>NC_138375.1:126574396-126586161 GCF_054177405.1 Leptonychotes weddellii | reverse complement strand
AACTGAGGAGTATGATTACTTGAGTCCTCTCCCGAGGAGACCCAAAACGAAAAGAAAAAGGAGTTGAAGGTACCTGTCTCCTTTAAGCTTCAAGTCTACTCTCCCTGCCTGGTTTTAGTCCTTGAAACCAGGGAAACACCTTCCCTTTGGATCATCAGGTAACCTCAGAGGCTGTCTTGATCCTTCCGGGAAGGGATGGATTTGGAGCACCTGGCCCAGAGCCTCAACTCAAATGTGAGTTTCCTCTTGCCATTTTAATGTTGTCTTTTTCAGCAGCTTTCCTGCCAACAGTTCTTTTTTTTTTTTTTTTAAAGATTTTTTTATTTATTTGCGAGAGAGAGAATGAGGGACAGAGAGCATGAGAGGGAGGAGGGTCAGAGGGAGAAGCAGACTCCCTGCTGAGCAGGGAGCCCGATGCGGGACTCGATCCCGGGACTCCAGGATCATGACCTGAGCCGAAGGCAGTCGCTTAACCAACTGAGCCACCCAGGCGCCCTGCCAACAGTTCTTTATTGAAGACATTTAAAAATCTATCACCATGGGGTTCACATTCTCTGGTTTTCTAGATCTCTTTTGAAGGGTGGTCCCTTTAGTCCTCAGCTGCTGGTGTGTTTCCTGAGTACCCGGCCCCCGCCCCTTTCTGGGGCTCACTCGTCTGCGAATGCAGCCTGGGAGAGCATGAGCTGTATGGGCAGCTACATCACCCAGGTGACTCAGCTCGAGGTACCACGCCCCAACCCTCCATCCCCTTGCTGGAGGTCCCTCACAGCACTCCTGCTGTTAAAGCCCTCTCTCCCCCATCCTCTGCCCTTGCCTGTGTTTCTTAGCACTAAGTATAATAAAAGAGAGGATGCTGATACCTGTTGCATTTCATTCTCTTCAATTTGCCCTCAAATTTGCCCTCAGCTTGCCAATTGTGCTATCAAAGAAATTCCTCTGGGTTTGTACCCTTCCCAGATTCGATGTGTATGTTATGTGGATTTCCGTGCCCCTTGTGGGTGGAGCAAGAACAAATTGGTGCCCGTTAAAGCAAGGTGGGTGGAGCCTCCACATAAGGAAAACCTTTAAACCTCAGAATGGTCTCAACGTGGAATGGAATTCCGTGGAAGGTCAGTGAATTCTTCGTCTTCGGAGGTGTGTCGAATGTCAAATGCTTGATCAAGGTGGGGATGATGGAGTCGAGGGAGAGTGGACCCTCCTGTCACATTAGCCTCTTCTGGGGGAGTTGTTTGCACCCTCTCCCCCAGAGCTTGCCCCTTTCCCTCAGATATTCTTATTTAATTGGTTTGGCATGGGAGCAGACATCAGGTTTTTTCCTTAAAGCTCCTTGGGTGATTCCAACGTGTCCCCATAGCTGAGAGCATCTTTTGTAGGAAAAAAAAAATGAAAGCTCATATTAGGGAATTGGGGTCTGACGCCAGAAGGTTCTTCCTTTCGTCTCTGACATGCTATTATTTTAACTTCCTATTTGGTCTAAAGATGGGGCTCAGGTGCTTTCTGCTGCCGACCTGCTCTTCCTCGCCTGTTTTCTTTCATCTAGGCTGTATCCACCTGGGGCTGGCTTTGTGCAGGAGGGAGGCGGCCACTCCTGAGGCGGCTCTGACTCTGGGCACTGGTATTTGCGCCCTTGGAGACCAACTGCCTTCTCTCCACACCCTGGACAGCATGGCAGTCTCTCCTGAGGGACCATTTCCAGTGGAACTGGCTATTTAAATAGCAGCATGAGATGGAAGAAAACACGTTTCACTGAGAAAAGGCCATCGATAGTAGTTGTAAGTGTAAGTTTTCTTTTTTGGGGTCCATGTGTGCAACTGGTTTAGAAAACCCCAAATTCATGTTATCTTAGACATTCGGGAAGACATTGAGGCCTGATGACAAGGCCCTGCCTCTCAGGGTGCTTGTTAATTACCTGCGTCCTGTAGGGACGAGCAGGAGTTTGGGAGCAGAGGGGGAACAGGGGCAGAGAGAGAGAGAGAGAAAAAGAAATCAGCCACAGAACCCTGGCTTGTAATGGGAGGAACTACCTCAAGTCCCCTCATGAGAGTCTACCTCCTGTTTCTCTGCAGTGAACTTAGCATGAAATTTCACTTCTCAGGTGTTCCTTCCCCTCTGTCCTTTTCAGACTCGCTGTCTGTTCTTTCTTTTTAGGTCCCCTGAAGGCAGATGGGTAGGCTGGCTTTGTTGTGACTCGGTGCCATTTTGTAGAGTTAATTCTTCTCTTTCCTCCTTCCAGGAAAAAGAGCAGGGCTTGACATTATAACAGGCCTCCTTAAATACCTGTAAGAGGGTCAAGTTCACTAAAATACAATCAGTTGCTTGTAGGTGAGTAGCAACAATTCTTGCTCCAAGACCTTAACCTTCCAACCATTAAAATGTTAAATGTAAACAAGATCGACCCTTCCATTGCCTTAAATAAATGCCTTCTTTTAAAGAACTCATCCTCGGGTAAAATTTCCCAGCTACTTTCATGGATTTCTCTCCTGAACCTGACAATTGCCCATATCTCTTCCTTCCTAAATTCTTGTGCTGAGTTTGGTGAGTACGCAGGAGTAAAATTTCTAAGGCATGAAGAAAATTCTGTTACCTTACTGATGAGCTCCCCTGTTTTTGCTGGCTTGGCTCTATGGAGCTACAGCCAAAAAGTGACTGTGTCACGCATGGATGGAACTCTGGATGAGGAGGAGGAGAAGCCAAAGGATGGGAACAGGTGCTACCTATTCACGGAATGAAACCCTGTCTTTCTAAGAGAGTAGAACGCCATATTTGTGTTCATAAGGATCATCTTTAATTCATAGGATTTGGGGACATAAAAATGATTCTCACACAAAACAAGATGAGCTAGACTTCAGCTATGGGCCTGTCAGTACCTTTGGGTGATGTGCAGTGCCCAGAAGCTTCTAGAAAACAAGACAGTCACGGTGGCGAGGTGGGTGAGGAGTGTTCGTTTTGGCCTTGCTCTTGCTGATACCCAGAGGTTTTGCTTTAGAACTCTGGTCCCCAAAAGGGCTACGGATGGATCAATGCTATCAATAAAGTCTCCAGAAAGTTCTTCTTAGCAGTTCTGGGCTCCCTTAGGAATCATTTGCTTGACTTTAAGAGCTAGGCATAAAGAACTTCCTCATCAGGGGTCAATGCTGGGGGATATTGACCATGTTGGCGTGACCCGTGTGACAAATACAACATCTCCAGCATTTCAGCATTGTACCCATGCCTCCAGCCAAATGTGGTGCTGTCGGGGGATTCTGTCCTTCTTTTAGGAAATGTTACTGCTTTCTTCTTAGCCCAGAGCCCTGTCATCTAACTACAGTAACCCCAGGGGAGGTAGGGAAAAGTTTTCTGCTTGTTTTAGCTGAACATAGGATAGTTCCAGCAAAACTGAGTTCTGCTCCTGAGAAAAGAAAAGCATGGATCTTCTGTGGGTGGCCAGTAGTTTCTGTCCCCCTTTATTTTCATTTCTGGAAAATGTTGAGTTTATGAACGTGAAGTGCCCGTTGATAATAGAAATGGTAATCCGCTACAAGGAAGACACAACTGATTTTCTGCCCTTGGGTCTAGCTTGGGGAGAGCTTTCTACCCCTGGAAAGGAGAGGGAAGAAGAAAGAGGAGGCTCTGTTAGTAACTACTGGACCCCTATGATTGGAATCTCTTGGTCTAAACCAGCAACCTTACTTAACAGATAAGGAAATTGAGGCCTAGAGAGATGAACCCCTTTCCCTGCAAGTATTTATTGAGTATCTACACGGGTCTCTTATAAGCTCTTGGGACTCATTAGTGAACAAAACAGAATTCTCTGCCTCAGGGGTCACGTTCCCACCTGCAGGCCCGGGATGGAGACTGGAAGGCAGGTGTCTTACATGCCCATTGCTTTATTGCTCCGGGCCAAAAGGACTGGAGCTTTAAGGTTCCTTGAAATTCAAGTAAAAAACAAAATACTGTGTTGGAAAACCATCACTGGTTGATGTGGTTGCTTCAAGAGGTCTTGGGAGAGTCTGAAACATTCTCTGCCTTGCGGATCTGATGGACCTCCAGGTTAAAAGACAGTTTGATGATACCTGCGGTCTACCTTCCTTCCACTTCCTATCCACCATCCACCAACTGTGGCTTTTTTTTTTTTTTTTAAATCTCCTATCCGGTTTTTTTTCTGTCCTATACATGGAAGGGATTCAGAGAAGACAGAGTAAGTCTCCTTCCAGATAATACTTGAAAGGGAAATAACCCATTTGGATGAAAATAGGTAGGTATCCAGTTCTTTAGGGACTTGCCTTAAGTGGATAAGTTGTTTTGAACAAAATGCGGGGGGGGGGGATGTAATGGGAACTATTTTGGACCACCCTATCTATTTATAACAAGAAGTTTTATTCTTCACATTCATTTTGGAAAAAAGGTGTCTTTTCTAATGTTGCTGCCATTCGTAAAAACACTTTGGAATTCCTCCTATCCTACTGCCTTCAAAACCACCTTATAAGTCACACCAGAAATGTGATGTCATTGCTGCACACGGAGACTCCAGTTGAGCAAAATACCACTTCGTGGAAGAAACATTTTTTACCTTATTTTCCAGATCTGGCTCTGAATGTCTTTTTGTCTAGTTCCCAAATCAAATCCACCCATAATTGCTGCAAATTTCTCACCACCGAGGAGATTTAAAAGTCTATGCCACAAACTAAAGGCAATTTTAGAAGAGGTGTTGAAAAATATTTTAAGTAATGGCAGTATTGTGGGATTAAAGTCCTACACTCCCAAGTTGCCTATTTGGAAAAAGACTAACTCTTTATTTCGGCAGGTGTCAAACCACCTGTTCTGTGAATAGTTCAAATACATGTTCAGGAATCTTTCCTTCTCCAAATCTGAGCAAAGATTTTAGATGTTAAAATTTTGAATAGTGGTAACCTATATCCTATTATTTTAAATGGGAAAAATTGGAAAGCATTTCTAGGAAAACACAGAACAGCTTCCTCCCAAATCACTAAATCACTCACGTACTTACACAATACAGTGAAGTTTTCTGGAACCAACCGCAACTTCAGATATCTTCCAAAGTTTTCACACATAGGAAAAAAAAAGTCATAGCCTTGGCAGATGGGGACACGGGTATGGCCACGCTTATGTCTTTTCACTTCTAATTTTTGGGCTTTTCCATCCCTTTTAGACATACCTGCTTTCTTCACGGGCCTTTCTAGCTTTCTCCTCTGTTGGTAGAACTTTCCCTTAGTAACACGAGGGAGGTGACAGTTATACGTGTTACCTACAGTTATCTACACAATACTGTAGATCAAAGAGTGTGGGAGCCTGTCTGGAGAAAAGCCCAGAGGCGACTTTTCCGGGTGGGTGGGTTATGTGCTGCCGAAATGTTTTTTCTGGCGTGCATATGCAGATTCACTGAAGTGATTTTTTTTTTTTATTTGGTTAGTGAATTTTGTAAAGTTGTTAAAGAGAGATTCTGATGCCAAGTGCTCAGCAAGTGAGGAAACCCTTATAACGTAGCTTGTGTATCTACTTATCTCATGGTAACTACCAACTTATCAGCACATCAAATACGTTTTATACTACAGGAAAACCTCAGTGTCTCTTTGCAATTCACGATTGAAGTTTTTGTTCTGATGTGTTAAAAGAATTACCTAAGTGGCATTTACCACACAGTTCATACAATTTTTGTTTTGTTTTGTTTTCGGATTCATACTCTATTTTTTATGGGGTTTTGTTTGTTTGTTTTGCTAAGCATGCTCTTTGTTGGATGATGGGGAAAGTTTCTGTGGAGGTCCACTGACCTCCCAAAGCTGACTTGTGAATTATCTTTAATCTAGAGTAATTTGTTAGATAAGTATTTCTCAGATTGGTATTTCTTGAAACAACATTCTGGGAATGTGGCTAAAAAAAATGTTTCGTTGTAAAGTAAGCATGTTGGCATGTGTCCCTTCTTTAGAGATTCACCATTTATAAGAACATACTCATGGAGTGCCTGGCTGGCTCAGTTGGTTAAGCGTCTGCCTTTGGCTCAGGTCCTGATCCCAGGGTCGTGGGACTGAGTCCCACAGCTTCTCCCTCTCCCTCTGCCTCTCTGTCTGTCTCTGTCTCTCATGAATAAAATTAAGAAAAAAAAACAAAACATACTAATGACTGAGCAGTCTTGTAGAGAAAACAAAAACTTTTAATTAACTTTGTTACACTAACATGTCCCATTTTGTATGAAATGCCTATTCATATCTGGCAGAACACTAGTCTGGGAGACATTCTATTAAAACAATTCTTTTTTTTTTAAAGATTTTATTTATTTATTTGACAGAGAGAGAGACAGCGAGAGAGGGAACACAAGCAGGGGGAGTGGGAGAGGGAGAAGCAGGCTTCCCGCAGAGCTGGGAGCCCGAAGCGGGGCTCGATCCCAGGACCCTGGGATCATGACCTGAGCCGAAGGCAGCCACTTAACCGACTGAGCCACCCAGGTGCCCCAACAATTCTTTATTTCTATCTCAGATTGAAGAGGCTGCTCTCAAATTTGGAGTTAAGGAATGTCATCCAGTTACACAGCTGCATTTCTCAGCTCTTAAGAATATTCTAAAGCAGCTTGTTCTAATGCTAGACCTCAGAATTTGGCAAGGACAAAATGTTGTAGAAGTTGGCAAGAAGTTATACTCTAATAATTAAAAGGTTTTTCCATGTTAAGTACAGATCATTTTCAGAAAAGGCTGAGAAGTATTTGTTTTGAATTCTAATAAAAATTAAAAAATATAATTACAGTATACCCCAAATGTATTGTAATTATGAATAATTTCTCTAGGGATATTATATAAATATAGTAGTTGATGCATTACTTCAAAATAATATTCATTGCTGTTGTGGAAGGGAGAGATCTTCACAGTAATAATATTGGTGTTATTTTACATTAAATGCAGCTATTTTTGAATTGGTTATTAGCAGAGTCAGATCAGTATACCGGGAGAATGGAAATTTCTGGAAATGATGAAAAAGAGCCATGGGAGCTGATCTTCCATTCTGGGCTTTTTGTGTAACATCATACCCCACCCCTCCAAGAACCCCCACTACCCCCCTGCCCTACTGTACTATCCTCCCTATCTTTGGGCATTGACATATTGTTCAAAGCTTAACTTTTATCAAAGATACTACCCTCTCCATGAAGTCTATTCTGATCTTCTCCAAGTTCCTGTTAATTTCTCTCTGTCTCTAGACCCGTTACACGGGGAGTTACCTGTGTGTTTCACGGTTTACATTCGGCCTTGGTTATGATCCTTGCATTCTTCTCAAGACCCTCTCATGCAACCCACACCCCGTCTTGAAACCTGTGTTTGCATTTCTTGATTTGGCCAACACGCAGCTGGTGTCCAATATTTATGAACTGAATAGTGACAAAAAAACCCACCTCCAAACCCAAGTACTTCTTGTAAGTATTCTCATACCCAGTATAATTGATAAAAAACAAAATGGGCATCTGAGGACAGTCATCTCAGTGTTTTGTGTTGGCCTGCTGCATTAATGGTCTCACCAGGATACCAGTTTGTACCCAAGGAAGCACTTCAAGTGTGTTGTTTCATTGTTGTGTCTCTTAGAGGCAATGCTAACTTAACCAGCAGAGTATTTTTCAATATTTCTGTTGCATGGACTGGTTTTTTAGTGTGTTATTATTGTACAGTGTGTGAATTCTTGGTGGCTGTCTGGATTAAACAAAAACGAAAGATGCTCTGAAATAACACTTGTGAAGTCCCTTACACCTTGACTTTGAGCAATGGCCTAATTACCTTAAGTTCAAAGCAGATTCATGGAATTCCACATAATAACGACTTACATTTTTCTGATGATTCGAGCTTTGTAAGTTGATTTCATTTGTAACCATCCATTCAGTCAATCAACTAGTCGATTAACAGGTCAGTCCTTCAACAGACATTTTATTAGAACCCATTACATAAAACACATTGGCCAGCATGATTTAGGGATTCCTAAAATAAATAAGGCAAGTTTTTAATCTGGAGAGGGGAGACAGAAATAGCAACAAGTGTGCTTGAATATTGTGATTGAAGTTGGTAAACCCCACAGTAGGGACACAAGATGGGGAATGGTTCTCACTGAGGGAGGGGACAGTAGACAGGAGGAAATTTGTAGGGGAGGGGTCAGTGAGCAAAGTCTTACTGGATTCTCACTAGGGTCACAATTGTCCATGTTTTCCAGGTGGGAACCTGACTCAAAGCAGTGAAGCATCTTCTCCCAGGTGGTCCTGCTCTTAAGATTTCAGAAGCTTTTTGTCCCACCCCACACTATCTCCCCTGCACCCCACAGGGTTCCTGGAATGTGCATCTCATGTTCTAGCAGAGATGAGAAAGAGAAAGTAAAGGCCAGAGAACCTGGGACAAAGGATGACGCTTATTCAAAAGGAGCCTGGTTCCCAGAGTAACCAGAAAAACAACGTGATAGAAAATGTTATTCATCCATAAAAAGAAGAGAGAAAGCCAAACCCAAAGACAGAGTTGAGAGCTGGGAACAATGGCTTTGCTAACATTTACAGGCCTGTGGGATTTCTCAGTTGCATGGAGTGTTGAGGAAAGTTATTTGAAAAATATTCGAAGTACTTTGACGTCACTTCCCCTGGGCAATGGGGAACTTGTGTTTTGGAGGTTGGGCTTCTATTAACATGAAATTGTGGAGGAAATGGGGTTTAAGAGGATGACGCACTTCTTCTGTCACTGTCCACAGATTCCAATGTTATCTTTTTCTTATTCTCTTCACTGGAATCCACTAGTTTTCATGGGAAGGATGATTCTCTTTAGTCATAATCTTGGTGTGTGTGGCCATATTTCTTTCTTTCTTCTTCTTTTTTTTTTTTTAACAAAAATACAGGAGAACAAATCTTCACCTTTATTTTTCATTAAATTTAAATCCTTGAGGGGTACAGCATCACACGGATTCTGTGGCCAATGGCTTTAGCAGGAAGGTTGCTTCGGAATTCGGCACGAACCATGCCACTGTTTCCATGAACATGAGTTACTTTTCCCCAGATTACACTGGTTGGAGTTACTGTATTGTTCTTTGCTTTGTACTCATAAGCACATCTCTTGCCTAGATAGAATTCCGTTTCATCTCGAGCATAAACACCTTCGATTTTAAGAAGACCTGTGTGCTCCCTCTGGTTCCGGAGACCCCGCTTATAGCCAGCAAAAATGGCCTTGGCCCCACAGCCTTCCAGACGTTATTTGGCGTTATCAGAGTCCTATTCCCAGCAGGCCTCCACAGGCTCCAAGATGGCAGAAAAAGTTGTGTGGCCATATTTCTTTAGGCTGGTGGCATACTGATTTACAAAGAGCCTTCAGAAAACACCCATGTGCATTGAAGATGCCAGGGACAAAAGCAACTTGGTATTGGGACAGATTTTCTTTGTTCTTTGAGAGAAAGCTTAATATTGGATATTAGAATGAAGCATCGTTCACAGATTTCTAATATGAATTAAACTGCCCAGAAACTGATGGGAAGGCATTTGATCTTCATCCTCTTTGCTCTGTACTTCAGGTTACCCCATGGGAATGATGAGCCAAAGTGATATATTTTATAAATTTTTAAATTGTAATATCACAGTTAGGGAAACAATTATTTTAACTTACCTGAAAGCAAAGTCCTATTACTCCGATGGATGAGGTTGTCCCTTATTATTTATGATCTTTTATAGGTTAAAAAACATGTTTCACAAATGATCTCTTGTGGCTCTCGTAAGAACCCTGAGGAGATGCATAGGAGATGTTTTCTGCAAGACTGTTTTTTTTTTTTTTAAGCCATGACGAAACTGAGACCCAGACAGGATGGGCCTAAGGCTCTAGCTAATAATAATATTTTTCTTACCCTCTGGACCCATGTCACTTAGTTCTGTTAAAAAAGATAGACTGAGGCATATTACAGGTTTTAAGTTTATTTGAGTAAAAACTGATTCAATCCGGAAGTGGTTAGGAGTGCTCCACAGACAGAGGTTCCAGAGAGACTTTATATCATAGAGAGGATTCGGAAGCAACACAAGGGAATGATTTGATTGGCTGTAAGTAAGCATTTGCCTTATTTGGAGTGGGTTTACTGGCTGGCTGTGATTGGTTGTCCTAGATTTTGATTTCTTAACCTTGAGGCATTTACAGGCTTAGGTTCTGGTTTGCTTATATGGGCTGCTAAGATATTAGAACCACCTCAGTCTAATAGCTTCCTTGTTTAATTGACTTCATGGTTCTTTGCATTATATGGCTTCTTTGAAGAGAAATCCTCTTGTGGACACAGACGGTACCCCTAACCCTGACCTGCTATTTATCAAACGTGTGTGATTAGTTGCAAGGGAATCTGAATGAGAAAATGGAGGATTCCGTTACCAGCCCATCCCACGCAGAAGAAAATTAAGACAGATCATATACCCCACTGGTATAACAGTTTGAATTACTTCAATATTTGAAGAGCAGTGCATAATTAAATTCTAAGAATCCAGAATCATATTTCTCTTACTGGGAACACCTGCAACAGAAAAGAGTGAGTTTGAATGAACACAGCCCACTAGAGATCCTCATTATAACCCTGTGTAGAGTTTAAATTGTAGGAAAAGAACAGAAGCAGGTGATATTACCAATGTCAGCTCATTTTCTCAGGCCACAGTAGCCTGGAGTTTTAAAAGGGGTCACACGAATGGTTATAACTCATATTTTTAGCTTTTGATCCCTTTGATGGTTATAAACCCTCGGCAGAGTTCCCGGGGCCTGTCTTCTATGCCCACTCTGGTTCTGTCCACCACCCTTGCAGTTCATGATGGGTTTCCTTCCTCCCCTGCTTCAGCCCCCTGTTGGTCAGGCTGGTTGTCCTCAGAGGGGACACAGATTTTGCTCTGTTGGTAGCCTCCCCCGTTAGTGTTCTTGCCTCTGCCTCTGATTTCATTCTAGGCATTCTTAACGTAAGCAGATGATGTGGTCTTCTCCCTTTGGGGGTAAGTGTGGATCTCAAGGCAGGGCACAGTTGTGAGCACGTTGTCTCTTTTCTTCTTAGAATAGAACTCACCGAGCTATGAGTCCATGAGAATAGGTAGGCCAGAGACAAGGTTCAAGCTTGGGTACCCAAAATATCAGTATTTTGTGCTCAACCCAGGTTGATTTTTTTTTTCCCTTCTATTTTCTGTTCTCTCTTTCATTCTTGACTTCTGTTTCTTTGGTTAATTAATTCATTTTTTAAAAAAATTTTAATCCTAAACTCATGAAGTGAGAGCTGCTTTGAAAGACAAAAGTCCTTAGGTCAGATCTATCTCCCTGACTGAAGGAAAAGAAATGAGGGAAACCCACAGAAGCAAAGTGATGTGTTTCCATTAAGAAGAGGAACATCCTCCTTCCCTCCAGGAGGTGAGTGACACCAAAGCAGCAGGAATGGGTTTTCCATTCCTGGGGCTAAGAAGTAAGGGATCTGGAACTCAGTGATATTGTATGTACGAAACAAAACAAATCTGAATTGGGCTATAAAAGCAGGGTTTAAAATGAACCAAAGGAGGCAGAGCTGGCTGGATGGATCTGTGGGTGGCAAGTTCCTCAGTGTTCTGCCCCTGTTTCTCTGTCCGGAGTGAGGGAAGTTACCCTGCTCTGAACCGGGACTCCAAGAAATATTGTCAGGAGGCCATTTTCTCCCTTTACATTCCCCAAACCACCCTGAGTCCATGTCTTTTCTTACCTCTCTCTTCAAAAAATTTTTTCTCATTCAAGTATAATGAACATACAGTGTTATATTAGTTTCAGGTGTACAATATAATGATTCAACAA
>NC_138375.1:126538673-126574296 GCF_054177405.1 Leptonychotes weddellii | reverse complement strand
ACCATCTGCTTGTTCTCTGTAGTTAAGAGTCTTTCTTTCTTTGTCTCTTTTCTCCTTTGTTCGTTTGTTCTGTTTCTTAAATTCCACATGTGAGTGAAATCACATGGTATTTGTCGTTCTCTGATTGACTTACGTCACTTCGCAGAATTCCCTCTAGCTTCATCCATGTTTTTGCAAATGGCAAAGTCTCATTCTTTTTTTTTAATGGCTGAGTAATGCGCTGTTGGTGGGAATGTAAGCTTGGTGCAGCCACTGTGGGAACCAGTATGGAGGATCCTCAAAAAATTAGAAGTAGAAATACCATATGATCCAGTAATCCCACTACTGGGTATTTACACAAAGAATAAGAACACACTAATTCAAAAAGATATAAACACACATACGTTTATTGCAGCATTATTTACAATAGCCAAGATATGGAAGCAACTTAAGTGTCCATCAACTGATGAATAGACATTTGGTATGTCCATGGTATGTCCATGATGTGATAGATATATTTATATATACATATAGATAGATAGATAGATAGATATCTATATGCAATAGAACATTACTCAGCCATAAAGAAAAAGAATGAGACTTTGCCATTTGCAAAAACATGGATGAAGCTAGAGGGAATTCTGCGAAGTGACGTAAGTCAATCAGAGAACGACAAATACCATGTGATTTCACTCACATGTGGAATTTAAGAAACAGAACAAACGAACAAAGAAAAGAGACAAAGAAAGACTCTTAACTACAGAGAACAAGCAGATGGTTACCAGAGGGGAGGGGGGTGGGGGGATGGGGGAAATAGATGAAGGGGATTAAAGAGCACACTTAGCATGATGAACACTGAGAAAGGTATAGAATTGTTGAATCATTATATTGTACACCTGAAACTTTTCCTCCACTCTTCATGAAAACCACAAAGAGGATCAGATGCAACCTGACAGTTTGAACTCTGTTTGTAGAAAGGTGTTTCTCAACCAGGTAACATTTATTTATTATTTTTTTAAAAGATTGTATTTTTAAGTCATCTCTACACCGAACATGGGGTTCGAACTCATAAACCCCGGGATCAAGAGTCATATGCTCTACTCACTGAGCCAGCCAGGCACCTCTCAACCAGGTCACATTTTTAAAAATTTTTTTTAAAGATTTTTTATTTATTTATTTGACAGACACAGCGAGAAAGGGAACACAATCAGGGGGAGTGGGAGCGAGAGAAGCAGGCTTCCCGCTGAGCAGGGAGCCCGATGTGGGGCTTGATCCCAGGACCCTGGGGCCATGACCTGAGCCAAAGGCAGACGCTTAATGACTGAGCCACCCAGGCGCCCCCAGGTCACATTTAAAAGGCAGCATGATGTGGGGGAAAATAATGCAGTAATCTGGTTGTCAGAAGACCTCGAATTTTTCTTTTCTATTAGCCCTGTCACATTATCAGGGTAACTAGCCTCTTGACCTCCCCTCACAGCTCTCCCCCTCCAGCTCCCTCTCCTGCTGGTTTGTAAACAGGCTCAATCTACACGATCTCTCCTTCTCTAAAGCTCTGAGCATTTAATGGTGGGAAAGGTCCTCCTATCCAAGGAGTTTCTTCAGTCCCCAGTGCGAACTCTCTCATTGTGGGGGGGAGGTTTTCTCTTACGTTTATTTGAGCACCTCCTACGTACGAGGCGCAAGTCACTGTGCAAGACGCCCTTTACCTGAGTCATTAATCCTTCATCGTGATGATGATAAGAGACACCTAGCACTCCTCTGTGCCAGAGCCTGTTCTCGCCTGTTTACATAGATTCATCTCATTTAAATCCCGCTCATCTCTGTGAGGTTGGTACTATTCTGATCGTCATTTCGCAGATGACCACCTGAGCCTTCAAGAAGTAACGAACACTAACATGCCCAAGGTCCTCCAGCTGATCTCAGCGATTCATACAACAGGGCAGGACAATGATCCTCTCTTTACAGGTGAGGACGTTGGGGTGCTAGCAGCCTGAGGAAAACCGCTCAAGGTCACAGATCAAGTACATCACACACCTGCAAATCAAGCTCACGTCTCCCTCTGCACAGCCCAGATCCTTTTCATTTGGCTGCTGTGGTCTCCCAGAGGCAATTCTGCCTTGTCATAAACTGCAGACCGTGGCACTTTTAATGAAGGAAAAGTTTGCCAAATGAAAAGCAGATTATTAATGAGATATTTGGGATGCTTTGCAGTAAATAAATCTCTTTCGGAATTCTCATCTTCTCCCACTCAAATTGTGAAAGCCGTAACAGCAACAATTACCTCAACCTGCTTGCGGCTGTGTGAGAGGGAACTCTGAATTTTATTGCTCAGGGTAGACCCCAGAGACCAACAAAACTTTCCTCTATCTTCCTGAGCCATAGGTCAGAAATTGGATATATCAGATGTTGGCTTTCCCCAGCAGCCTCCCCCTGCCCCTCCTGTCGTAGCCGCGTCTTGGAACACTATTACTGGGGAGACAAATAGAGCTTAAAACTGGGTCAACATTAAAAATATTAGAAATGTCAGGGTGCCTGGGTGGCTCAGTCGGTTAAGCGTCTGCCTTCGGCTCAGGTCATGATCTCAAGGTCCTGGGATCGAGTCCCGCATCTGGGCTCCCTGCTCAGTGGAGAGTCTGTTTCTCCCCCCCTCTGCCCCTCCCCCCTGCTTGTGCGCGCTCTCTCTCTCTCTCTAATAAATAAATATAGATCTTTAAAAAAAATTAGAACTGTCAATGGCAACCTGTTTGCCAAAAAATTGAAACCTAGAGCAGCATTTGAACATGACTGCCTCAGACTTGAGGGGAGTCTTTTTTTTTTAAATAATGGGTAACTTTAGATACTCCCTGGGAATTTTTTGTAACTTTAGATACTCCCTGGGGGAACTGAGAGGTCAGAATAGAGGTGTGATTGTTTCTATGTGATACACAACTGAATTTGAAGGCAGATACATTTATAGTCAAGAAGGAAGTGTGTGTCTCCTCATGTTAGGTGTCGAGACTATGAGGACAAGCAAGTCCCTGTCCCTTTCTCTCAGGGCTAGTAATCTATTAAGAGAAATGAGATGTACCCAGTAATGATCTGTGCTGTGAGGGGAAACATTACCGTTTACTGCGTATCTACATAGAGCAAGCATTGCATCCAGCACTTTAAGTTAGGACTTGGCAGGAGAAGAGGATTATTCCCGTTTCTGGGGGAAGAAACTAAGGCTTAGGGTTAAGTTGCCTAAGCCAGTTTATTTATTTATTTATTTATTAAATATTTTATTATTTATTTGACAGAGAGAGACGTAGTGAGAGAGGGAACACAAGCAGGGGGAGTGGGAGAGGGAGAAGCAGGCTTCCCGCTGAGCAGGGAGCCCGATGCAGGGCTCGATCCCAGGACCCTGGGACCACAACCTGAGCCGAAGGCAGACGCATAACAAATGACTGAGCACCCAGGCGACCCAACCTGAGCCAGTTTATTAAAGAGGCTTTGATTCAAACTCATGTAGTTCTAATGACAGACCTGTGCTCTTTCCCCTACGTTCTGCTATTAATTAGGTGGGATGCCAATGAACATTTAATGGTTTACCTTATCAGGTATACCTTCAGGGGATTTAAAGCTTTATGCAGTTAGCTCATCAAGTTGCACAGAGTTTAGAACAACCATTTTTTTTAAAGATTTATTTGAGAGAGAGAGGGAGCGCACACAAGCAGGGGGAGGGGCAGAAGGAGAGGGAGAAGCAGGCCCCCCACTGAGCAGGTTGCTGACATGGGGCTTAATCCCAAGACCCCGAGATCATGACCTGAGTGGAAGTCAGACGCTCAAACAACTGAGCCACCCAGGTACCCCTAGAGACGACCATTTTTTGACTTGGGGATATTTTGAAGAATCTTGGGCCACTCAAATAATTGTCAGATTTTTAAAAGGAATGTGCAAAACAGAACACTTCATCCATTCATTGTGCTTTTGTGTTTGTGGAGTGAGGCTTGTGGATGGTTTTTGGGTAGGGATAGAAAGGGTCTGGATACCATTTGGCTATATTACTTGGTAACAAATAATGGTTTTGAATTGTGCCGTGTTTATCTTAGAGTGGCCAAGTCAGCCCAGCAGGACTTAACAGTTTGATGTGCCTACCAAAAAGCCAGTCTTAGGAGAAGTATCTGTGGTGGGGGAAGTAAGAAGCCTGTTCCACTTGGCTTTGGTCAGACCTCAGTTGGAACACTGTGTTCAGTTCTGGGGAACGCACATTACTGTGAAAATCAATTAGGACACATTCAGAAGAAAGACAAAAGGCAAAGAGGAAATGAAAGATGGGTGTTTGGAGGAATAGGGGTCTGTAGTTGAAGGAAAGATTTGAGGGGCTGAAATAACAATCTTCAAAATTGGGAGGACTCGGACACCCGGTGCCTTAATTGGTTGAGCATCCGACTCTTGATCTTAGCTCAGGTCTTGATCTCAGGGTTGTGAGTTCAAGACCCACATTGGGCTCCATACGGAGCATGAAGCCTACCTAAAAAAAAAAAAGAAAAGAAAAATTAGAAGGACTTTCTTACAGAAGAGGAATGTAGATTTGTTATTTGTGGCCCCCAAGGGATACAACTAGAAACAACAGCCTCTGGAGAAGTAGATATGTCCTTACAAGGAAGAATTTTTCATTATACCCACCCCCAAATAAAGAATTGTGTTTTTGCTGTTTTGTGTTTTTTGGGAAGTGGTAGATTCTCAGGCCTTGAACATGTTGGAGTCTGAGCCAAGTAATTGCTTGGTAGAGACACTGAATAGGAAATTCAAGATTACCATGGGGATTGGATTTCAGAAGCATCAAAGTTGTTCCCAACCCTGAACATCTCAGCAGCTAAAAGGACAGTGGAGGACTGTCCTCTTAGGCTTTGCCTCCACCTTGGTCAGGGTTGGGATCTACTTTTGGGGAGCTGGATGGATGGGTGGCAGGGGATGGCAAGAATCCACAATGGCAGAGAGGTTACTTGGGCCGCTCTCATTTGGTCTGCCATTTTTATTTTCCCTTGCCTTGGTGCGCACAGGCTCGCCTTAGACTGTAGGCACGTGGAGGCCTCTGCTTGTAATTGTGTAAATCATGACCCTCAGCTTAGCCCACTAGCTCCTGCTGCCGGGTTCTTTAAATGTTATTTGAAATGATTTTTATCAAGGAGCAAACCAGAGGTCAAGTATTGTCATGCTCCAGCAGTCAGACTGTCTGACTTGAGTGCTGGTACAAATGCTAGGTTTGTGAAACTCGTGGATGCCTGCTCTCTCCGGGGAAGACAGAACTTGAATTCTTTTCTAGGTTTCAGTGAGATGGAAATTTTGGGTCATCTAAGAGACAGAGAACCAGTCAAAGGGTTTCGTACACACATCAAAGTAGCTTTAACAATGACTCATAAGCTCGTTCGCCGGCTCTGTGTCAGGTAGGAACGTTCAACTGTTTCGAGCCTCTCCCAGCTCGAAATGGGCTTTTTACCCATTTAGGGACTGAATGAGATTGGCAGAAGGTTTTTGCTCACAGCCGACAGCCAAACTGTTAAAGAATGAACCAGTAAATACTGCAGCAAAAAAAAAAAAAAAAAAAGTAGGAGTTGCCCATTTTATTGCTTTCTTTCCTTGAGGCAAATAACGTGGGCTAATGGCTACGTGTCATCTTCAGTGACATCCCTCATCACACCTAGAAGCAGGTTTCTCTCTCATCCATTACAGGCCTATACACAGCAGAGAAGCATGACTTAGAGACCAAGGGGCATTTTAAGCATGGGATTTGCGGGCACGTTCATTCTCCCCTCCTCATTGAGGTTCTCCCACCCATCTTTTGGAAGGGACCCTGAGACCATGTATCTCATGTAATTCCATGAAGTGATGTCAGAGGTATTAGGTTCGTGGAGATTTTCCAAGCCCTACTAACTGGGTTTAAAGGGAGATATGGCTCTATTCGGATGGGCCCTTTGGGCCAGGGTTTTTCCTAGGCACCAGTAATCATCTACCTCTGCTTCATCAAGTTTGCTTCACTTGCTTACAGTTTATACAAAGCAGCTGAGTCCCTGATGGAAAGGTTTCCTTTCTAGTTGTGGGTTTGACTCCAGTCTCCGGGCTTTTTTATAATTAGACTTTGATTACTCTGTAGCTCTTTGAACTCCCCGAGTCTCACGTCAGTTTGTTAACATGACTAATTTGCAGTGGATATATATGTTTTCTGTTCTTCATACATGGCTTCACACGGGGGCACCATCTCAGGAAGAGCTAGTCTGTTGCAAATTTAGGAGGAAGTCGAATATTTATTTTTGGTCCTTTCTCACCACCACGCCCAACGTCTATTTTCCTGCCAGATACCATTCCTTCTTTACCCAATTTCCACATCTCCTATTCCACACACACAAAAAAAGGCCCGATTCTTAGCCTCTTTTCCCCTAGTCCTTCCTAAAACAGTGGCTTGTAATGGTTTAAGTTAAGGCAACACTTCTCGGGAGGTTTGAGTATGGGAAATGCTGAATCTCTATGGCTGAATTTTAGGCAGTGGAAAAAAAATCGTTTTAAATGCAGATGAGGGGAGTTGGGTTGATGGCACAGAACACAGGATGAAATAGCGCACTCACTTCAGTTCAGATACCTGGGTATGGTGACAAGCCTGGGATAAAGCAGAGGTGGCCCTTCTGTGGGGAAAAATAAAAGAGGTATTTGGTCAGGATGTTGTTTGGTCTAGGGAAAAAGAAGAGCTTCTACTTGGGCACTTTATTTATTTAAGTTTTTGTTTTGGGGAGGCTGGTGGAGCAGGTGGGAGAGCTCCTACTAAGTGCAAGGAGCTGTGGAGACTCCAGAGATAAGGAATCACAGCCTCTCCTTTCCAAGGATTCATACCCTATTGTGGGGCAATCAGACACCTTCATTAGCAGAGGGGCCTGAACGCAGAATATGAAAAGAGCTATCACAGAGGTTCAGCTAAAAGTGGTCCATTCTCAGTAGGCTATCTGGAAAGGCTTCTTTACGAAGTATGATTTTAGTTCTACTTAAAACCCTACTGTACTTTGATAGACCCATAAATACAGGGAGCACCCTGATGGTAGCCGGAGGGGAGGGTGGGGAGGGGATGGGGAAAATGGGCAAAGGGGAGAGGGAGGTACAGGCTTCTAGTTACCGAATGAATGTCTTGTGGATGAGAGTTACAGCACAGGGAGTGTAGTTAATGGCATATAATAGCATTGTATATAAAAAGAAAAAATACAGAGTGTATTTTGAAAATCTGTACTTTTTAAAAAAGATTTTATTTATTTGACACAGAGAGAGAGAGAGAGAGAGAGCACAAGTAGGGGGCGTTGCAGGCAGAGGGAGAGGGAGAAGCAGGCTCCCCGCAGAGCAAGGAGACCAATGCGGGGCTCGATCCCAGGACCTTGGAATCATGACCTGAGCCGTCGGCAGACGTTTAACTGACTGAGCCACCCAGGCACCCCTGAAAATCTCTACTTTGGAAAGAAATGATTTAAGCAAGGACCACGCTCTGAGGCGGGGAAGTCTGGTCCAGTTGAGCCATGGCAAGAAGCTGGGTGTTGTCCTGTCACCTGGAAAACTCAGTAGGGGTCTTAACCTTGCAGAGCTTTGAATACTAGGTGGAATGTTTTAGATTTTAATGCAGAAGCCATTGACAATTTGAGCAGGACACTAATATAAAACAACTATGACCAGGCTGGGTTAAAGGCTGGGAACGACATATTCGTTTGTCCCCAATTTGGGGAAGAGTGGAAGATGGTCGTTAATTCATTAGATGTGCTTTGGATCTGCAGGAGCAAAATAAGCAGCATATCTCAGTGCATAAATACTCCTCCCGTATATGCATTCTTTGTCATCACGGAGCACATATTTGGCATACAAGTGACCTTTAAAATAATAAGAGCGAAAGCTATTTGGAATAAATGTTTTAGAACCATTTGTTACTTTGCACAGACCTGTGAGCAAATAGGACTGAGCTAAAGTGTTTACTGTAGTATTTGGTTCTGCAGGGGCTGCCACGCTATTATATATACTTTTATTCTGGCTAAACTCTAGCTCTTGTCACCATTATTTATTACTCAGAGACCTGGAATGTCAACGGGTCATCAAAATAGCGAAGTGAGAGTTGAGAGTTTTTCTGCCTGTTGCTTGAAGTCTTCGGAAGACTGTTTCCTTTGTATTCCCTAAATTCAGAGTATAAAAGCCTCCCAGGCATCTAATCTTTACTAGGTCACACATTTCAAAAGGCAGTGAAATTATTTCCCAGTTTAAGGCAAGTGTTTTAGGAACTCCTGAACCCTCTCTCTCCTGAAATCTATTTAGAAGAAAGAAACAAAACAAAAAACTAAGCAAACGCCATATAATCCCAACTACATTGTCCTGGTATAAAAATCCTAACATAACATGGTAGGAAAAGGTTCTGAATTATGATCCAAGAGATCTGAGTTCTAGGTGTAGTTCTGTAAATATGTGACTTGATGGTTTTGTCAGGTGTCCTACCTAATGGGGAGGGATTAGGGTCTTTCTACAGGGTCTCTATGCTATTCATTAGTACTGTTCACAATATTTTTGCCTGAGGAGTCTGGAAAATGGAGAGACACATGACAAGATTGTGGTCAACAGTTTTGGATAGAAGTGATGTGTTACTTTTGGGACAGAACATTTAATGCTGGTGTGAGACTCCAGAATACTGTTGGCAGTAATGGCCAACACCGGTGGCTTTATGAGCCTGAATCCGGGAAGGAGGACATCGAGGAGGGAACTTAGCCAGCCCACAGTGGGCCTATGTAAGGAGTAGGAAACGAACCTTTGTTGTTTGAAGCTACTGTTACTTGTTACAATAAAATAACGAAGCTTCTTCTTGGTTGATAAGGTATCCAAAGAGTTTAGCTGTGATGAACCAGGGGAAAACTCAGGGATCTAGGAGACGCTTCCTTTCCTTAAATTAAGAGTTTATCCAGTTTTCTGTAGGTAAATGTCCCAGCTGCTTTGAGGGGAAGTAAGTTTTCTATCATTGGAAATAGTGAGATGTAGACTATCTTGAGGCAACCTTGAAGGCATTGCTGTAGAAATTGAAGGTGGTTGTGTGATATAGTAAGAAAAATATGTTTGTTTCTGGCACAGAGCTCCCTAAAGCTCTTGGAATTTCCTAAGTCATAAGAGCCATAAAGGTGTCTTACGTTAATGAGGTGACTTTGGAAGCACCTATGGGTGGGGGCTGGTTGCCAGGGGAACGAAGCACATGATTAGAGCCTTGGAACTTTCAGTCCCACCGCCCTCCTCTGGGGAGGGAAGAGGCGCTGGAGGTTGGATCCATCCTCACTTGCCAATGATTTAATCAATCATGCCTATGTCATGAAGCCTCTCTAAAAACCAAAAAAGGGCAGGGTTCAGAGAGCTTCGTGTTTGGTGAAATACATGGAGATTTGGGGAGAGTGGCACGGAAGCTCCGTGCCTTTCCCTATGCTTTGTGCCATGCATCTCTTCCATCTGGCTGTTCCTGAGTTATAGCCTCTCATGATAAGCCAGTAATGTTGTAAGCAAATTGTTTCTCTGAGTTCTGTGAGCCACTCTAGCCAAATGACTGAACCCAAGGGCAGTAGGCCAGTGGACCCTCCCATCTACAGCCAGTTGGTAAGAAGGACAGGTGACGACTGATGTCTGAGGTGTGTGTGTCTTTGGAGAGGGGGTAGGTGGGCTAGGGAAGTCTTGTAGGACTCACTCCTTAACCTGTGGAATCTGATGCTGTCTCTGGGTAGATCGTGTCAGCCTTGAGTTGAGTTATAGGACACACAGCTGGTGTTGGAGATTTGTTTGGAGGAACCACCACCTCCTACGGTGGAATTGGTACCATAATCTTAGATTGGATTAGAGAACTTCACGGTCCATTGTAGTTTAAAAACATTTGGATTTCCAGCTCCTGAGGGTAACTGTTGCACCTCACATTTGTGCAGCGAATATGGTTTATAAAGTGTTTTCTCCAGGGTAAACTTCCCTGCTCTCCTGTGGATAGCAAGAGGATTTCCTTAATGTGCCCTCCACGGAGACATGCACGAGTGCTAAGAAAAACTTGTTTAGAGAATCAAGCTAATTCTTTACCTGAATCCCATAGCCACCCACCTCTATTTTTAAACAAGTACTCTTAGTTCTGTTTGTTTGTTTTAAGATTTTATTTATTTATTTGAGAGAGAGAAAGTGAGAGAGAGCATGAATGGGGGCGGGGGGGTGGGGCAGGGAGAGGGAGAAGCAGGCGCCCTGCTTGGGGGAGGGGCTCCATCCCAGGACACAGGGATCAGGACCTGAGTCAAAGGCAGATGCTTAACCCACTGAGTCACCCAGGTGCCCTGTTTGTTTGTTTTTAAATTAAACTTCTAATTTTTAGATCATTGTGCATTCGTATGCAGTTGTGAGAAATAATACAGAGAGATCACAGGTAAACTTTACCCATTTTGGCCAATTGAAACATATTACAAAACTATAGTGCAATGTCACAACCTAGATATTGAGACACAAAACAGTTCCATGACCACAAAGATACTTCATGTTGCCATTTTATGGCCACACCTACTTCCTCCCACATTTCCATACCCTTTAACTACTTAACGCTGCACCTATTTTCCATTTGTATAATTTTGCCATCTCAGGACTGTTATATAAATGGAATCATCTAGTATGTCACTTTTCCGGACTGGCTTTTTTTTCCCCTCAGCATAATTCTCTGGAAATTCATCTGAGTTCATTCCTCTTTTCTTGCTGAATAGAATTCCAGGGTATGGCTTTATCACAGTTTATTTCAACATTTACCCACTGAAGGATATCTGAGTTGTTTCTAGGTTTTGGCTATCATGAATAAGCTATTACCAACATTCATGTGGATGTTTTATGAACAGGCTTTTCATTTCTCTGGGACAAATGCCCAAGAATGCAATTGCTGGGTTGGATTTAGTTTTTTTTTTTTTTTTTTTTTTTAAGAAAGTGCCATAATCTTTTATTTTTTTTTTAAGATTTTATTTACTTATTTGTGTGAGAGAGCACAAGCAGGGGGAGGGGCAGAGAGAGAAGCAAGCTTCCCGCTGAGCAGGGAGCCTGATGCAGGGCTCGATCCCAGGACCCTGAGATCATGACCTGAGCCGAAGGCAGACGCTTAACCGACTGAGCCACCCAGGCGTCCCTAAAGTGCCATACTCTTTTCCAGAGTGGCTGTCATTTTCTGTTCTTACCAGCAGTGTATGAATACTAGACTTTCTTCCCATTCTCTGCAGCATTTTGTATTGTCACAGTTTTTTATTTGAGCTTGTGTGATGGGTATGTAGTGGTGTCTCATTGTGGTTTTTGTGTGCATGATCCTAACGGCTAATGCCATAAAACAGCATTTCATGCACTTATTTGCCTTCTGCACATCCTCTTCCCTGAAACATCTCTTTCTGTCTTTTGTCCATTTTCCAATTGGATTGTTTCCTTTTTTACTCTGAGTTTGAGAGGTTTTTTTACATGTTATAGATATTATGTGTTTGTTGGGTATGTGGTTTGCAAATGTTTCTCCCAGTCTGTAGCTTGTCTTTTCCTACTCTTACAAGGGTCTTTCACGTAGCAAATGGTTTTAGTTTTCATGAAGTCTTTAGTTTCATGTTTATTTATTTTTCCTTTTACGGATCATCTCTCTCCTGGATAATTGCAATAGGCCGACTATTTTCTTTGTTCTTTTCTTTTTTTTTTTTTGGAAGGAAAGAGATGAATTTGTCTTTATTTTCAGAATTTTTTCTTTCTTTTTTTTTTTATGTTGGCTCCACACTCAACGTGGGGCTTGAACTTACGACCCTGAGATCAAGAGTTGCATGCTCTACCAACTGAGTCAGGAAGGTGCCCCAGTAGGCCCCCTGTTTTCTTGATTCTGCCCTCAGAGCAATCTTTCTTTTCTTCTTCTTTGTCTTTTTTTGTTCTTGTTAAGTAGACTCCACACCCAGTGTGGAGCCCAACACGGGGCTTGAACTCACAACTGTGAGATCGAGACCTGAGATGAGATCAAGAGTCGGAGGCTTAACCAACTGAGCCCCCCAGGCACCCCCAGAGTGATCTTTTTAAATGTAATTATTCACTCCAGACTCTCCACGCTTCCCATGTCACTCAGAGAAAAGGCCAGAATCTTGACAATAGCTTACTGTCTGGTCCCTCATTATCTCTCTGACCGCTCTTTTACTGTCTCGGCTCTGGCTACATTGGCTTCTTTGTGATGGTCTAACAGGCCAAGCCACCCTTGTCCGGGACTCCAACCTCTTTTTTTCATCTGGAAAATATAACCTTAGCTGTAAACTTTCTTATTTGCCCTCAGGTCTTACTGAAAGGGATCTTTTGAGTAAAGACTTCCATGACCTCCCATTTAACATAGAAATGCCCCATTGCCTATAGACCCAAATTCGCTTTGTTTTCTTTTTCTTCATGGTACTTGTCAGCATCTAACCTACTGCATATTTTATGTATTTTATTTTTATTTTTTATTTATTTATTTTTTAAAGATTTTATTTATTTATTTGATAGAGAGAGACACAGCGAGAGAGGGAACACAAGCAGAGGGAGTGGGAGAGGGAGAAGCAGGCTTCCCGCGGAGCAGTGAGCCCGATGCGGGGCTCGATCCCAGGACCCTGGGATCAGGACCTGAGCCGAAGGCAGACGCTTAATGACTGAGCCACCCAGGCGCCCCTATTTTATGTATTTTAGAAGATTATCTGTCTTTTCTTCTAGAATTAAGCTCCTTGAGAGAAAATCCTTTTATCTGTTTTGTTCATAACTGTTCAACCTTGAGGATCTAGAGAGCTTGGCACATGGTAGAGACTCAATAAAGATTTACAGACTGAAGAATGAATGAAGAAGGAATGAGTAAGGTATAGCCCAACCTAGCTTTTCCTTACCATGATAAATCCCACTGGTCCTAGCTTGTAAAACCTGAGCTGATACCACTGGAATCATCTTTCCTTTTGTAAAGAGAGGTTTGATTCTTTTTTTTTAAAAAATATTTTATTCATTTATTTGAGAGAGAGAGAGCATGAGTGGGGAGGGACAGAGAGAGGGGGAGAAAGAATCTGAAGCAGACTCAGCACTGAGCAGGAAGCCCGTGAGACCATGGGATCCTGACCTGAGCCGAAAGGAGAGGTTCAACTCTTTCAGAAATTCTGGGTCTAAGAAGGATGCCTTAAGAAACTTCCTCCTGCTGAACAAACAAACAAAAGCAGAAACAGACCTATAAATACAGAGAACAAATAGATGGCTACCAGAGGGGAGGGATAAAATGGGTGCAGGGGGGAGAAAAGAGAATTATTTTCCTTGGAATGAAGGGATTAGAACTCCTAATGAAATTTCAACTCCTAAATTAGAAGTCATGATCATCAGTGGTTCCTAATTCTATTTGTTGAAAGGCTGATGGGATCATGATCATGGAGGGATCAAGCTGACAGCACAGGAACCCACTGATCAATCTCAACATCGTTAAAAATGGGACAACTGTATGTGTTTACTGTTGTGATGTAATAGGAAGGCACACAACACCACTTATAAAATAATCTTGGAATAACAAGAAACTGAACCTAATCTAATTAATTCTCCAGCTCTAACTACCTGTTCAGAAGGAAATATGGGTAGTAGGGGAACTTAAATGGCATCGAAAGAATACAGTCAACCACTCCAAGCTGCAGAAAACACTACAGGAGAAATGATTCAGGTTCTTCAACAAATGAATGGTCCCCAACAGGTAGGAAGAATTGTCACAGACTAAAGGACACATTGACCAGGTGTAACATGTGGACCTTGTTTGGATCTTGATTTTAATGAATGTGATATAAAAGAAGACATTTTAATATGATTGGAGGAGTTCGAGTATGGCTTGGTTATTAAATGATAGAAATTGTGGTTAAATTTGTTGGGTGAGATAATGATAGTGCTGCTGTGTTTTTTTGTTTTTTAAACCCTCCTTATCTATTGGATATAAATACTGCTGCATTTAGAGAGAGATGACATATGTCTGAGATTTTCTTCAAAATACAGTTCTCCCCCACCCCCACATACTCCCAGAAACATCTAAACTAGAACAAATGAGGGAAAAGCTAACTGTTTATATGTGGCATGGGGGAGGGGTGTGGTGGATGGGACGAGAATGAGAGAGTATCGGTAATGGTTCATGCTGAGTGATAGGTCCATGGAGCCACATCCCCATTAGACAATTTCTTTCACTTTGCGTATGCTTGAAAATTTCTGCCACAAGGAGTTTTTAAAAAGTCCTCCTTGCCCCTTCTTACGTCGGGATTCTCCAAGAAACGGGAAGGTTGAATCTCCTCCGCAAATCCTTGCAAGGCTGCATTTGTCCTGTCTTCAGTCTTGGCTGTTGGAGACCGTGACGTCCCACAGTGCCCTTCACATTGGGACTCACCTTGGTCCAGTGACACCACTCCTGGTGTCAGTGACTTCGGGGAGGTCCACCTCATCCCCGCACACCGGTACTGCCTCAAAAGGCGGTGTCTCTCATTTTGGACTGGAATCAGGAGCATCCAGATGGGTCACCACTTACAACTGGTATACATTTCAGCCCACAAGCAGAGGTACACAAGAAATAGGATAGAATTGTTTTTGTAACTCCATCTGATTCGTATGTTAAGCCTTGATCCTGCTGGTGTCCCGTTTGGATTTCCACCCATCCCTATTTGGAGATCATACGGAGCCACAGTGAATGAAGTTTGAGGTGAGAGCGTGGTTGCTATTTATGGGAGGACACACTTGTAGCTTAGATGTTCCTCAGCTTGCTTGCCGTGCCTCCTTAGGGTTTGGTGGCTCTTGTGCCACATGTGGGACAGGTTTTGCCCTGATTCTGCCTGTATGCACAATACAGCCTTCTCCTCTTGGAGTTTTTGCCACATCTTCCCCTCTAACCACGCCTTGGAGACTCCTCCTCCATGATCCACAGACCTGACAGTTGGCACCTCTCAACAACTCAGTAGGAAAAGAAGACAGTAAGTACTGAATTTCAAGAATTCCTGCTTCTGTTAGGTTTCTGCTCAAGTATCCTGTCTTTTCTGTGGAGTTGGGGATTTTAGAAATAAAAGCCAAGATGATGAGCATGATATTGCTGCTTTTAGTCCTGCCATGCCCTTCTCTGGCCAGAGAACGCAGAGTCTGCTACCCGCTTGAATGTAGAACAAAAAGGGTAAAAAAATAAAGGGAGAAAGGGGAAAAAAAATGAAACATGAGCAGATGAGCATCTCAAAATATCCTACCCTCTTAAGAAGATGTGAGTTGAATTCATGGGAGACGTTCCACTGGGGAGAGAGGAATTGTTCTTGAACATGGGGTCTGTGCATTTGCAAAGACTGTGTGGGATCCAGGTCCTCAGAATGCTCTGATGTCATCATTCAGGTCAGAGAACCCCCGCTGGGGGCCGGGTGACCTTTGAACCTTAACAGCCCTGTGCTGGAGCGAGCACTGGGCAGTGTTGCTGGTTCTCTATGTGGTCTGAGTTCCTCAGCCATTTAGGAGACTCGATGATTTTTATTCATATCGGGTCACCTCAACGAATTTCCCGAGAGTCAAGGAGGGCCAACCAGTAGGGAAAAGGAGGCGCTGGGTGTTAGGCATCTTCTAAGCAACTCCTGTTGCTGGTACCATGAAACAGCGACAAAAGAGGAAACATCTGGAAAGTGAAGAGTCCCCGGAAAGTGCCGAGCAGGGAGGAGGTATGCGCTGGGCACCTTGTCTGGGGTGCAAAGGCTGCTGCTAGCCTGAGCCTTATCTAGGAAGGTAGGATGGAGGAGCACGTGTCCCCGGGGAAGTATCTGAGGATGCTGCCATGTCCATCCTGAGCATCCCTGTGGTGTGAGATGGCACGGGGAGGGCCAGATGCCCCTGGCAGGTGGGGAGTCAGCTCTGCCTGTCTGAGGACTTCTCTCTTGGGTCTGCTCAGGGCTGGAGCTCTGTTGGACTCGTAGCAGGCCGGGGTCCTGCTGGCCCAGACTCCCAGGGGATGGCTTTTCTCAGTCCTGTATTCTCTCTTACTCTCTTTGTTCCATCTTCCTCTGGGGTCACTGGGTGGGGTGTGGGAGCGTTGCGAAGGATGCTGATGAAGATCTGTGGGTTGTGCTGTCCCTTTTACTGAAGAGCAAAGAGAAGCCTTGTTGAAAAATATTTTGAGAAGTGAGAAAGGAGATTGTCTAGCGATGGCATCATGGTATTTCTTTAGCAGGAAGAATTTATCCACTGATCCATGCCAGAGAGCCAGCCGGAGCCTTCTGCCCCGTATTGGAGCCCGGCAGTTTCCGCAAGGCCCATGGCCCTGAAGAGTATAGGATGAGCCCTGGGGCTGGAGGTGGGACAGGAGGCAGGTTTTCAGGCAGCAGCTGGGATAGGACAGAGGAGGCAGTGATTGGCCAGATATTTTTGCCTCTGTGTGTATGATGGGATGGGGGGAGCAGTGGGGAGAATGCAGATAGGGTGTCCTCGGATGTGATGTTGGCCTTGTAAAGTTCCTATCACCATGCCTGGATCTGGGAGACACTCAAAACATGTAAGAGTGAATATAGAACTCTTACTAAGGGAGTTTCATGAGATTGTCTCTTACACACCCATATACACTTTGTACAGAAAAAATCGCACATCTCCACCTATGCTACTTTATTAAATCATACACAGAACATATAGGGAGATATGAACATCACTCCTACACTGTGTTCACAAACCATCCATGGGTGTCAAAGTCCTCTCCTCGTACACCAAACTCTGGAGTATGAATATATCCCAAATGCCATAAGGGACATACTTACACTAAAAATAGGCATCACCCAAGTATTACATGGGAAAGCTTCCACTAAAAAATTGTTTGTGGTTTATCTGAAATGCAAATGTAACAGGGCATCCTCTGTTTCTGTTTGCTAACTCTGGCAACAGGTGTATACTTAATACCAGCTGACATACACTTAGCATACTTTTTTTTTTAAAGATTTTATTTATTCATTTGAGACAGAGAGATACAGAGAGAGAGAGAGCATGAGCAGGGGAGAGGCAGAGGGAGAGGGAGAAGCAGACTTCCCGCTGAGCAGGGAGCCCAACACGGGGCTCGATCCCAGGATCCCGGGATCATGACCTGAGCCGAAGGCAGACGCTTAACCATCTGAGCCACCCAGGCGCCCACTGACCATACTTCTGTCTAGTGTCTGTCTTCTACTAGAATGTTCAGCATTACCAGAGCCTAGAATAGTGCCTGATACATAGTAGCTGCTCTCTGACTATTGCTGGATGAATGAATAAATGATTGAATACACACCATAAGTACAGAACCTATTATATAAAATGGTTACATGTTGCACAATTCCTGAACAACTATGCACCAAACTCTCCATGGATGCGTTTCTACCCTACTCATCACACCAGCCCCACATCTGTGAAAGGCTGGGCTGATACACACGATTCTCACATTTCAGACCTACTCAGGCCTTCATTCCTAACCAGACACTAACAAAATAAGTGTTGATAGTAATTCAATACAGGAGCATCCACCTGGGACCAGACTCTGAACCGTGTGTATTCACTGCCCTTGACATATGTCACTTGGTTAATACTTGTTGGACGGGTGAATGATGCCCAAACATGCCCCACCCACCGTATTACTGAGGCTTTCATATCTTTCTAGGAGTCTCGAAGTCACAGGAGGATGCCCCTCAGCTTGAGTCAACTGGGGTGGCCAAAGGCTGGGGCGCAGCGGTAGGGGAGGTGTCCTCTGCTTCTGAATACTTCTCCTGTGTCTCTTCTCCACGCAAGCTCATCCATGCTGGTAAGGGTTCAGGGCTCCTTGGGCATGGGGCACATAGATCCAGGAGAGGGCAAGAAGAAACCCAAGACAATCAGAGGTGGTCAGGGCTCCGTGGAGGAGCCCAGGAAGCTGGTGTTGCTGTTAGGAGAGCATGGCTCTGAGCTCAGTGTGGGAGGGGGTGGGGAGCCCTGGTGCAACCATAGTGGGGAAGTTAAGAAGCATGGGCCAGCCTTTGCCCTTGCCTCCAGAGAAGGATGGAGCTCCTCAGCCCAGGCCTCCAGCACTGGAACAGGACCATCCAGCTCAGATCCCCATGCCCTGATGCATACAGCTGTAGTCCACACACATCCATTCTCAGCACAAACCCCCACTCCCCACCCCCAATCCAGACATGGGATCCGCAGTACCATCTCCTCCATGACTGTGCACATTCCACCAACACACTGATGGTAACACAGATACACTCAACCCACCAACGTCCCATGCATGCTACTCCACATACCTTACTCCACACCCCTGTATACCGACACGCTGCTAGCATCCCTACACACACATGAAGAGCACCTGGATGACACCACCCCGATTATGAACACCAACGCCAGCCTCTTCACACCACGCATCTTCACATCTGAAGACCCCTCAGCTTCTGGGCTTCCCCCACTCACATTCTCATGTCTCTAATTTCTTTTCCCAGGACTCCGGAGAGTACCTCAAGACAGTCCCCAGCCTAGAACACCCCTATCCCAGGTTCAGGAACAAGGGGAGACTGCTCCCCCCTCACGCCATGTCTCCTCGTCCCCTTCGTCCTATAAGACCTGTGTGTCCTCTCTGTACAGAAACAAAGAGGAAAAGGGCATGAAAATATACTACATGCAGGTACAAATGAAAAAGGGTGTGGCTGTCTCCTGGGAGATCTTGGAGACCTCGGGGTCACTAGAAAAGCCGCCAAAGATGGAAGAAGTGACCCTTCCCGAGGACGTATGGGTAGGGACTCCCCCCTCTGACGTGTCCACCAGAAACCTGCTGTCGGACAGCGAGCCCAGTGGGGAGGAGAAGGAACACGAGGAACGGGCAGAGTCAGACAGCCCACCTGGGTCGCCTGCAGCTGCGGAGAGACCCAGGGCCAAGACCCCCGACTGGCTGGTGACAGTGGAGGCTGGCTTCAGGTGCATGGCCTGCTGCAGGGTCTTCTCTACCTTGGAGATCCTCCAGGAGCACGTGCAGCATGGGATCCGGGAAGGTTTCAGCTGCCACGTGTTTCACCTCACCATGGCTCAGCTGACGGGCACTGTGGAAGCAGAGAGCGCCCACAAGGAGGAGGAGGAGGAGGAGGAGGAGGAGAAGGAGGAGGAAGAGCAAGAGAGGCAGGAAGAAAAGGAGAAGAAGGAAGAGCAGCCCACACAGGAAGACCTCGGCCCCAAGCGACCTTGGAGCCAGTGCCCAGGCTGTGTGTTCCATTCTCCAAAGGACAAGAAGTGAGCAGGGGCTGGGGGTGCCAAGGGAGCTGCGTCTTCTCCGAGCTGCCATGTTTCTCCCATCCAGGCTCACCCCTCTGGGAGGGAGAGCTGGGGGCTTTCACAGCTCAGGGGACACCTGAAGGGGGAGGCGGGTAACCGGGCCCCTGGCTTCCTGTCCAGGTCTGACTGTAAGTGGGGATTTGTCCTGAGCTCTTCAGGCTCACAGAGCACCTTTTCTCTTGAACTACAAAGTGTCTTTGTTCTGGTTTCCACACAGCAGTTGAGATTCATGAGCCAGAAGATCCCGGAAGATGGTGTGGCCTTCTCTTGGGAGAGGTAAGGCCTGAGGCTGGTATCATCTGGGCCGATGTCATGAGGTCCCAGAGGAATTTAGGGGAAGGGGCCACAGGCCCACACTGGGTTCCCTGGTGGCTCTGCAGCTGCATCAGCTCGTGCCAGACCTGGTGCTTCCGGGGACTTGACCTCCATTGACTTAAACGAGAAAGTGAGAATTTTGATGGGCAGTTACCTCAGTGTCTCCACACCTGACCTGAACTCTAAGAGCAAATACTGCCAGGTGGGCCTTTGGGGCTGAGAGAGCTCAGCACAACCTCAGGGGTCAGGAGTGGTGTGAAGGACAAGGGGCCTAGCGGGAGCAGAGGTCTGACGTGTGAGAGCCTTCAGCCTGAGCTGGCCTCTCACTCTGGGACAACGTGGAGTGTGGAGAAGGAGAAACACGGAAGTGAGGCCCTAAGAGATCTGGAAATGTTCCAGCACCTTGATTGGGCTGTGGTAGATCTGGAAATAAATTCACTCTGGTGTGTGTGGCTCTGAGCTTTAAGACAGAGGTGAAGGGTTACTCTGACTAGTGGAGCTCACGTCGCATCTTGTCTCTTCTTGCTCTGCCTTATTTGTTAAAATCGCTTCCAGGGAGAAGACAGGACCCTGGGGAGAGTAGCAGAGAGGATGCCAATGATGTGAAGGAAGGTGAAGGAACCAGCACTCCGTCTAGCATCATAGGACCACATAAATGTCATATGCAATAAAGGCTGTTTTCCAAACCTTGCCTGGATATATTCTTGAATTAAAATTATCTATCCATCTACCCACCAAGTACATCAGTCTCGCTAGTGGCTGGTGAACTAGGTTTCACGTAAGCACCACAGAGACCCCCACAGTCCTTTTCCAGAAGCAGCGGTACTCATGCTGCTGAATGAGGCTTCCGTGTGACTGTTTTCACAGGGCTGGCTTCCACATCTTTCATGAGACTGGGACAAACACGCTGAGTTCCAACGAGGTTGCTTGTAAGTAGCAGGTGCTCTAGAAACCGTGGGGTTGTGACTGAAAGCCCTGGGACGGTCGGTCTTCGGGGGGCTGGTGGGTGCTGTGCATGTCTCCCCAGGTCTGGCCTGGACGGGGGCAGAGGAGACATGTCTGCATGTGGAAGCTGTCCGTGGAACAGGTTCCTCCAGGGTTGGTGGGAGTTTGTCATAGCGATCAAAAAGAAGCCGTCTGACCACAATCAGGAATTAGAGGAAGAAATGGTTGTAATCAGAGTTTCAGCCAATAAGCTTGGCTATTTCCAGTTTTGATATTAATAGATCAATTGCCAAATAAATTCTTACTCTAGCTGCTCAAGTTTTGGACGCAGTCATCCCTGAACTTCATCCTCACCCCACTGCTACCAGACCCCCCGGAACTACAGACATCTGGAAGGCACTGAAGACTCATTTCAATGCATGAGGCTGTCCATGGACTGAAAGGTAAGTGGGGTGCAGTGTGTCTTTCTAATCTGAGTGGGGGGGCCAAAGCCAGTCTTCAGAGAACTGATAGAAGAAAATAATTCAAAGTTCAGAGATTCTATAAAATGAAGCAGAATCAGGTCTAATTCCAAAGTCCCATGGATTTTTTTCAAGATGTGAAAGGGGCCTTCATGGGGCTTTATTGAATCAACCATGGTTCCTGTGATCTGGTGTTGTCGTTAGTATTTCAATCATCATCATCATCATCATCCAGCTTCCCCACTGGCTTCAAGCTTCCCAGCCTCTCCAAAGGGGGTGCCATCTGCATGTCCACATCCCTTTGCCTCAAGATGCCCAGTGCCTCCTTTAATGGTCATTCCAAGAATTCAGAATTTGAAGCTTGTCTACCCTTCCATACTTTCACCGCCTCTGGGAGATTCTACTCACTCTCTGGTCTGCTGTGCTCTGTAATCTTCCCCTTGGTTCCTTTGTTCCTTGAGCCCACCGGGAATTCTCCCCTCCCTCCTGCCTTCCAAGGTCTTCTGCTGACAGCTTCAAAGACCTAGAGTTGATTCCATGTACCTTGGTAGTATGCAGGTTACACAGTGAGAGTTCTGGTCGTTCTTCCTGCTTGGAGAGAGACTTCTTTGGAAAGCACGGAGTCACATGAGGGCCTGTGGGTGCGAGTCAGGGTGCTGCAGTGGGCAGTTATTGCTAATCTAGAGAAACTTGATGTATTTTTACATGTGCTGACCTTGTATCCACCCACCTTATTGAACTGTCTTACTAGTTTATCTGTGTGTTCTTTTGGGCTTCCTGGATAAACAATGATATTAAATGTAAATAATATGTTCTGTGGATAATGAGTAATTCATTTTATAGATACTTTTTATTTTATCTATTTATTTATTTTTAAAGATTTTATTTCTTAGAGAGATCATGAACAGGAGGAGGGGCAGAGGCAGAGGGAGAAGCAGACTCCGCGCTGAGCAGGGAGCCCAACCCGGTGCTTGATCCCAGGACCCCAAGATCATGACCTGAGCTGAAGGCAGATGCTTAACCAACTGAGCTACCCAGGTGCTCCTATAGATACTTTTTAAATACATAACCTTTTCTAGACCTAGTTTTAGCTTCCCTCCCACTCTTCAGAGTTAACCAGTATCAGAGTTTTGAATGTATCCAGTCCAAATTTTTATATATATGTTTATATATAATCATAATCTAACATTGTACATCACATTTTCTTTCAACCAGTCTTATATTTTCATGTTTTATCTGTGTCAATTTGTACCGATCTAGGGCTGTTATTTAACTGTTTGATGTTATTCCACCATATGCATATAGCATCATTTTTTTTTTTTCGATTCAGGCATTACTGGACAGTTGGATTGTTTCCATCCTTTCTCTGGGCAAACAGTATTTCTTAGAGCTTCCAGACTTCTCTTGACAGTCAAGAAGGGCCAGGCTGTCTGAGGGATTGTCGCTTGCCTTCAGCCACCTTGTAACAGGCTACCTCCACCAGCAATTGGAAGCACCAAGAAGTTAAAAACTCCTCCAAATGGGAAGATCTAAGGAGACAGAAGGTAGGAGGTTAATGCCAGGTGTCCTGCAGGGAAGTCAGGGCTGCCCTGAGCATTCCTCCATATTCCTCCCCCCTGCCCCTCCCCCTTCCGGCCTCTCTAAAGAAATGTGGAGGAAAGGAGAATCCGAAAACTTTGAGCAGACACAGGCGAGATGTTGGGGACTGAAGTTGTGATTGAGGTCTCTGAGTGGACTCTGAGGGGGCAGAGCATCCAGATAGCCAGGCTCTGCCTTCTGAGAACTTCTAAAGATGCTCATAATTGGGGTGATGCCAGGCGCATGCAACTGACTTGGACCACCCTGTCCCAGAAAGTTCTGCTCTGTCGGTATCTATTCCTGATCACTCTTGTTTCCCATTATTTGGTCACTGCCTTTGGTCCTCCACTGATGGGGACCACAGCAGGTGGAAGATGCAAATGACTCATCTTGCTGCTCAGTGTCACCACAGAGCTTGGGGGTGAGGGAGAAGGCCAAACTAAGCTCATGAAGGAAAGATGGACTTTAAAGAGGAGATCTGAGTCGAGGGTGTTTTCTCAAGTCTTGATGAATGAAACCTAGCGTCACTACCACAAGGATTTCCTGAAGTTCTCCTTGTTTTCAAGGCTGGCCATGGGCCTGGTTTCCCTCAGTGAAGGAAGCAGGGATCCCTATCCATTCAGTGCTTGCTCACACTTGTCCACCTCTGATACACACTGTACGAGACTCATCTTCCCTCTAAGACAACTTTTTACTGTTATCTCTCCTGAGCATTTACTGACCTCCTGAAGTGCCCCCCTTAACATATCCCTGCAGTGAATGTATAATTTGATAATCATGCTTCTCATTCTATTCTCAGCACCTTCTGATAAACTGTATCCTCTTTATGCCACAGTTTTCACAGATCAATAATCCTTCTTTACTTTGTTGAAACAGATGAACCCATGAGGAATCTTTGCTTTTTCCCTTTCTTCTTTGCCAGTTCCTTTCTATCTTTTAAGATCCTTTTCTTGTCTCTCTACTATCCTGACTCCTTTTTTCCTGATTTTGGTCAACTCTCAGTCTCCTTCCCTAATTTCCTCATAAACATTTGGGGTTTATCCCTCACAAATTAGAGAATGTTTGGTTGTTGAGAAGTGCTAAGTTCACTGGTGCTCTTGCAATCATGGAAGCTTCCCTGTCTGGTGATCCACAAAAGGAGGCCCATGGAGATAGCCGGTTGCATTCCAAACCCTTCTAAACACAAAGCTCATACTGAGAATAGCTTCCAGCAAATTAGAGTCCCTAGACCACTGCCCAAGCTCAGCTTTGAATTAGCATCCATTTAAGATGATTTAGATAAAAGTCATGGGGTAAATGTGTCCCAAAATCCATGTGAATAGAAAACCAAAGAAACCATAAAACAAAAATTGGAAGGAAATCACACATAAAACAAATTAGGGAATGTATTTGTATGTATTTGTGTGGATTAATGAGTCCGCAGAATGACTCTGTGGGTCAGGTGCCATTATATCATAGGATGAGCCTTATCCAGTCTAAGGGATTGTGGGAACGACTACTGGAGCCATCTGGGAACTTTGTTCTCATTCTGCAGCCCTGGGTTCAGCTGGGACCGGATTGCACTAGCCTGGAGGCTCTGAGGGGGTGGATGAAGGATTTATTCATGCCTGAGATTACTGTACACTGTAGTCATAAGTACTAAGTCATGTAGTACTAAGAGATTTCAAGATTGATGAGGTGCCCATATAGCCAGAGTATTTTTTTTTGAATGCAACATCTGGCCTAGGGGAGTTCTGAGCTGGTTCTGTTTGATCTCACCCAGCACGGGCAGGGGTTCCCTCTCCCCATCATCACTCCCACCACCTCTCTAGGGGTGTGGACCATGTCCTGGCAGAGTGGACACAGAAGAAGCTGGATGGGTTCCATCTGGGTACGTCTCTTGCTGAGGAGTCATGGGTCAAGTCCTGGTTACTGGAGACACATGCTTACCTGGAGACAAGCAGAGTGTTCTCAGAGTGCTTGTTCTGCGTGTGTGGGTGTGGGATGGGTGTGTGAGTGTTCCCTTCTGGTTGGTTCTCTTGTCTATGTGCCCGAAGACTCTGTCCAAGGAGTCCTTTTCATCACACGGGTAGGAAGTTTGCCTCATTTGCCATCATATCCTTTCCCCAAAGGACGGTTATGATAAGGTGTTCCCACTTCCCAGACTCCTTTTCTCTCACTTCATTTCTGTCCTATCGTCTGTTCCCTCCAGAATGGTCTGTTGACTCAATGGGTGTAGATCCAAAGACAGCAAGAAATGCCAGCAATGCCAAAATAACAATACCGGCATGTCAGGAAAACTTCAAAACATTTATCCTGGCACATTTGTAAAAATTTCACAAAGAATATATTAAATGTGTAAAAACTCAAATGATAGAGGAATGGAGTAAAACTTAATTTTTTTCTTTAATCTTTCCCCAGTGTATTCCAATCCTCAAAGTTAACATGAAGAACCATTTGATAGACAAACTTTCATACATTTTTCTACACACACACACACACACACACACACACACACACACACACACACACTTTCCTTTTTTCACGTAGGTATGAACTAGGTCCCCACCAACTTGCTGTGATATTGTCATTTACTCTCTCCTCTTGACTCATCCATTGATGAAGGAGCCATTTTCATGGTGAAATTTTCCAATAGCTAATAGTAAACATCTGCTGAGTGCTTACTCTGTGTCAGGTACTCTTCTAACTGCTTATATGTAATTATAATATGTAAGTTTCATGACATACCCATCAAACAGGTACCGTTATAAGCCCTCTGTGACAGATAAGGGCAGATGAGGCATGAATAAATTCTTCATTTACTCAGGTGACTTGCCTGAGACATTGGAGCAAGTCAAAATCCATGACTTTAATCATTCTGCTTTATTGTCTTTGTTTGGAAGACTGTATGATTTTGCCATTAAAACCTTTAAATATCATGTTAAGTTTTTACATCTCCAAAACAAGCATGAGCTTGTTACATGGGGTAAGTAAACTGACTCTTAAAAAAACCCTTATGCAGCTGGATCAAGGTAAGCCAGGGACTAGAAGCTATAGATTCAATATTGCCTACCAAATTTTAAAGATAGACTTGACATAACATAAATTATATTCAAGAAGCTAGTATGCTGTCTGAATAGTTACAAGGAAGTGAAGTTAGGTAAAACATTACTTTGAGTTGACAAGTACCAAGAGTGTGGTAATCCTAGGGCCAGGGTAGAGACCCATAGAAAAGCTTGCTGTTTCCATTCAGGCCCTTAGAAGGGCTCCACCACTTGCCAGTGCCCCTGGGGCAGCTAGTCAGCTCACTTCTTAGTACACAGCATCTTCAATTTGATAGACTCACAAGGAAGCCTTCCATGTGGTTAGCAGTTCTGCATTCTTGATGCAATCATATTTTTAGAGTGTGGGAGGATATCAAGCTATGAAAATATCCTTGGAGAGACTTGCTTATTAAATTTGGCTTTTTCAATCTTCCTAATACTTTTTCACTAAACACCAGGCGGTTCTCTTAATTTTTCAGATTCATGTTGTTTTTCTTTTGTCTAATGAACTTTCAAATACTTCCTGATGAGCTATTGAGGTTGGAAAAAAATAAACATAATCTAGAATAAAAAAGATATTGACAATGACAAGTAGAGAAAGACTGAAAATTGAGGCTATACTTCATTATAGCCTATAAATTGGAATGGAAAATTCATGTTCACACTGCTTAGGGTATATAAATAAAAGTCAAAGATTCTCTGAGGTATCTCTGGGGTCCTTATGAGTCTCCACCATTTCCAATGAGTAATATTTGACTGCTAAATATAGGATATTTAGTTAAATTTGAATGTCAGAAAAACAGTGAATACACTTTTAATATAAGTATGCCCCGCATCTTATGAAGGATATACTTATGGTAAAACATAAGTATTATCTCTCTAAAGTTCAAATTTAACTGGATGTCCTGGATTTTTACTGACAACATCTGACAACCCTACAGATGAGCTATGGTGGAGGCAGCTAAGGGTGGGTACACACTGGCTCTTGGACAGTCACAAGTTGCTTGAGGGCATCTGGGTACGGTGACAAATCCTTTATGGACGTAGCTGAGAAGCCATGGCCAGTATTTGACTCTAAGTACATCCTTGGGCTTCCCTTAGGTGGGATGAACCTTCCTCTTAATGGCTTTTTGGCAAATCTGGAAGCCCATATACAAGGGGGGAGTCCCAAAGTGAGTCCCATCCTTACAACTACGTTTCCATTTCAAAATGGAGTCTTCCTAGAATTAGTTGCATATAAATAATAAGAGATGAAAAGGTTTGTGAACTTGGGATTAATATACCTTTTACCCTTTATGGGTGAAGTTTTGCTGGCCTGGGAGACTTAACATGAGCAATGTGAAAGATCCCAGGTTCCCAGGCAGACAGAATAGTCCTGTTATATTTCTGGATGCATGGCCAGGCTCTAGTGTTGCAGAGAATGAATATCTGGTTTTAGAAACACAGACCCAGGCTTGGATGTTTCTGAGAACCAGGGAAAGGTCTGAGTTTCAAGTTTACCTCTTATGGCTTGCTGAGACAACAATGAACTACACGTAGTTCCCAGAAGGGAAATCATGGAGCCAAACCTTAGCCACATCCACTGTTGTAAGCTTCTGTATTTGGTTCCATCCAAATTATATTTCAAGGTAGAGCTTGTTTACAGCAATGGAGGTCCAGAAAATTCTCATATGCTCTTTGGGCCCTCAATCCCCGCGAGAAGGCAGGGCTGATACCATAGAAATACTATGAGTTTGCTGGGCTGACGGTGGCATCGCCCAGACCCCAAAGACCTGTGCTGCCCCCTAAAGTGTGCTGAAGGATTTTTGTCTCTTCTGTGATCTGTCATAGCATTATGAAAGGAAGCTGCTGCACCTGTGTCAGAGAATTTCAGATGTGGTAGGAGAAGACTGGTCAGGTTTAGGCTCACTGGTATTACCAGAGTCAAGGAGAACAGATGATCAGAAGTGGAAGTGTCTGGGGTGGGAAGGATATTGCTGGGATTTCACAAATATTGCAGGATCAGGGAGGACCACCAGAAGTCCTGGGCTGTGATTTAGATTGTAGGTAAGGGAGTAAGGAATGGAATTGACCTTATACACCTGGCCAGCTTGTCATGCATTCATTCATTTGTCCTTCATTCATTCACTCATTCATCAGTTGGATTGCTGTCATGTGTTGAGTGTTAGGTTTTGAGACAAAGTAGTGAAGAAAATAAGATCTCAGTCTCTCTGGAGCCCATAGTTCAGAGAGACGGATAGATAAATAAGCATAGGAATCAATTAATTAATTAACTGGCATAGGAGATAAGTTGCCTAATAGAAGAAGTAGAGTCTCTGTGGGTATAAACAGGAGGGTCAATTAACTGAGCCCAGCGGTAGGGTTAGGGGTTGGTGGGGGGACCAGAGAGAGTTCTTAAAGGAAGTGATCGGGGAGATCTGCAGGATGAGCAGAAAATTTTCAAGACCTTCCCAGGCAACGATGGAGGGAAGGAAGAAAATTTCAGGAAGAGGGTCCAGTCTGTTCTGAACCCTTAAGATGAGGAGAGTATTGTATGCTCTTCAGTATGTTTGGGGCATGAAATCCGTGGGAGGCAAGTAACAGGACATGTGGCCAGGAAGGGAGGCAAGGTTTTATCGGCCATGTTAACAAGTTTAAACTTTGTTCTTTGGACAAAGGGGATTCACTGGAGGTGTTAGGCAGAGAAATGACTCTGTCACATGAGTGTTTCAGAAAAGTCACTTAGGTGACCACGTCTGGGGTGAGTTTAACTGGACATCAGCATGGATAGAAAACTCATATTCTTCTGTGGGGGGACCATAGAGGTCACTGGAGTCAAGTGGAGCAGTGTGTGGGCAGTTCTTTTCTTCTCTTTTTCGTATGAGGCTTGGCCAGAGGCCATCATGCCTTCGTTCCATTAAGAGCAATGTGAAATCAGTGAAACCTCCAAAGATTATACAAGGCAGAGCTTTCTTGGCATTTAAAAAACAAAATCACCTCAGGACCTAAAAAGGGGTCTGGCACCTGTAACAGCTGAATGGAAATAGCAGCTGGAAAAAAACCCCCAAAGATGAGGGATTCTGGGGCAGGAAGCTGGCAGCATGTCACAACCAAGGGCACTCCCAGCTCCCAGGCCTCTCTCTCTTCTCCTCTTCCTGACCCCCAACCTCGCCAGGAGGAAAGCATATTCTAGAGACCTTTGGTCAAATTCCCTTATACGGACCCTTCCCATACAATTCATAGCTTCTTTCTTTCTCTTGAGAATAAGTTAACAACCGTGATGATTAAATGAGGAGTGCCACCTGAGGAGATGTACATATACCACATGTTGTCAGAGATGGGAACATGTGCTAACTTGTAAACTTCTTCAACGAAACCTCTTTGGGCCAGACCTGTGCTGGCCCCATATGCAGGGCTGTTTCCCCTGGAACAGAGAGGGCCCTGCCTTTAGGGCTTGCTTCCAATTAGGCAATGGAGTTATGATTGGACCTTGCCACAGGGAAGCTTTTTTGCTTCCGAAGAAGTTATAAAAAAGTCAGAACATCTCTCCTTAAAAGTGGTTGCTGAATTCCTTATTTATCCAAGACCCTCTCTTCTACCAAAGTGTGTGTGTGTATGTGTGTGTGTGTGTGTGATCCAGATCTATTCCGACATTGAAGAAGTAATCTTAAAATCAGAAAGATGAATTCAGTATGTCTCTGTGAATTTAGTTCAGTACATTTTTATGTCTAGCCTGGTCCATCTCTGGGTGTAAAATATTTACCCTCATGTGTATTTTAAAAGAAGAAAACTGATGCCTTGCTCAGGGAAGGTAGCCACTCCTGAAAGCCTCCTTAGCTTTACTTTTGAGAAAAGTGAGATGTTTCTGTGGAAGCAGTTCCAGGATGTGAAGGGAGCCTCTAGTCACACTGATGAAAACCCTGTGATTCTTTCAAGCACAGATGCAGTGAAAGGTGTCTTTTTCTCATTGTGTGTGTGTGTGTGCGTGTGTGTGTGTGTGTGTATTCCTGTGTCAACATTGAGATTAACTATTATGTGTCACAATCCCATATCTGATAAAGGGTTGGTATCCAAAATTTTTATTTTTTATTTTTTATTTATTTTTTTTTAAAGATTTTATTTATTTATTTGACAGAGAGAGACACAGAGAGAGGGAATATAAGCAGGGGGAGTGGGAGAGGGAGAAGCAGGCTTCCTGCCGAGCAGGGAACCCGATACGGGGCTCGATCCCAGGACCTGGAATCATGACCTGAGCCGAAGGCAGACGCTTAATGACTGAGCCACCCAGGCGCCCCTGGTATCCAAAATTTATGAAGAACTTATCAAACTCAACACCCAAAAAACAATCCAGTTAAGAAATGGGCAGAAGACATGAAAAGACATTTTTTCCAAAAAAGACAGCCAAATGGCTAACAGACCCATGAAAAGATGCTCAACATCACTCATCACCAGGGAAATGCAAATCAAAACCATGATGAGATACCACCTCACACCTGTCAGGGTGGCTAAAATTAACAATACACGAAACAACAGGTGTTGGTGAGGATGTGAAGAAAAGGGAACCCTCTTACGCTGTTGGTGGAAATGAAAACTGGTACAGCCACTGTGGAAAACAGTCTGGAGATTCTTCAAAAAGTTAAAAATAGAACTACCTTACAATCCAGCAATTGCACTACTAGGCATTTATCGAAAGAATACAAAAATACTAGTTCAAAGGGATAGATGCATCCCATTATTTATAGCAGCATTATCAACAATAGCTAAATTATGGAAACAGCCCAAGTGTCCATTGACTAATGAATGGACACAGTTGTGGTATATATATGCAATGGAATATTATTACTCAGCCATCAAAAAGAGTGAAATCTTGCCATTTGCGAAGACATGGATGGAGCTAGGGAGTAATACGCTAAGTGAAAGTCAGTCAGACATTTGATTTCACTCAAATGTAGAACTTAAGAAACAAAACAAATGAGCAGGGAAAAGAGAGAGAGAAAGAGAGATAAAGACAGAGAGGGGCAAACCAAGAAATAGATTCTTAACTGTAGAGAACAAACTGATGGTTACAAGAGGGGAGGTGGATGGGGGGATGGGTTATATAGGTGATGGGGATTAAGGAGGGCACTTGTGATGAGCACAGGGTGATGTATGGAAGTGTTGATTCACATATTGTACACCTGAAACTAATATTACCTTGTATGTTGACTAACTGGAATTTAAATAAAAAGTTTTAGAAAATTGTGTGTCAGATGCGGAGTGTAAGAGGGGACCTGAATCATAGCAACGCTCTCAACACCCTGTGGCTTGAAAGTAATGAAATCCCCTGAGCGGAGATGTGCTGTTTATCTTCCCTATTAGTCACTGGATGCCATTTATAAGTCCCAAACAGCTACTGTTTTTAGAGCCTTCTTGCTTTCCATTTCTGAGGGTGTGTCATCACTATCTCCTTTGATCATGGAAATATAATCTTTACAAAACCACCAATGACCACAAATTATTACTATAACAAAACACACCAGTATTCTCCATGGAATTTGTTGTACTAGGATTTGATCTTCATTGCTATTTCTTGGACTGTCTTCCTAGCTAGTGGCTTAATTGAACTCAAATTCCTTCCGTCTGTTGACCACTTCAAAGCTTTTGTCTGGAAATTAAGCTGGTAAAGTAACAGAAGGACTTCCCCCCATGATAGTCCCTTTCTTTGATACAAAATGAAAGTGGGCTACGTACGATAGCACGAGAAGACTTAAATTTGAAGGTTTTAAGAATGATTTGGAGAATCAGGAGTAAAAAGGGATTAATACAAGTGAATCTGAAATGTTCTTTTGCCCCAAGTACCACTTAACATGGATTAGAATTTAGGTTTCTTGTAGAGCCTAGTTAGATGCTTTACCACTTTTTCAAGTTCTAACACTCAGATGTTCTTTGAAAATCTATTTTAAAGTTCTAGCTGAAGATCTTAGAATAAATTTCCACTTGGTGGAGTGTAGAATGTGAAGAGGTGAAAGAAAAATCAGGCTGGGACGATCCTGCAGAACAAAACTGCCCCATCCGTGATCAGGCATGCAAATGGAAGTCAGCCGAGAAAGGAGAGAGAAGCAGAGGTGGTTTTGTAATGCGTGGAGCATGTAGCTCTTTAAAAGTGCTAACCACAAAGGGGCAGGTGCAAAGTGCTCAGTAAGAGCTCGTGAAAGCCCACACTGTAGGGGTGGCAGGGTCACCAGCGTGGGAGATCTCCTCGTTTTTGGTACCCAGGCTGGAATTATGAAGCTATTAAGACACAGGTTTTTCTCTGAGGGAGAAGGCCTATGATGTTCTTTAAATAGAATTTCCAGAGCTGATTACATATTCATGCTAACAAAGCCATATCTGTCAATCGAGGGACCTTTGAAAACAATAGAAGAGCATAAACTCCGGCATCTGTCAGACCTGGGTTGGTATCTATTACTTCGGTAGATTACTTAGTCCCTATTATTTAATCTTAAGTAGTAATTACTTAATGTCCTCATCTGTGAATGAGCGATGATAATAATAGGATTGCTGTGAATATTGAATGAGATTGTGGAGGATGGGCATTCTGGACAGTATCTGGCAAACAGGAGCTGTTTCGTAAGTGGTCATTAGCAATCATTATTCACATTATGAAGAATAGTGCATCTCAGGCTTTTGTTGAGAGAGATTTCTTATTCTCTTTACTCACCTGCTAACATCACTTGTGAGACCTTCAGAATTTGCGTTTGCTGCTTGTCTCCTATTGGCCATTCGTTCAGTGCCCCTCCCACACCTCTTAACATATTAACATTCTATGCGCTTGGCCGACTTCCGACTCGCCAGTGTCTGCCAGTTTCTAGCGCAAGAGCTTCTTCTGAAGCTGTAGAAGTCTGCTCTAACTGTGCACAAGGCAGAAGGAAGTGAGGGAAGTTAATAGCTCCCCAGGAGCAGCGCTCAACCAGTGACTGATGGGGTGGGTACAGAAATGCTCCAGTTCCCTTGCCCTTCAGTCTCTCAGAAGTTCTCCATGGATTAGCTCCACTTTCCTACACTATTACAAGGCTAATAGCACACTCTTCAGTGCTGGTCTTCTCTTCCTGATTTCTCTTTCTTACTTTCTTAGGGGGATTTCTTCCATTTCTCAAATTAATGATTGGAACCAGAATGTTAATTACTGGGTTTGATTCTGGGAGAACCCCAAGTCATTTTCTTGAGATGAAAAGTTGTCAAGTTGCCTTCTATCAGAAGATACTAACTAATAGAGAAACTAAAGTTTTCATTATGGTTAATAATTCCCTGAACACATTTTTTTTTTTTTTGGTTACAGTTTTGTTTAAATAATTATATAACACAGAAGTGATACAAAACGCATAAGGACACAACTGATTTTATAATTAAATGCATTCACTTTAAGCATCTCAGAGCAGGCATCAGTTATACAAAATGCTAAGGGAAAAATAATCTAAGATAAAACAGTTTATGATTTAAGAATAATTATAATATCATTTGCAGAAATTGAGTCCTGCTGAATTCTGTTGAGTGCGCACAATAGTGATTGGCGTCATGGGGATTCTAAATTATGTTGAGGGCCATTGACCAAGTTTAAAAGAATGGATATGGTTGGGGAATGGGTGGTCCTTCTTATTTTTTTTAGTTCTTCGTTACTAAGAATGCGTAATAAAAAGTGTTAATATGCACTCTTTCCACATTGTTCTCTTTTTTTTTTCACATTGTTCTCTTTTTTGAAGAGTGAAAGAAAAATGGAAAACAAAGTGTAAGTTTTTTCTTAATGAAAGTCACTTTATTGATATCCTTAAAGACAACTTTATTTTTTAAAATTTTTTATTTAAATTCAATTAGCCAACATCCTTAGCTTTTGATGTAGTGTTCAGTGATTTATTAGTTGCATATAACACCCAGTCCTCATCACATCATGTGCCCTCCTTAATGCCTGTCACCTAGTTTCCCTATCCCCCCACCCACCTCCCTTTCCACAACCATGTTTGTTTCCCAGAGTCAAGAGTCTCTCATGGTTTGTCTCCCTCTTTGATTTCTTCCCTTTCAGTTTTCCCTCCCTTCTCCTATGATCCTTTGTGCTATTTCTTATATTCCACAACTTTAATTGGGAAGTTGTAACTGCATAACTTACAGGAGTAGCTTCATTTTTAATTCAGAGCGCTCTTTTAGGACATAAATGAATAGAGGCAAAAGGAAGGGATTGAATGGGTTAAGAAAGCTAAGAGCAGAGCTGGAAATCATGCTTGATCACACATCAATGGTTAACAACAGCTTTAATTCTTTATCAGAAATACAAAATCCAGGGTACCTGGGTGGCTCAGTTGGTTAAGCGACTGCCTTTGGCTCAGGTCATGATCCTGGAGTCCCAGGATCGAGTCTAGCATCAGGCTCCCTGCTCAGCAGGGAGTCTGCTTCTCCCTCTGACCTTCCCCTCTCTTGTGCTCTCTCTCTCTCAAATAAATAAATAAAATCTTTTAAAAAATACAAAATCCAGGCAAGAGGCACCCAATATTTATGATAATGTTGATAACATGATATTAACATGATAATATCATGTGATATTATTGACCTGTTTGCATTCTTTCTGATGCAAAGTCCAAATTTCATGTCTCCCCATAAAATGTACTTTTCTAGTTTTATACACTGACCCCATATTTGATTTTGGAGCACTGTTCCAACCATGTGTCAGGTTGGCAGGAGGTAAGAAACCTCCCTCTCTTCCTAGTGATGCTTACTCACAGCCAGGGCAAAATACAGCTTGGACTACACAGTCGATGCTTGGCTCTACTGACCAGGATGGTTTGAAAATAATATCAGGGGTTAGATCTTCAAAATAGCAAATTTTAAACTTTTTTTCAGCACTTGAATCCTATTTTCTAATAAACTATTCTGTAGAATTCCATGCTGTAATATATATTATGGAAATCCTGATTCAGTAGACAGGTAGTTGAAAATGGTAACAGAGTACTGTACGTTCTCAGGACACTCTGTAATTATTTATCCAGAAACCCAAGAGAGGTATCGTGGGAAATTTCATTTCAAAACTGAACCATCAGCAATATCTAACTACCGCTTCTATTTCTTATCATAAACATCAAAGTCAGACAAGAAGCACACAAGACCTTTAATAAGTACTAAAGGCTATGTCAATAATATCAAGCTATTATCTGTTGGAAATTAATTTATCATAGAACAGTTGGCTATTATATGATTGTGTTCCAGACAGATGAATCCAAATCTTAAATGGAAAAAAAATGGAAGGAGCATTTTATTATAGAACTGGGTTGTTGGTATGAGAAAACTGAGTTCTCTTACCATGCAAGCCTTATGGAAGGCATAGTTTACTGTGATAAGCTCAAAGGACATGTACTTAGCAAATGAAACCAAGAGATGTCAGGCTGGGGGATGTTCAAGGAATGAGTATTCTCCATTCTCTGTTCTACCTGTGTGAGATCCTATCTGATTATATATAACCCAAAGTGGGGTCTCTGCTAACACTTTACAGTCCAAATTCATCACCCTGAAAATCCAGCATGATTGCCCAACATGATTGCAAAATCTGCCATTAACCAATCAGCTTTGTAACTTGGCGTTAGTAATTTCTTGCTACACCACCGGCGCCATCTTGTTGCAGTGCCCACAGGTTACAGAATAAGACCAGGTATCACACATGTCCAGTAGGGACGACTGAGCATAAAGTCCTTGACAGAAGTTTTCATGTTTCTGAGGACCTTATTATACATCTTTAGAAATGAGTGTAAGGCAGTTACTTAGCTTTAAAAAAAAAAAAGACCAGGACTAAACTGTACCCTTACTAATAAATAGCATATTTAAAGAAAGGTCCTTTATATGTACAGATTTGGTAGCAGTAGCTTTATACTGAATTTTTTTTTTTTTTTTTTTTTTTTAGGATTTATTCCTGGATTCTTTTTTTTTTTTTTTTTCCAATTTTTTTTTTTATTCTTATGTTAATCCCCATACATTACATCATTAGTTCTAGATGAAGTGTTCCATGATTCATTGTTCGTGCACAACACCCAGTGCTCCATGCAGAACGTGCCC
>NC_138375.1:126517285-126538173 GCF_054177405.1 Leptonychotes weddellii | reverse complement strand
CATCTTTAGAAATGAGTGTAAGGCAGTTACTTAGCTTTAAAAAAAAAAAAAAAAAAGACCAGGACTAAACTGTACCCTTACTAATAAATAGCATATTTAAAGAAAGGTCCTTTATATGTACAGATTTGGTAGCAGTAGCTTTATACTGAATTTTACACACAAGAATGAGTTAACCAGGCAGTATCTTGGAAAGGGGTTCGTGAAAATATGTTAAAACCTGATATATAACACATATGAGTTAGTGATTCCTAGTATAATCCCACAATGTTAAAAATAGCCATTAAAAATAAAAAAATTTGGACAAAGTATTTGTACGTGACACTGTAACAACGCTGCAGAACTTTTAGGGCTTTTAGAAACATAGCTTTAAATCAAATCCTAAAATGAGGTAGATCCCTGGCTTGAAGGATTTGGATTATTGCCATTTTACAAATGGAGCAAAAGAAACCAAAAAAAAAAAAAAAAGACTTAGGCATGATTACATAGTAACTTAGTGGCAGAACTGGAAAGTGGAGCTTAGGGTTTATGCACTGAGGTCCACAAATCTAATGAGCTCAATTTCCAGTAAGTAAACTGTAGGTCTGAAGTTACGGACTAGAACTGTATTATTGAATTTGGTGTGAACTAAAATTCATTTCATTCAAATGAGAGCTATTAGTTGCTCACAAATAATAGTGGAATATAATTTCCTATTTGACTTTACTCCAAATCTATATCTGATGGCTTGGTAATGATAAAAAATTAAAGTGTAAAGCTATGGGCAGGAATAATAATTAGGCTATGAGGACAGAACCAGTAATAGGTAGGAATTATAGGCCACTGTCTTGGGCTATGAAGTCATCCATACTAATCTCCCTAACAGTTTTGTGGCCATCATGTTGTGCTGAATATCAAGTATTAACTGACTTAGTTTGTGGGTTGTAAAATGTCTGTAGGAAATGTCTGTAGTGTTTTTTGCTTTTCCCTGAAGTGATGCTAAAGCACATTCCCCAAAGATTCTCATTTTAAATGATCATCATTTAAAGAAATCTTTTCCTCTGAGAATAAAATTTAGAACATTCTACTCTGGACTGAGGGTTTGGGTGGCTTTTTGCATCCAGTCTCATGGTCATGGAAAATTTTGAACTTTTCCCTCTCCTCATAATGGGAGTCACAGGGGAGCCCAGATAAGGTGCTCACCTTGGAAATGCATGAGAAGGTTTGTGTAGTGGAGGACAAGGTAGGAGTGAGTATTCACTAAAGCCATTTAATTTGCTCCTTCAGAAGGTAAATCCAAAGGATGTGAAAAGATCTAGAAATGGAAGACAAAGCCTAGGGTAGAATGGAGACAATATAAATTCAGGTAGGGGGGCGCCTGGGTGGCTCAGTCGGTTAGGCAGCTGCCTTCGGCTCAGGTCATGATCCCGGGGTCCTGGGATCAAGCCCCGCGTCAGGCTCCCTGCTCAGTGGAGAGTCTGCTTCTCCCTCTCCCTCTGACTGCCTCTCTGCCTACTTGTGCTCTCTCTCTATCTCTCTGTCAAATAAATAAATAAAATCTTTAAAAAAAAAATTCAGGTAGGCATGGAGCAGGGAGGGGTCAGTTTTTATGTTTATTGATTTTTAAGCGTGTGGTTTACTAGTTTTGGAGAGCAGGTGTGAACATAAGCTTTGTGTATGTGCAATATTCTTGTTTCCTTTTGCTGAGAGTCCCTGGCATAGGGTAGGATTAAACTCAGTAATGGTTAGTGGGTATGAATCAACAAAGGAGCAGATCTCAAGAAACAATTCAGTTAAAGAGCTTTCTTAACTAACCAATAATTGCATGATAAGATAGGGCATGTTTCAGCCAATGCATACAAACAAACACATTATGTGAAAAATATGCTATCTCCATAATACATGCTTGCTTCCCCTGAAGTAATAATTCCAGGAGAAAGAAAGTACTTTGCAGTTAGTTGGGTTGTTATCAGGTTCCTTCCTCTCTGCTCCTGAAAATACTTTTCTTTTTCCCATATGAATACTTACAGACTTTGTAGAGTAGATACAATGACCTAGAATATGTATTCTCCATGGATAGAATAAATAGGTAGCTAAAGTACCTTGCAGTGGAACAGGACCAAAATGGATCATGCACAAGCCAGTGTTCATTTTATTCCAAGGAGGGTGTTGGGTAAATGAGTCTGGTTCGGGGCCAGATGTCATTTGACAAGCTGAGGTTATGTTGACAGAGACTGGCTGAGTCACCTCAGGAAGGATGTGTTTACTAATATCGTCGCTCTTTCTGGGGGTGGTCCTTCTCATCATTTGCCAGCGTTGAGCGGGCCAGCATCTCGCACAAAGTGGTCGAGGTTACAGATGCTTCTTGCATGAAAGCTTTAAGTTAACTACTTTTCTAGAGAAGCTTTTCCAGCTCCAGCTGGGATTACAGAAGCCATTCGGCCAATGAACACGGACTAGACCAGCTGTTCTCTCTATAACACGCTGAGGCCCTTCCACTTGTCTGAAGCCTGGTATGATTTGTCAGCCCAGGTGCTGCAGGTGGAAAGCTATTAAATTTTCATTTATGCTGCATTTCACCCGAGGCACGGAGCTGCAAAGGATTACACTCTTAAATGATGGGATTCAAAGGAAGTTCACATCTTATGGAGAGAAGCAGAAACATGTAGGCGATGACCCTGCTTGTTCATCAGGTCTCCTTGGTTTCTGAACCCACTCAGTTCCTTGTCCTCCCCTCCCCCTCCAGATGCTCCTGTGCCAAATTCATTAACGGATTAATCCTCCACGTTTCTCATGTCTAAGTAATGATCAGTGGTCTCACTGGTGTGCTGCTGACCTTGGGCTTGTTTTGATTTTGCTAGCTTACTGCAGTAAGTTTATCCTTCAAGGCAGGCCTGAAATTATCATTTTTTTGATGCGATGTGAAGAAAACTGATTAGAAATGGTCTAAAAGACTACACCACCATGCAAGCGGATGATTTTTTTTTTTTCACCCAGAGACGCAGGTGGGATAAATACTTCCCGATGGGGCTTGGCAGGTTCAATGTGAGTGGGAATGGGAGACAAATATGGAGATCCTTTCGCCTTCCTGCTAGAGGCTGAGGGGAGAAGGACATCTTTCAAGTCCTTTTAATTTAAGAAATGATTTCATCCTTGCATCTGAATCTGTCTGAAGTTAAGTCCAGGTTAAATGGAATGTAACAGAACCCATCGGGGTCCTGATGTTATGGAGGGACTTCTATACCTGCCTAGCGAGATGCCTGAATGAGGCGGGTCTTTGCATCTATTCTATTTCCACTGGAAAGGATGTTAAGGTAGGAGCTTTGTATCTTAGGGGACCCGTGACATGTCAGTGCATCTTGCAGTGGTAGTCCTTCTCCCCCACTGTTTTCCCCCTACCTCCCCACCTCCTTCTCAGAAGAAGGCAGAAGTTCCCTAACCTCCTTTACCTTTGATTTTTATTTATTTAAAGATTTTATTTATTTATTTGACACAGAGAGAGAGATCACAAGGAGGGGGCACAGGGAGAGGGAGAAGCAGGCTCCCAGCCAAGCAAGGAGCCCGATGCGGGGCTCGATCCCAGGACCCCAGTATCATGACCTGAGCCCAAGGCAGACGCTTAACCGACTGAGCCACCCAGGCGCCCCTACCTTTGATTTTTAAAACGCTTCCCATGTGTTTCCCGTGTGTGAAGGCCAGGCATGCAGCCTTCATTACCTTTTTTTTTTTTTAAGATTTTATTTATTTATTTGAGAGAGAGAGAGAATGAGAGAGCACATGAGAGGGGGGAGGGTCAGAGGGAGAAGCAGGCTCCTCGCTGAGCAGGGAGCCCGATGCGGGACTCGATCCCGGGACTCCAAGGATCATGACCTGAGCCGAAGGCAGTTGCTTAACCAACTGAGCCACCCAGGCGCCCCCATTACCTCTTTTAATATCCCCACAAGCAGCAGAGGTAAGCGTCATCAGCACCATTGTTACAGACAGAAAACTGAGGTGTAGAGGGGAAAAGAAACTCAGGGAGGCCCTGTAAGTAGTGAGTGATAGAAACCCATGAGATTCAGGTGAGTGTCTTATTACAAAAGCCTCCCCATCCCCCATTTGACTGATCTGCATTAACCCTAATTCCAGGTTTTCTTTAAAGAAGTTTCACTCATATGTGGAACACAAGGAATAGGGCAGAGGACCACAGGGGAAGGGAGGGAAAACTGAATGGGAAGAAATCAGAGAGGGAGACAAACCATGAGAGACTCTGGACTCAGGGAACCAAACTGACGGTTACAGAAGGCAGGGGGGTGGGGGGATGGGGTAGCTGGGTGATGGGTATTAAGGAGGGCACGTGTTGTATTGAGAACTGAGTGTTACATGCAACTAATGAATGTTGAACACTTCATCAAAAACTAACTGTTGGCTAACTGAATATAATAATAATAAAAGAAGTTTGGTGAAAGAGAGACCCAGTCCTTGACTTGGGCTGAAAAGGAATTGCACACACCGGAATCTCAAAATGCTTTTAGACGAATGAAATGAGAAACTGTGAGAAGTCCCAGTATTCTCAGGGTTTGGAACAGTTACCATCCCCCCACCCCCATCCTCTGTCCATTTTATCAAGTAGGAGTTGATGACATTTCAATAAAAATAAGACCACTGCAACATAAAGCAGGGTCATCTTTGGAGATCTGACAGTCGTGCATGTTTTACTCCCCTTTATTGCTAGGTCATCAGGGCAAATAGAGATCGGATTACAAAACGTGGTTTCATTCCTCTCCATATTCTAGACAGTGCGTTAAGTTGTAGTGACCTCTACTCAAAAGAAACGTGGTTGGCGAGTCACACGCAATGTGGGCAATTACTCACCCAGGAAGACCTGCTTCTACAGATTAATAGACATCTTTGGATAAAACCACCTAGCAGTTATGTAGGAGGGCTCGGAAAGTTTGAATGGCGAGAAATAATAGCTGGGTGAGTCTTGTGGGGTGTTCTAAAGTCAGTCATCATGCAGGTCAGGGTTTGTCTAAACTCCAAACATGGAAAGGGCTGTCATTAGGAAATGGAATGTGGCTTTTAGGATGTGAATACTGAGCACCTGGAGACCAAGAAGAGTTTCAATTTAAAGAGGAAGAACACATAGGTCGATTACCTATTGCCCACCTGGACAGGTCTTTGTCTCTGATGCTTGGCATGTCTTTGGACACCGTCCATCTTTCTGGTGTGTGCTTTAGGCACGTGGGCAGGTGGTTGGGTACCACTGTGCCACTGGTCCTGAAGGGGGGCTGCTTGCTGATGGAGCTGACTGGCAGCTCCTTGTGAGTCTTCTTGCTCTTCTCCCCCACCTCCCCCATGAGGGGTCATGACTCTGTCTTCTTCCTTCACTGCTAACCTCAGGCACAGCGGGGCCTTGTATACAATGATGAATATAACGTGGGAGCTGGGCATCTGCTCTTGAAGCTGATTGTTCCAAGGGTCGAAAATTTATATACTTACACCTTGTCAAAAGCTTAATTGGCACAATGGCTCCTTGAAAATTCTTCACATTTGTCACTAAAAACATTTTGAGCCTTTTCCATCTTATTTTGTTGGGATTTTCTTTTATGTGTTGTGAATTTGTTATTAATTCTCCATTCCTTCAGGTATCAAATTTGATATGTCCTTTATTCATTGTCAGTGTTAAATTGCTGATATTTAAGTTCCTGTGTAATGGTGGGGCTGGCCATGCCCAGCAAGCGTGAGGGTCTCAGAGCCCCGTGAAACAGGGGACATGAAAAATTCAGCCAGAATTTTTGCTTCTTTAGAAGATGTGAGGCCAGAACTTCCAAGGGACTAAAACTTGTAAAATCATTGTTATCCCAAACTACAAGATTGTTTAAGCATCCATGAGGCATTTTGTTGACATTTCTGAAGGAGATCCTTTAGTTTCTCTGGTATTACATTGAGTATCTGACAACCAATCCCTAGTGCCTATGCATTTGTCCTATTAGGAATATGAAGATGTCATTTTGACATACTGCCCAGTTGACTTTATCTTTCCTGTTACAATAGGTAGTCTGGTGTCCATTTTAAGTGGCATGGCACATACTGTTCGAGAATCATCAGGCTCACCGAGATCCTTTTGGCTTGAAATGTTTTCACTGATTCCACTCACCTCATTGTGCCCACCCTTCCCTTCTAAGCTTACTTTCTTATTTTCATTGATTTCCCTCTTAACATCAGAGGCTCCATGATCAGTCCTGTCAGAGCAGGTGTACTCAGAGTTCACCTTGATGCATCACAGAGTTATGTCTACCAACAGAAGTGGGAAGATAGTATGAAAAGGAAATATGTGAAGTGCATCTGTCTGGCAATCATGAGACTAACTTGGCATATGGGCCAATATGCGTTCATGAGTCTCATAGTTTTGTCTTTAAAGAAAATTTTTTAAAGATTTTATTTATTCATTTGAGACAGAGAGAGAGAGAGAGAGAGAGAGCACGCATGAGCAGGGGGAGAGGCAGAGGGAGAGGGAGAAGCAGGCTCCCCGCTGAGCTGGGAGCCTGACTCACGCTCGATCCCAGGACCCGGAGATCATGACCTGAGCCGAAGGCAGACGCTTAACCATCTGAGCCACCCAGGCGCCCCAAGAAATATTTTAAAAATTGTGGTAAAACTGACATGACATAGTTTACAGTTTTAACCATTTTATAAAGAGTCATGTAGTTCAGTGGTTTTAACATTGTTGTACAACTATCACCACAATCTCTCTTCCCATCTTTTTTCATCTTGTACAATAGAAACTCTGTTCTCATTAAACACTAGCTCCTCTTTTCCTCCCTCTCACCAGTCCTTGGCAACTACCATTCTACTTTCTGTCCCTATGAATTTGACTGCTTTAGGTATCTCCTCTAAGTGGAATCCTACAATATTAGTTCTTTAGAGACTGTCTTATTTTGTTTAATGTCTTCCAGATTCATCCATAACATGTTTCAGAATTTTCTTCCTTGTTAAGGCTGCATAATAGTCCCTGGTATGTATATACCACGTTGTGTTTAGCTATCCATCGTTGACGGACACTTGATTGCTTCTACCTTTTGACTATTGTGAACAGTGCTGCCTATGAACATGGGTGGACAGATATATTTTCAAGTCTTTGCTTTCAATTTTTTTAGGGGTATATCCCAAACCTAAAGTATTGAACCATATGGTAATACTATTTTTAATTTTCATACTGTTTTCCTCTATGGCTGTACCATTTCACATTCCCACCAGCAGGGCACAAGAGTTCCAGTTTCTCCACATCTTCACCAACACTTATTTTCTGTTTTTTTTTTTTAAAAATAACAGCCATTCTGATAGATATAAAACAGTATCTTGTGGTTTTGACTTGCATTTCTCCAATAATTAATGATATTGAGCCTTTTTCATGTGTTTATTTACTATTTGTGTATTTTCTTTGGAGAAATGCCTGTTCAAGCCCTTCACCCTTTTTTAAATTGGGCTTTTGTGGTTGTTGTTGACTTAAGGAGTTCTTTATATATGCTGGATATTAACCACTTCTCAGATGTATAATTTGCATATATTTTTTCATCCATTCCACAGGTTGCCTTTTCACTCTGTTGATAGTGTCCTTTGATGCACAAAAGTCTTTAATTTTGCTATAGTCCAACTGATCTATTTTTTGCTGACTCTGCAGTCTTTGTCTTTTTATTGTAAATCTCCTCACAGTCTTCTTATCCTGATGGAATAATGTTGGTTACTTTATTCTGTCCTCAAGTTTCATGTTATAGACCTTTAATTAACCTCCCTGCTAAATATGCTTTTCAATCCCACAAACACTGAAGTCCAGCCTGGAACATTCCTCCATATGGAGGGTCAGCAGACAGGCTGTGAGGCTAAGGGGCCCTATATCTCCATGCTGATGTTTACTATGCTTTCCCCCAAATTGGAGGCTGTTCTAAGCAATAGCATTTTATTTGGTTTGCTTGTTAGCCTCAGAATTCCATCCTCTTTTCTACCGATCTCTTCACTTTTCGTTGGTGTTTATATTTTCTATTTGTGCATTTAGTTTTCTCTCTGCTGGTGTCATCTGAAAAATTAACAAACATTCTAGCTACCCTTATCTAGGTCAGATTTTTTTTTTTTTAATTCTTTAAAGCAGCTGAACCCCTTTTTCAAACAAAGCGGAAGTGGATTCTCAGCACAGTTGAGAAAAGCAGCATTGCTCTGTTTGGAGAAGGGGATAAAGAGTTTTGGTTTGATGCTTTGCGTCCTCTAGCTCCTGAGGCTTTTCCCTGATCCTAGATGGAAGCTTTGTGGAGTCCACTCAGGAAAGCCTGCTGATGGAACAGGAAATAGAACATGATCATTCACTCCCCTCTTCCCCAATCCTGCTTACGTCAAAGCAATTCAGCTTTTGTACATTAACTGTACTTAGGAGTTCATGCAACATTCAATTTAAACAACAGAGTTCTCTGTATGAAATGGCTGTTCAAAGATTCCCAATCCATCTTCCTGGCCAAATGATAACCCATGTGGAGCTGAGGACTTGTAACCATGACACACCTCTTGTGGAAACTGACCCAGTTTATTGATGACCACTTCTCATAGGAAAGATTCCAAAGCCCCAGAAGAGTGACCTGTTAAGTAGAGTAGCTACTGAGACACAGGAAACTTAATTTTGCTCCACAGAAATTGTAAACTAGAAGGAAACTCAGAGATCACTAGCCCAGAGGCTGCAAATGGTGTGTTTGGGTTGCATGGCATTTAAAAAATGTTTTTTAAGATTTTATTTATTTATTTGAGAGAGACACAGATAGAGGTAATGAGAGAGAACACGAGCAGGGAGGAGAGGGAGAAGCAGGCTTCCTGCTGAGCTGGGAGCCTGACGTGGGGCTTGATCCTGGGATCATGACCTGAGCCAAAGGCAGACACTTACCGATTGAGCCACCTAGGTGCTCCGACATTTTAAAAATTAATTGCAAACATCAAAACATCAGAAATGTTTGTATAAAAATCCTGATTCTAGCTTCTCTTGAAAAAAAAAAAGTAAGATCTGGCAACACTGGGTCCATAGTTCTGTATAACAGGTGATGAACAGCCAAGAGGGCTTTAAAAAATCCCAGTGTCGGGCTGCCTGGGTGGCTCAGCTGGTTGATATCGGGCTCAGGTCGTGATCTCGGGGTCCAGTGATCAGGCCCTGCATTGGGCTCCCTGCTCAGGGGGAAGTCTGCTTCTTCCTCTCCCTCTGCCCTTCCCCCCCACTCTTTAAAAGAAAGATTTTATTTATTTATTTGACAGAGAGATAGCACAAGTAGGCAGAGCAGCAGGCAGAGGAGAAGGGAGAAGCAGAGTCCCCGCTGAGCAGGGAGCCTGATGTGGGACTTGATCCCAGGACCCTGGGATCATGACCTGAGCCGAAGGCAGACACTTAACCGACTGAGCTACCCAAGCACCCTCAAATAAATAAACAAAATCTTTTAAAAAAAATCCCAGTGTCCACTCTTCACCTCAGACAAATTAAATGATATTCTCTGAGGTTAGTACCTGGACATGAGTATATGTTTAAAAAATTGTGATAAAAAACACATGGCATTAAGTTTACTCATTGTTAAGTGTACAGTTCACTGATGTTAAATATATCACTTTGTCATGCAACAGATCCTTAGAACTTTTTCATTTTCCAAAACTGAAACTCTGTACACATGTGATAGGATTTCCTTTTCTTTTTTAAGGCTGTGTAAGATTTTATTGTATGTAAATACTGCACCTGTTTATCCATTCCTCTGCCAATGGATATTCAGTGGGATGCTTCCATTCACGGTTATTGTGAATAATGCTACTATGAACATGGGTGTGTATGTATCTCTTTGCGATCCTGCCTTGAATTCTTTTAGATATCATAAGGTAATTTTATTTTTAGTTTTTTTGAGGACCCTCCACAGTGTTTTCCATAATGGTTCACCATTTTATATTCCCATGAAGAGTGCAGGAGCAGTCCAGGTTCTCCGTGTCTTTGCCAACATTTGCTGTTTTCTGTTCTTCTGCTTGTGGCCATCCCAGTGGGTATGAAATAATATTTCAGTGTAGTGATTTGCATTTCTCTTATGGTTGGGGATGTTGAACATCTTTTCATATACTTGTTGGCCATTTGTATATCTTTTTTGGAGAATTGTTTATCCAATTCCTTTGTCCATTTTTTAGTTATTTGTTTCTTTGTTGTTGAGTTATAGAAGTTGTCTTTTGTTGTATAGAAATTTTTAAGTTTGATGTAGTTTTAATTTGTCTGTTTTTGTGTGTTGTCTGTATTTCTGGTGCCACATTGAAGAATTGTCAATTTCACTACCCTAAAAAAAAAGACCTAACTTTTGTTGATTTTCTTTCTTCTGTTTTCTAGTTTTCTATTTTGTTCATTTCTGCTCTGATCTTTCTTATTTCTTTCCTTCTGCTCATTTTTGGCTTGATTTCTCCTACTTTTTCTAGTTCCTTGAGGTATAAAGTTAGGTTGCTTGAGAATTTTTTCTTTTTTTAATGTAAATGTTTACTGCTCTATACTTCCCTCTTAGTACTGCTTTTACTGTATTACATAAATTTTGGTATGTTGTGTTTTCGCATTTGTCTCCAGATATTCTCTAAATTCTCTTGTGATTTCTTCTTTGATCTATTCATTGTTTAAGAGTGGGTTGTTCAATTTCTATCTATTTTTGAATTTTCCTGTGTATCTTCTACTTTAGATTTCTACTTTTGTTCCATTCTGGTGAGAGACGGTACTTTGTATGGCTTCAGATTTCTTAAATTTGTTAAAACTTGTCTTGTGACCTACAATGTGGTTCATCCTGAAGAAAGTTGCATGAGTACTTGATAAAATTGGGTATTTGACTATTGTTGGGTGGGGTGTTCAAGTGTTCTCATTCCTTACTGATCTACTGTCTGGGTGTTCTGTCTGTAGCTGAAAATGAAGTATTGAAGTCTTCTATTATTGTGTTGCCATCCATTTTTCCCTTCTGTTCTGTCAGTTTTTGCTTCATATATTTCTTTTCTCCCTCCATCCCTCCCCCTCTTATCCCTCCTCCCTCCCTTCTAGAAAGAGGGGTGGAACACTCCAAGAGCACTGTTTTTTAGCTCTTTGGTAGGGCTGAAGCAATAAATGTCTTCCCAATTTAGATGATGTTTTGAAAGTGGACTCAGCCTCTTTGAACCATCCTCTTTGAATAGTACATGGAAGGTGGGATCCCTGCTGTGTCAAGTCATGCTCTAGCATCACTAATTTTCTGATTTTAAAGATTTATTCATTGGTATCAGGGAGACTGCAGGCAGACCATGCACTGGTACTGGTCCATGTCAATTCATTAGGAAAATTTGTTGAGCCAATATTTATTTTTCCTGGCTAGCTCAAAAGCCTTCTGTAACAAAAGACCAGAGACCCCTCAGACAAACATATGAAAGTTGGTTTCATTATAAGACTACAAATTATAAGAATGAGAAAGATATCTGAGTTCTAAAACATCTTTAAAGTCCAGCTACTCTTCATGGTCAAGTTGGCATGGCTGATTTTCTCAGAAAAGGATAAAAGGGAGAGGTATAGTGTATGTGCTATAGGATTCCTCAAGACTTATCTGGTACCCATTCGTGTGGAAGCAAGTCAGATGTTTTTAGCATTTAACAAAATTGTGTCAGTTTCTTCTTTATTTTAATGTTGTTTAAAAACTTGTTTTAGCCTCTATGTTGCATTATCGAGACATTGCATAATCATCTCCCTTTGCAAAAAACTGTCTTTTAAAGCCCTTTGATATGTTTTTTTATAACAGATGAAATGTAAAATTAACTGGGATATGAGAGATAGTTGATGATTAAGAAGAAAAAGTGCCATTACCATAATTTATCATTTTATTTAGTGTGATTATTTATTATACAAAAATGAGTATGACCTTGAGATTTAGGGTTAACTATGCATGGTAACTTCAAAATTATTACAAATTCAGCAAATTATCTAATTTAGTAAATTGAATCAGTTAATAGAATGATTTCTTAGTCATTCTTATAAAAATTAAAGTTGGATATCATATCTGAAAATAGAAAATCTTTTTATGGTATCTATACACATGTATCCTGGAGTGATGGTGTGGGTTGTAGAAACCCTGCCAAAAAGGGCCATATTTTGTACACTTTTAAATGAACTTTTGTGGCATTGTGTACTTGTGTAATTTAAAATCAAGTCAGGTTTGGGTATCTGGATATATATCTGTGAAAAATACACTTTTTCGTGTGAGATTTCATAATTACCATTCAATGAATTTATTTCCTTCAATGCTCAATTTTGCATGTATATTTGTCTTCATATATCTGCTTCACAATCTTAAAAATCTAGTCGCCTCCTAGGTGTTAGGTTTGAATATTCTGTATACTATGGGTTGCTTTAAACTAGTTTTAGCAATAAAAGGGATATTTTGAGTTTTCATTCAGTGCCTTCACATCTTCCCCATAATAAGTACTCCTAAAAATTTCTCCTCTACCTATTCTGAAACTGGGCTTTCCACCCCACTAAATAGTAAGCAAGAAGATTGATAAAGCAGGTTTTAAGGTATCATTTTCCTTTACCTTAGCTTTGGCCCACGCTATTCTCTCAACGCTGATTATTGTTCAGGAATTTGTTAATGGGTGTGTTTTGAATTTTCTCTAGCTTTCTTTTGCTACTCTCTTTGCCATCTTCCTGTAGCCATTGTCATGCTGCAAGTTCTTCGGGAGCAATGAAATTGTTTCTTCGGCCTACCTTGCTCACAGCTGATTCTGTCCTAATGAGCCATCAGGACATGTTCAGTGTGGTGCTCTTGTGTTCCCGCTGTGCCCAGCTCTGTGACTTGATGTTCTTGTTCTTCGAGGGGTCGGTTCAGTAGGGCCTGCTGACCATGCAGGTGATGCTATTTAAATACTGAGAGTGAGGGAGTTTCTTACTATGTCATTTTATGCCTTTGGGGCACCTGAGCTCCAGGGAGAACTTTATCCCAATGGGTCAATACTTGTTTATGAGATTATGGTGATTATGATACTAAGTAATATAAATTAGCAAAAAATTAGTCTACTATCCTCTCCTCCCCTGCCTGTTCCCCCAACCCAGTGGGGCTTGGCCCATGACAGTGCTGCACCAAAATCTGCCTTTTCCTCAGACCCATCTTCTGGACACCAGGGCAGTTCTGGATGGGCCCCATAGTCACTCTTGATCAATGGTTCTTAAACTTTTTAGGGTTATGGGTCCCAGTGAGAATCTAAAGAAAGGCATGGACTCTCTCTAGGGGAAGTAAACTTAAGCACATAGAACATTTTAGAAATAATTACAGTGTCTTTACTGATGTCCCTGAAGTTCATCTTAGGGTCCTCTAAGGACCTTTGTTGTTTGATTACTATACTGAGCATTATGGGAGGCCTGGGTCATCTTAATTGATGCCTATAATGATCTAATGAGACAGGTTCTGTGTTATACTCATTCTTTAAGATGAGGAGATGGAGTCATAAAATTCAATAGGTAGGTGACACAGAAAAGGAGAGGAGCCTAGAACTTGGGACTAGCACCTGGGCAGTCCCATGCAGGGCTGGAAACCCTTGGACTCCAGTTTGAGAACCCTTGCCTTTGGAGAATTTGACTTAGTTCTAGGCTGAATTCTAACCTGAAGAAGCATCAGGAATTTTGGACAATTATGAGGGTTCTGAGTTACCAAGGGATTTAAGGGTGTGGTTCATAGATCATGACATCACTGGACAGTTTGTAGAAATGCAAAGTGTGGGATGCCCTGGTGGCTCAGTCGGTTAAGCAGCAGCCTTCGGCTCAGGTCATGGTCTTGGGGTTCTGGGATCAAGCCCCGCATTGGGCTCCCTCCTCAGCAGGGACTCTGCTCCTCCCTCTCCCCTTACCCCTCCCCCCACTCATGCTCTATCTCTCTCAAATAAATAAATAAAATCTTAAAAAAAAAGAAATGCAAAATGTCACATCTCACCCAAGAACTATAGAACTTTAATAAGATCCTCTAAGAGGGGAATTGTATGCACATTAAGTTTTGAGAAACATTGGCTTAGATGACTCAGCATCAGCAACTTTGACACCCTATGAAACCCTTTTGAGCTTAAAATGAAATTTTTGGTACTTTGGTAATAGAGCTGATGGTTTGTAGCTATATGGCTGCTGCTGATGGTGGTGGTGGGGAGAAGGTGATACAGAGAGAAAAGTGAAGTCAGCACCAAATGAATACATATGAGAATGATGTATTGGCACCTAATAGGTCCCCCTGCTCTAATGTAACTGTACAGTCTATGCAGAATGTTCCTTTAAAATGATAGCATTCTAGAATTGAGAAACAGATTTATAAAAACACCATTTTCACTTGTTAGCTGCATGCCTTCCAGCAGCACAGGATGATTTGAGTAGTATCTAGCTATGGATAGCCATGAAAGTTTCAGAAAGGAGAGCTTTCATCTCTCCTGAATATTTCCTGCCAGGCCCTGTTGCCATGGTAGGTCTTTAAGAACCAGTGGGGATGTGTGACACTTGGTGTGCAGGTGTCCTCTGAGCTGATTGCCTAACTGCATCCATTACTTTCCTTATGACCTGGTTTCTGACCTCCAAATGTTGGCTACTCTCTTAGATCCCCACTTAGGTTTGGTGCCAAGTGCCTTCCTTGGACTGAATTTTCCCTCTTGAATTGTTACCGTCTTCAACTGGGTTTTTGAGAGTAAATCCCTTTCATGTTTTTGAACTGTAGTAAATTGAGCATCCCATGGCTACATGATGGTAAAACCCTAAGCTGGGTCTTTTACCAAGTGGTAGTTCTTTACACTCAGATCCCTCTTTGTGTAGAGAAGACTGTCCTTTGTCATTGAGAGCAGTCATGATGAAATCATTAGGATCACCAAAAAAAAAAAAAAAAAAGGAGACCTTTAAAATCCTTTTAGGTGCCTTCTGGAATGGAAAAACATTCTTTAGAATAGAAGGATAAAATGATTAAAAGGCCCTCACAGACATGTTTTTTCTTGGAGAACTTGAGACCGGCACAGATTTTGTGTTAATTTAATAGGTTCCAGGATAGATATTGGACTTCGGTGACGATGAGTGAAAAGATTGTTATTTGAATGTTAAGAGAGCTACGTGTGCTTTTCTGTCTCTGAGCGGGGAGCGTGAAATCTATTTAGAGATGTAACCATCAGCCGAAAATGAAGAGTCTCTTAAAACAAGCAAAAAAGGCACTGCTAATAATTTTGATTCCTACACCAAGAGTGCTCTATAAAGTGGTGCTAAAAATTCCCCTCTTAAAAAAAAAAATCTTATTTAATTGTGTTTTAAAGGACGGTACAACTTCTTCAAGGGATAAAGCTGGAGAGGACAAAATGTTTCAGAACGTTTAATATGGGAATCTATATTTGAGTTAACTAAAATAACCATGCAAGATTGAAATTATAGACATTTATATGATTACCACTGAGGCACATTGGTATGTAACAAGAGAATAGTATCACCCAAGATGCAAGGAAATGCACATCCTTAACTTTAGACAAACATAAAGACCATTTAATATCTGGATGCTACCAGCCCTGAGAGTTTTGCTTTTCCTTTAATTACTCATTTGAAACAAGCTGACTGAAAGAGTAAACAACATGTAAACTCTTCAGCTGGGAGAATATTTCAGTGAGATGTAGATACACATTAATGTGTAGATTAATTTTTTATTAATTAACCATTGTCCAAAAAGTCAGAGCACACAGCTGCTTGCCATAGGAATAGAGGAATTGCTGCAAACCTTGGAAGAAGTGTCACCATGACAACCACTTTGAAAAGATTGTTTAATGGAAACGATTAAATTACGAGTTTACTTATTTTTTTTTAAAGATTTTGTTTATTTATTTAGAGAAAGAGTGTGTGTGGAGGGAGGGGCAAGAGGAGAGGGAAGGAGAGAATCCCAAGCCAACAGCACGCTGAGTGTGGAGCCCGACGTGAGGCTCACTCTCACAACCCTGAGATCATGACCTGAGCTGAAATCAAGAGTCAGAGGCTCAACCAACTGAGCCACCCAGGCACCTGACTAATTTACTTATTGTATCTGGGGATGTTTCTTCATTGGGAAATACCTTACATAATTACATTGGGAAATTCATTCTCTGCTGTTCCAAAGAAGAGTCAAGCTACTATAGATAATGCTTTCCTAAAATTTAGGGTAATCCAAAGTTGCCTAGGGAGACAAAATGCATCAACTGTGGACTCTTCTGTTTGTCATCTGCTGATGTTTTATGAGTGATCACCAGAATCATTCAGATTTCTGTAAGCAGTATTCTTCCACAAGGGGGAAGAAATCCAGACAGTTGGTTCCAGCATTCCTTGGTACTTGTGAAAAATGTAGTAATCAGAAAAGTTGTCAAGGGCCCTAATTACAGCTCCCAGCATGACTCTTTTGCATATGCATATTATTCTCAGTGGTATAATTTGTGAGGAAAGGTTAAAGTAAGTGAATTAGCATTTAGACTATTAAAAGGAAAGAGAAGATCTTGCCAATGAATCAAATAAAGTGTTTATTGAGTTTATTTGCTCTTTTCGCTCATCCTGTAGACTGTAGGCAGCACTCACACCACCAGGCTATCCTTTTTGTTGATCCCCTTAGATCGCTGAGAAGCCTCCATTTACATATTGAAGAATCTGACAAATACTGATTGTGTCTCCGCATGCATTTTGGGGTGCTTTGTCGCAAATACCACAAAAACATTTTTGCTGGTGACATTCTGAAGGGTGACATTCTTTTTTTTTTTTTTTAAAGTTTTTATTTATTTATTTGACAGAGAGAGACACAGCGAGAGAGGGAACACAAGCAGGGGGAGTAGGAGCGGGAGAGGGAGAAGCAGGCTTCCCATGGAGCAGGGAGCCCGATGCGGGGCTCGATGCGGGGCTCGATCTCAGGACCCTGGGATCATGACCTGAGCCGAAGGCAGACACTTAACGACTGAGCCACCCAGGCGCCCCTGAAGGGTGACATTCTGAAGGGAAACATAAAACATCACCAAGTCATAGTGATGGAAGGGCAGTAACATTTTAATGGAAGAGAGTCTGAGAAAAGAAGAAATTAGAGAAACGAGGATAAATGGACAGAAAAGGAGTATTTGTTGTCAGTCTTTTTCATCAGGATTCACAGTTTTTAAAAAAATTATTATTTTTTTCTTTTTAAGCTAATATTTGTAAGCACTTCCTGTGCACTTCGTGCAGTATTAAATGCTATGTGTTTTTATTATTACATTTTAATGTTAAAACCCTGTGAGGAAGCAGTAAAGCTAATAAATAGTGCTTAAATGTATGAGCCCTAGGGCTTGATTGTCTGGGGTTGGAATCCCTCCTGTGCCACTCACTTGCCCTGTGATCTTGGGCATAGTAACCGTTCTGTACTCATTTCTCTGTTCTGTACTCATTTCTTTGTCTGTAAAGTAGTGAAAATACTAGTATAGATCTCATAAGGTTATGGTGATGATTAGTAAGTTAATATATGTAAGGTATTTAGAACAAAGTCTACACATGGACATGCTTAATCAAGATTGGCACTTGTTATTATTTTTATTGTATTCCAGTTTCAGAGTTGAGGCTCAGAAAAATCAAGGCACGTTCTCAAGATGTCTTAGCTAGTTTCTCACCCAGGTGAATCTACTTGAGAACCCGTGCCTTTAATCCACATCCCATAAGGAGATAGAAGACCTAGATTGAGATCTGACAGATATTCTAGACTCCAATGTTAAGTGGCTTTTTTTTTTTCTTAGTAAGTTACTTAAACTCTCTGGTTTTGCTTAGATTTTTCCCCCAAAGCAGAACCTGTGACAAGGGCTTGAGGAATGGTTCCCCAGGAATACAACTTTTTGTGATGTGTATATTATAACTCTTAATTAACAACTGCAACCAAATCCAATTAAGCAGAAGAGGCATGGCGGATTGGAAAGAGTAAAACAGGGAAGGAAGGAGCCAATTCAAAGATACTTTTTTTGAAGATGGCTGGCAGCAGCCGGGGGCTCTCTATAACCCTACCTGGGTTATATAGAACGTACCCTGGAATCATCCACCAGGGATGGGGGAAAAAGAGTCTTTATTTACCACTTCCCACCTCCTGTTGATTATAGGTTGCTCCAGGAGCGTTGACTCCCTTGCAATTCCAGCTTTGCGCATGACCCAACAGAACTCAGAATCCCAGTGGACAGAAAGCAAGTGAAAGGCATCACAGCCGAGATGTGTCATTTTGTCAAAGGTAATGTCTGTGGCCCAGCTGGTTGGCACAGCTGTTCAAGCAGAGTTGTGTGCCAAGGGATTGTAAAAGGTATCTGCCACACTCCCTTTACTTCAGTGTATAAATGGATTGCATAAGATACTTGTTCCATGTTTGCATATGCAAATTTTCTGTCATTAGCCCTGGGTTATTAAGATTAAATGTGACGTGTGTGAAAAGGCTCTGGAAAATATAAATCATGTGGAACATAACACTGTATGTGTTCTATTGAGATCTCCAAATTTGAAGGTCAAACAGTGGTTGAACAATTTTTTTTTTTTTAAACCATCAATATGGGCGACTTTTGAAATCAATGCCTCTGTCATTTTACTATGTAACTGTGTTTGGATTTTAGTAGGGGAAAATAGCCTTGGGAACCCAACAGGGCATGCGTAACTAAGTTCCAAATTGATTGTTGATATAATCCTCTGGATTGGAAAAGTCCAAACAACGTATCTGCCTAATGTGTAGTCATTTGGTTATTTGTCTTCTTGGAGGCTCTCCCCCTAATATTCTGAGGTAAAAATGAAATAGAGCAGAATAAAAGTTTGTTCTCACTAGTCTAACATCTGAGCCAGTTTGGCACTTCCTATATTTGGTGGAAATCAATCTGTGCTCTACTTTCAGAACTAAAATACAGCTTTGAAATGTTTAATTTTCAGCATTATCTTCCTGCTTCATGTTTGAATCCTTACTCCTTCACTTACTGTGAGATGTTGGTCATATCAGTTAATCTTTCTGGGCTTCAACTTCCTCATTACGAAATTGGGGTAATATTAATATTTAATCCCATGACCTACGATGAGGATGACTGTAATGTGTTTGAAAGAGTTCCTGGAACATAAATGCGTTCAGTATGTGTTGGCCGCTATTATTATTGTTATTAACATTATCTATTTTGACACAGATCTGTAGCTTTATTTTCCTAGTGTGTAAATGTAATGGTTATTTTTATCAATCCAATTTAATGATGATCTGCTCTAACCTAACATCTTATATGATATATAAAGGCTTTGAGAATCGTCTTGATGTCCTGGCTGAGAGAGAAGTTAAAAATCTTTTGACCCTCTTAGGAGCTCTCTGACATCATGAAAGCCCGTAGCCTTTCTAAAGTTGATTTTCTAAACAGAAAATTGATAGCCCTGTCCATATTTGACTTAGAAGCAATTTAAAAATGTTAAGGATCTTAGAAAGGAATAATGATTTTGATGATAATGCTGTGTATTTATGGAGGTGGTTTCCCTCTCCAAGAGCTCGAAGTGCCTTGTGTTCTTATCCCGTGGACTTCACACGTACCTTACAGGAGCTTTGCATGCATGTAGTATCTCTATCTCATAGACTTATATGAAAGCATGTAAGTATAATCCATTGTAATAAAGAGTCTGGCTCCATTTTTTGATGCTTGACTGCTAACATCTTAAGCTTCACCCCTCCTTCCCCTTCTACCCCGCTTCTGGACAAGCTGATGGGGAAGTCTGGACCTTCCTCCTTTGGTTCTGCTGGGAAGTTCAAACTACAATAAGATTCTGTCTGTGCACGTGAGTCCTAATGTCAGCCTCACCCTCTGACTACCATAAAGACCCAGTCTCCTTTACCTCTCCTGCAAGGCATTTTCAGGCCAGCTCAAGAAACCTACCTTGTTTTCCCCAGAAAGCCTCATTATATAAGTGATAAACCTTTCCATACCTTCTGGCTATGTGTCATCAGTCTTGACATTCCAACCACATTTAGGTGGGTGGGTACGGCAGTCCATCCTATTCCTTCAGAGTGGCTAGAACACACATATTAGCTTGAACTGAAATGAACTAAGGTTTTCCTGTGGAAATGGCCGAGTCCAGGTCTGGGCAGGAAAAATACAAGAGAAGTCTGAGATATTTTTGTTATGCCCTAAAGCGAGGAATTGCTCAAAGACTAATGGGGTCATGTCAAAAGAATAACAGAAGCTAGGATGAAGGGGCTTCCACTTGCCAAAATGGGACAATTTGCGCATTGAAAAGAATAATGATGGTAATGGATTATATCACATTGAATATAAATCTATAATGATACAGAGAGAGAATGGGGGGAGAGAGAAGGGGGAAATAAAAGGCAGAAGCTCTTTATAAAAAGTTGTACACTAATAATGTAGAAAAAAGGAGAGGATTTTTAAAAGTCACCATTTTGCAGCCAAATGTAATTCAAGCAAAGATCATAAAATAATACAAAAATTTTTGAATAAAATGTTAGGATATTTGCATGGACTCAACGTATTATCCCCTGGATTATGTGTTTTAATTGCCCAGGAAAATTAACTCCTATAATAGATACATGATACAGTAGGAGATACATAATATCTCCTATGTACTATGTAGCATTTAGGCCAAAATAATGAACCTGAACCTTATGGTGAAGAAGAATTAAATACAGAATGTGGAGCATAATAAAAGGCCACTGTTCTGAATTTTTCAATGTCATGAAAACAGAAACAAAAAGCTGAGTGCCCTTCGAAAAGAGATAAAGGTATTAAAGAGACACAGCCAACTGTAATGTGTGAACCTTGCTTTGATCCTAGATTGCAAAAAGCAAAGCATCTTAAAAGACAGTTTGCGTTAGTTGGGGAAATTTTAATGTGGTTATGTGAGAGTGATGGTGTGGTTATGTAGGACGCTCACTCTGAGCAGATGTGTGATATTT
>NC_138375.1:126489958-126517185 GCF_054177405.1 Leptonychotes weddellii | reverse complement strand
GAGGGAGGGGGAGGGGGGAAGGAAAGGGGAAGGGAGGGAGGGGGAGGGGGGGAGGAAAGGGGAAGGGAGGGAGGGGGGAAGGGAGGGGGAAGGGAGGGGGAAGGGAGGGGGGAAGGTAGGGGAAGGGAGGGAGGGATTAAGTGGTAATTAAAACAAGTGTGACAGAATGTTAATATTTTGATGAATTGAGGTGGATGGTATTTATTCTCTTCTTTCAAATTTTTTGTGGGTTTTAAATTTCTTCAATAAAAAAATAAGGTTCAAAGCCCAAAATGAACAGCAATAGAAACTAAAAGAACTTCAGAGGAGTGCTGAACACTCAAATGCCCGTGTTACATCCCCTGGAAACTTAAAAGACTTGAACAGAATGTGGTATTTGTACTTGAAAATTATTCGTAATGTATAAAATAAGTAGCAATTATTATTATGTCCAAAGACCGACTGCAGAGCAGCTCCCGTTCATGCATCACCGTTATCTTCCTCTTCCTCCCGCATCTATTTGAGTCGCTTTGCCCTGAAAGCAGTATAAATATGTGCTCTCTGCCACATCGACAGCTGGCTTGGAAATCAAAAGATTTATGGCCGCTGCAAGTCTCCTTATTGTGGTACCTCGTTAGCAGCAGATTTGATTTGAGAGCATCTTCCTTGAACCGCAAAGGAGCTCTGACTGGTGTGATTGCAGAGCAACGGGCAAGACTCACCTGTGATTAACATCTCTTTGCTCAAATAGGAACGACTCCTCCAGGATGACATTTCTGACTTGTGCGCCTTGTGTTATTACATCTGAAAATAGCAGTCATTCCTCGTCCTGCTCCTGCGCCCCGAGACAATAATTGGCGTGCTCATTATCTTTTAAGACCCTGGAGGAATGTATCCTATTAAGACTGTGGGCAGAGGAGTACTTACCCAGCTCTCTTTGACTTTGCAATGCCTTTCCACCACTTGTCATGGGGCCGAATCTTTTTTTTCCCGGTTCTGGGGAAATGTACTTTTTTTTTTTTTTTCTTTTTAAGATGACAACTGATTTTTCTTTTCCTCTGCGGAGAGGCTCTCCATATGAGGAGGGATTGCCAGTCAGTGGAGTATTAGGAAATCAGGGTAAAACACAATTGTAAGGGAATTCTCCTGCATTGCATACTCCACCCTCCGGCCGCGGGAGATGCGACTTCTACCATCGTACTCCATGTTTGTTCGCCTTTAGAACATAGCAATTGCTTGGTACTTTCTCGTTTGTTTTTTTGTTAACGTTCCCTTGATACCCGTCTTTATTTTACCACAAATCGTTTTCTCTGTGGCAGAGAGCACAGCTTGCTCGACGTGAAAACAAACACCCATAAGCCGGATAATGGACTCGGTGAATTTAAGGAACGTGATTTGGGGTAAAAGTGAAACTTCCTTATAAAATGATTTTTTGTTTCTGAGAACTGGAAAATTCCTGTGGAATGCATACTTTCAAAACGAAACCAAACTGCCCTCTCAGGATCATAGGAGTGTTTCCCAAGAGCTAAAAGAGAGAGAAGTCTAACATCAGATTCAAATGGCATAGCTTTGAATCCTGACTTTGTCACCAGCTATGTGTAGCCTTTGTTCAAACTGCCAGGCTTCTGAACCACAGTTTTGTGAAATAGGTACAGAAATCCTCTCGGGGCGCCTGGGTGGCTCAGTCCTTAAGCGTCTGCCTTTGGCTCAGGTCATGCTCCCAGGGTCCTGGGATCGAGCCCCGCATCCGGCTCCCTGCTCCGCGGGAAGCCTGCTTCTCCCTCTGCCTGCCGCTCCCCCTGCTTGTGCATGCTCTCTCTCGCTATATCTCTCTCTGTCAAATAAATAAATAAAAATCTTAAAAAAAAAAAAAAATCCCTGCCACACAGGGATATTGTGAAGGGGTTAAATCATGATGATGTCTATCAATGAGCCCGGAAGTATTAGGCATTCAGTATATGCTGGTTGAATTTGAATCTGTTGAGAATCCCTAATATCCAAATAATTAGCATGGAAAGGAAATTCACACCCCAACAAACTAGCTGAGCAAGTAGTTTTATCTTTGCCTAATAGAAAGTCAAGGGAGATGCCGCTCTTCCCGGTTCAGGGGTTCAACAATACCACGGTTGGTTGGCTTCTGTGTAGATTGTCTGGTCTTACCTTAATAGTCAACCCAAGGTGAAGGCTACCTCTCCCATCAACAGATCTGTAATCTTGGCAGGGAGTGGAGATTAAGAGTAGTGACTCATATTTGTCCCTTTGATCATGAAAACAGAGATTTTCCAGAAACCCAGGTCAACTTCTGCTTCCACTTCTCTCGCCAGAACTGTCACCTGGTCTGTTCTAGCTTGATGGAAGCTGGAAAAGCAGCGTCTGCTATGGAGTGAAGCAGCGGAGAAGAGGCGGGGAATGGGCTTGGGTGTGCCCGGCACACAGAGTGATCTGAGCAAGTAGGGAGGCAGTGTAAGAGTATGGACTTTAGATGGCCTTGGTCAGCTTTGCCGGTCACCACCTGGAGACTTTGAACGGTTTATTTAATGTTTCTGAGCCTCAGCTTCCTCATCTATATTAAAGAGTTAATAATCATCTCTCAGGGTTGCTGTGAAGATTATAATACATATATATAAAATATATATTGTGTATATATAGTGTATACTAATATATAGTATATATATATGGATAATGGAGATGGTATATAGTAATATAATTTATAGCAATATAATATATATATATTATATATGGATAATGGAGATGATATGTATTTATTAATATATTACAATATATAACAATTTATTATATAGTATATAATTTTATATTATAATATAATATATAATATATGTATTATAGATTATATATTATACAATATATTATATATCAAACATGTATTATATATTATATAATTTTATATATAATAATATACAATCATATATATTATAAATTACACATATGTTTTATATAATATTAATGTATTATATATATAAAATAATATATATCCTCTCCATTTTCCATTACATTGCAAATCTGTAATACATTACAATTACTGACAAAATTTTAAAATTTAAAAATTTTAAAAATTATATTTCTGTTGTGATAACCACTTGGCAATGATATAATAATGAGTTAACCTTCTATTAGAGATTTGAATGTATTAAAGGTATAAAATTAAACAACAGTATTAGAAGGAGTGGAGAAAAACCTCCTAAGGGAGAGAGAAAATTTGAACATTTTAGGGAAAAGATGGACACAGTTGACAACTGTCATGAGGTAATATTGGAAGGTTCCCATCTGGCTGATGTGCTCTCAACAGGCATCTTTGTGATGGTTCCTTCAAGGGGCAATTTTGAATCTTTGTTAGCAGGTTTGAGAATAGCAACGAATTGTTTAAAAATGGTGATTTGAATTATGTCTTAGTGAGGGTAGTTTAAGTTTGATTGATTGCAGAGAGTGCATATTCTAAGGGGTTGAATTTTCTGAAGAATTAAATGTTTGAAGCTTTTTAATTATAGTGATTGTGAAAGATAATTGAAATAAAAGTATTGATTCTTTTACATCTCCTGAGACAACATGTATCGGTCTTTTGAAACAGTATCTTTCAATAAAAGATAAGGCATGGGTTTTATAACTTTTGGAATAGATATGTTAACACTAAAAATTCCTGCAAACGGGGCCACTTCACCCTTAGCAAATGAGCATTCATTTCAAGCTAACTAGGATTTCCAGGTAAAATACAGGATGCTCAGTCACATTTGAATCTCAGATAAACAATGGATTCTTTTTTACTACAAGCATGTCCTAAATATTGCATGGGGCATGCTTAAATTAAAATAAGGTCTATTTTTTTATTGGAAATTCAAATTTAATTGGGCATCTTATATATTTTTGCCAAATCTGGCCAACCTACCACAGCAGATCTTAAAATCTGCCTAAGTCAGTTACAGGAGCTTGGCTCTGTCCTCCAGACTCTAAAGAGGAAGCAAGACCTTCGATGAGTAGCCCTCAGTTTGTTTTTCCCACTTTTCCACAATAACAAATCAGTCTTCCTTTCTAGGGCTAAGGGGGACAGAGCTGTTGAATACTTCTTGGCTGCGATCAACTCTGTTTTTTGTGAACTTGCTAGGTAGCATGACGACCTGGAGGGTAGGAGGTAGAGGGACACACAGAAGGATCTGCTGCAGAAATTGCACCTGATTTCAAGGCACAAGAGCTGAGTATTGACAAGGACCCACTATAGCCAGAGCTTTGACTTCTCACAATGTGCTGATCCTTTATATATTTATTTCCTTCAGTGTGTAATGGGCATGACACTGACTTTACAGGATTTAGGTTGATATCAAATAAGGTCATTTGTGTGCAATCACACCATAAATACGCATTTTGATTAAGGGTCAGAAGCTAAAACTAGGATCAAACTCAAGAGAAGTATGTGCAAAATTAGGACTAGTGTTGACATTTAATAATTTTCTAGGAATTTATGTTTTATCTACCTTTAAAAATTTAGTACAGTAGGGGCACCTGGGTGGCTCCATCTGTTAAGCATCTGCCTTCCTGCCTTCGGCTTAGGTCATGATCTCAGGGTCATGGGATTGAGCCCAGCCTTGGGCTCCCTGCTCAGTGGGGAGTCTGCTTCTCCCACTGCCCCCTCCCACTCCTGTTCTCTCTCAAATAAATAAATAAATAAAATCTTTAAAAGAATTAGTAGTGTATAGTATCTAACTGTTCATTAATTGCTGGTATTATGATTGCCTGCCTGAAAGAACTGATAGGATCCAGAGAGAAACTATTAAAACTGATATAAGAGTTTAGCAAGGTTGCTGGATACAGCGTCAACCTTCAAAAATAGGGAAACATTTCTCTATACCAGCAATAATCAGAAAACTCCAGAAAAGTAATATTCCATTCGTAATTGCAATGAAACTATGAAATATCCAGGAGTTAACGTAACCCAGAATATGGAAGACCTTTATGAAGAAAGTTGCCAAAATGAAATCTTCAAGAAGATAAAATCATGACGTTCATGTAAATGGAAAATGAACGTGTGTCAAAGATTTTATTTATTTTTATTATAATTTTTAAAATTAACTATAATGTATTATTTGTTCAGGAGTACAGGTCTGTGATTCATCAGTCTTACACAATTCACAGCGCTCACCATAGTACATATCCTCCTCAGTATCCATCATCCAGCCACCCATCCCTTCCACCCTCCTCCACTCCAGCAACCCTTGGTTTGTTTCCTGAGATTAAGAGTCTCTTATGGTTTATCTCCCCCTCCGGTTTTTTCTTGTTTCATTTTTCCCTCCCTTCCCCTATGATCCTGTCTTGTTTCTCAAATTCCTCATATCAGTGAGATCATATGATACTTGTCTTTCTCTGATTGTGTGTCAAAGATTTTATATTCATTAATTAGGGAACCAATCATGTCATGGTCAGTCCAAAGAGCACTGAAGAAGCCAGGGATTTATAGGCAAGTTAGTAGAGAAATTCTAAGATAAAATTGTTGAATTGGTTATAAAATAAATGTACCACCCACCTTAAGTCTTTGGAGTTCCCTGTTTCATCAGACACAAAATTGTTTGCATCTACTGGATGAAATTCTAGAAATTAACATGTAACCTCACTAAGTCTGAGACCTTTTATTAACAGTAAACAGTGAGATAAACCAAGTGCATTCCGGAGCAATCCTTTCCTTTTGTGGCCTTCATTCCCCAAGTGATATTGAAAGCATGTTCCACGCATCTTTTCAGCCTTATTTCCAAGTTTCACATAAATTTCCTGACACTTTAAAATTCTAGTAAAGGATATAAAAGATGATCTAAATAAATGGGGTGACATTTCATGCTCCTGGATGGGATGAATGCATATTCCTAAGATGTAGATTTTCTTCAACTCACTATATAAATGCAATGCAATTTCAATCCAAATTCCAGTTAAATATTTTGTAGAAACTACTAAACTTGTAGTAAAATTTGTAGAGGTGAATAAAAATCCTTGGCTGTCTATTGCTGAATGAGAAGTGATAAAGATGGAGAACTTGCCTTGTCACATACTACAAGGCCAAAGTGATAAAAGCAATGTGCTATTGGTGTAAGATCAGATAAACAGATAAGTGGAAGGAAATAATACACTCAGAAGAGACTCATGTATCCATGGAAATTTAATCCACTTTAAAGGATTTACCACAAATCAATGAAAACTGTTTAGTTGAAGTTTTTTGGAAAAACTGTCTCATTCTGTGCAGAAAAATTAAATTGGATCCCTACCCAACCCCAAATAAAGAGTGACCTCCAGGTAGATTGAAGATCTAAATTGGAAAGGGAAAAACATAGGGCTGATGGAAGGGAATGTATGAAATAATCCCTATAATTTAGGAATAGCGAAACAGTTCAAAAATTCAAAAAGAAAATAAAGCAGAAGGTTGATAACCATAAGTATGAAAATCAAAGCTTTCCATTCATGAAGACTCCCATGGGCCAGATTAATACATGACTAACTGGGAGGAGACGTTTTCAATATCTAAAACTGGCAAGGGATTAATAATTAGGGAAGAGTTTTGGTAAATTGATAAGCCAGTTACTATAGTAGGAAAACAAAGAATATGAACAACTAATTTACAGCAAAGGAAACTCTCAAAACCAAGATGTACCTGAAGCCATGCTGAAGATAATAATCAGAAGGCAGGTTAAATTAACAATATTAGGTTGGCAAAAATTAGAAAGCTGGGTAATGCTGAGTATTGTCAGGGAAACTGGTTCACAGGAAGCTTCCTGGGGGAGTAGATTGGTATACTCACTCTGAACAGTCTGGCATGATGTATACATATTAAGCATATGCATATGTTATGACCTGGCAATTCTCCTGAGAATGTATCAAAAAAAAAAAAAGATTTTGAACGTATTTAGAGCATGAAAAATATAAAGGTATTTATTGCAATGTCATTTACAATGGTGAAAGTTGGTGGCAATTTGGGTGCATAGACTTGGAGACTACCACCATGGGTTATTAGGAAGCATTAGAAAGAATACATCTGATGTATACATAGAAATAAGATCGGATCTTAAAAAAAAAAAAAGTTTTATCCAGAAAAATAGAAGCTGAATGAGATCTATAAGGATTTTCATAGTTTAACATAAATGCCAACAAAATCATACAACCCATTTTCAAGCACTTAAAAATAAAAAGGAATAAACAACATAACAGTTACTTTGGAGATGGGGATAAAATGGAATGACTAAATATTAAAACTAGAGAGACTCGTATGGATCCATGATAATTGCCTTGTACTGAGGAGTATTATTGGTATTAATAATACTGATGAATAAATAAAAGAAGAAGAAGATAAAACAGTGCACTGAGGAACCTAAGTTTTCATTGTTATGGAAGAGTTATGACTTGCTTACTCCTCACCTCTTTAAATTTACCACCATGATTGCCTTCTGGGGTAGAGCACACCTGGGAGGCTGCTGTGGGCTGATTCGAGGTTTTCACACGCTCTGAGGTCAGCGACCAGCAGGAGAAATTCCAGAAGAAGGAACACATGCATAATCAAAGCAGTTGTGGTCTCTTCTGTGCATATTGTTAAAATGCTGCCAAAATTTTGGATATTGGAGCACCTGGGTGGCTCAGTCGGTTAAGCATCTGCCTTCAACTCAGGTCATGATCCCAGGGTCCTGGGATGAAGCCCCACATTGGGCTCTCTGCTAGGCGGGAAGTCTGCTTCTCCCTCTCCCCACTACTCCTGCTCTCTCTCTCTCGATCTCTCTCTCTCTCAAATAAGTAAAACTTAAAAATTTTTTTGGATATTGTCTTTGCCAGCAAGAACCCCAATGTTTCTGCATCTCTTGCCCTATGTATTTAGTAAATTATCTTTATGTTTAGTAACAATTCATGCTTCTATGGTTTTACAATATACAAATTGTTTTGATGAAACATCCTTTTGTTTCGTGTTCACTATAGCTCGTTTGGAGACCCTATCATGCTACTTTTGCAGCTGAGAAGGCATAGGCTGAGAGAAACCAAAAAATTTGCAAGATGTCAAATACCTCAGAAGTGATGGAAACAGAACTTAACGCCAGGACTTCTGGCTCCAAACCCCACTTTTTTTTTTTAATCTAACGCTTCAGGCTACTTTAATGCAAAGAAATCTTTAGTCCTAACTGAAATTTAAGTGATTAAAGAAAAAAATTAATGAAATTCTTACAGAGGTTTCTTTTGCTATTTATACAGAAATTAAGAATTAATTGGGAAGATTTAGTATATACGGGAGCCAGCGTAAGGCAATTTTTGGGTGGAAGTCTGAAAAGCAGTGATAAATACTATAATGCTTAGGTCATGCACTACTGTTTGGAAACCATAATGCATTTTATAATAAATTCTGAATTTCAAGGGATTTCAGCTTGTCCAAATGCATTAGGCTATGAATTGCAGATATTCTGTAGTATCATCCCAGATGCAGTTTCCAAAAAAAAAAAAAAAAGAAAGGAATATTTATGGTATTAAACGTCTCAAAACCAGAAAAATTTGCGGGAAGTATATAATTCAATTTTGCAAACTATCAGATAAAGGAAAACTGATTAAAATAGAACAGAGGGTTGCCTGGGTGGCTCAGTCAGTTAAGTGTCTGCCTTCAGCTCAGGTCATGATCTCAGGATCCTGGGATAGGGTCCCGCATCGGGCTCCCTGCTCAGTGGGGAGCCCGCTTCTCCCTCTGCCTCTCTCTCTGTCTCTCATGAATAAATAAATAAAATCTTTAAAAAAATAAAGTAAAATAAAATAAAATAGAACATAAATTTGAAGTAAGTGGCAATACTGTCAAGTGGCTGTGGGCTTTGTCCATGTGTCTTGTATGAGGCTGAGACTACTGTCACCTCTCTCCTGAACCATGCAATGTCCACAGCCTCCCAGTGCTCATTTGGCACAACAACAGTCAGGGTGATCTGATTATTGTAGAGTTCTCCAGCTCAAGCCTTCCGTATTTGCTTTCATAATGAAGAAAGAAATATGGCCTCATCTAGCTCTGTCTACCCTTCAAACCTTACTTCCAACACTCCCTTCTCGATCAACCTGAATCTAGAACAAATACACAGTTCTTCCACCTCCTCAGACTCCCTGTGTTCTCTCACCACAGGTCTTCTACATATGTGTTTCCCTTGACTGAAATGTTCTAGCATGTTCTTCAACTCCCTTCATCTGCTTACTTCATTCCTTCCTCAGACTCAGGTCAGAAATCATTTCCTCAAGAAGTCTTCTGGATCCTCAGTTTGAGTTGGGTCCCATTGATTACAGGCTCTCAGAAAACCAGATCTCTCTCCTTTGTACCACTGATGGGATTTATAATAGTATCTTTATTAATGTGATTATCTGCTTGATTTTTGTTCTGCCTTCCCCAATAAACTGCAGATTCCACACACATTTGTTGCTTAACATATTATTTTTATTTTTCCTCATCACTTCCTCAGTTTGTATCTAGTGCCCTCTTGCTCGTTGGAGGTCATTTATTTTGACTCTTTGACACCTTTGTACACCTTTCTTGTGTTTGGGGAATTCTTCAGCTTCTGAGCCCACTACTCACAGTGGCAGAGCCCAGAAACATACTTCCCCAGCCGTCATACTTTGTAGCCACGCACAGACATCACTCGGGCAGTGACATCCAGCTTTTCAGAGGCACAGTGTAGAAGACTCCAGAAGTTGTCTTCAGTACCTGGAATCACCAGTGCAATCCATGGCTTTGTGCCTCGTGGTAGCTGTGGTCTCTCATTTTGAAATTTTTTCCTGGAAGAACAACCGTTGAGCCTGCTTCTGTGACTTTTCCAGAAATTCTGAGGCTTATACCCTTTAATGAAGTATTTTTATCTGCTTTAATGAGCTAGAACAGTTTCTTTGGATTGCAACTAAGAATCTCAAAATGAATGAATGAATAATGGAATCTCTCTGCTGTCAACACAAATTGGATGTTTTGATGTCTATGCTGTTCTATGAAGTTATTACAAGAGATTTAAATTACAGAAATGATCTGAGTGTTGTCTAGAGGCTTGTTATGGCCCAGTATATTTCAACCGTAGGAGTCTACAAAATGTTCTTAGATTCATGTAAATATATGCATTGCCTTCCTAATATCTGTTGCTCAAAATCTTCTGACAAGTAGTTTGGAGTTCTGTGTAAGCAATTTCAGAATAATTCAGCTCTTAGTGCTTTCTGTGTGTTGTTTTATTGTACACCGCTAAGCTGAAAGAAAAATATTAGATACTCTCGTGTCAAGATTTATAAGTACCTCATCCTGTGTTCTGTGCTGAAGGAAGAGATTTCAAATTAAACAAATAAATTGGAAAAAAGATGTATGTGTGCTGTGATTCTCTGAATCACACCAGCAAAGATTCTGTGGAAGTATGTATCTTATAAGAGAGCAATCAATATATTCTTCTGGTAATGAGCTTTGGCATCCTGGATGGAAAGCCTAGAAGAGCAGCAATATGATATAGCTAGTTATTAAATATGTCAACTGGGGTAACAGCACCAGTGACCTGAGAGTTTAATTGGCCTCTCCTTGAACCATCTACCCCTGGACCCAGCCAGCACTCACTCACATGGCAGAGGCTCTCAAGTTCCAATGTCACTGAGACCCAAAAATGTGATATGCAGCTGATAAAAGACATTTAAGAGGAGTGGGGACTGTGCTAGACTAGAACGCTCACGCTATTAAAAGACAAGCTGAGGCACGTTAAAAATTTTAAGATTTTATTTGAGCAAAAATCTGTTCAAATCTAGCAGCACCAAGCCAGAAGTGGTTAGGAACAGTCCACAGACAGGAGCTTGGTGAGAGGCTTTCATAGTGAAAAAGGTCGAAGCAAAGTAAGGAAATTATGGATTGGCCATAATTAAAGCCCGGCTGGCTATTTGTGATTAGTTGTTGTTAATGTCTTGATTTCATACTCTTGAGGGATTTGCAGGCTTAGATTTTGGTTTGCTTAAGTAGGCTGCCATGGTATTAGAGCCACATTGGTCTAATGGCCTCCTTGTTTAATTAACTTAACAATTCTCTGCTTTTGGTCATTCTCTTGCTTTTGTCTCGCTGTGAAACTCCGAAGTTATGATGTCAAATCTGTGGAAGAATTGTTTTTTCTGTTCATCTCCTTGTTCCGTAAGCAAGCAAGGTACCAGGGTGGGTTTTTCCAATGTTTTTCAATGTTGGTAGTATAACCAATGTTTCTGATTGTGTCCTGTTACAAGGAGAACAGATTCTTACTGAACTTGTGCAAATAACTATATCACCATCAAAATAAGAATTTCTGAATTCTGGCAACATCAGGCAGGAAGAAAAAGGCAAATGTTTGATCCTTGTTCACAAAGGTGTATTTTCCAAATCGCTGATAGCTTAAGAGAAAAGAGATAGGGGAGCCTGGGTGGCTCAGATTGTTAAATGTCTGCCTTCGGCTCAGGTCATGATCTCTGGGTTCTGAGATCGAGTCCAGCATAGGGCTCCTGGCTCAGCAGGGAGTCTGCTTCTCCCTCTCCCTCTGCCCCTCACCCTGCTTATGCTCCCTCTCTCTGTATCTCTCTGTCTCAAATGAATAAATAAAATCTTAAAAAAAGAGAAAAAAGAGATAAAAAGTTTCCTTAAATCTGGAAAGACAAAACATTAAAGAGCCCACATGAGTCATAAACAAAACAAAACAAGCAAAAGTCATAAAAAGTATAATCATCCTCATCAGTTCATTGAGTCCCATGCAATTAATTCTTACTGATCTTGATTTTTTGCTTTAGCTTTACGAAGCTGTCACTTTCTCTGTTCAAGGTCTGAAATTCTCACCCAGTTCAGGGATATGATCTGAAAGTTAGCAGAATGTTGTACCGGTCCGAGTCCTTTCCATGAGTCTCCTTGAAGACGAAGTGCTTTGAAAAAGGAAAACCATCAGAGGAAAACCATAACTGTCCATAGATGACAAAAGACTTAAAAATGGCCATAGTTAAAAATCTGAAGGGAGAGGTCATTATAATGAAAGTGACAAGGAAATGTGGTTATTTCTTTGACATGCAACATTTTAAGATAATAACTGGGATTACAACTAAAAACATTATTATGCTAGGACATATCAGATTTTCAGGAATTTTATACCATTTCTGGAACACTTGTATTTAGTAACATACATCCATACATTATAACCTAAAGAAGGTTTAGCATACTTTCTTGTTTGACAAGGTTTGCCCTGTAGTTTAACATATGAAATAAACACTGTTTAATATCTCTGTTTTTATAAGAAAAGACAAAAAAATCTTTTGAGATGATTCAGGGACCCTCAGCAAACCCCAAAGTTAGTTCAAAGTAAAAAAAAAATACTTCCTTTAGAATTTTATTTTTGGGGAGTGTGTCCGCAAAATATCCACTTAACCAAAGCGATAATTAAAAACTTCAAAGGCAAATACAGAAAGTTACATAGTTGTGAGACTTTAGCTCTTTCAATATTGAGAAGATTGAGTTTTCTGAAGTAATCGAAGATCTGATAAAGACAAACTGAACCCCAAGGAATTATTTTTTTTTTAAAGATTTTTTTTAAATTTATTTATTTGAGAGAGAGGGTGAGAGAGAGAGCGAGCACAAGAGGGGGGAGCGGGAGAGGGAGAAGCAGACTCCCTGCCGAACAGGGAGCCCGATGCGGGACTCGATTCCAGGACTCCAGGATCATGACCTGAGCTGAAGGCAGTCGCTTAACCAACTGAGCCACCCAGGCGCCCAAACCCCAAGGAATTATTTTGATAAAACACAACACCTTTGTGTTCTAGACAGATTCCTTAAAAGGTAAAGAAAAACCTTTCATAGGTCTTATTAAGAGCAGACCAATAGGCCAGAAGAGCTTTGTCCTTTAAGCAGATGAAAGGAAATGTTTAGTTTTACATAAGTACACTATTTATTAAAGCTTTTATTTTTTTTTTTTAAGTAACCCTTATAATGAATTCATTGTGTTTTTAGTCAGCTTGACTACATAGGTAAAATTCTCTCTCTTTCTGCCCCACCTTTCTTCCCCATCCCTGTCCCTCAACTTTCTATATTGAATTTGTTTGCCCTTTATCCTCCTCTTTCCATTCGAAAGCAACCACTTCTCCTTTAGGATGCAATTACTTTCATCTCCTTTAGCAAAAATGTATCTCTGTCACTCATACCTTTTCTTAGCCACACGCATCCTATTTCCCTCACAAAGATTGTTCCTCTTATTATTTCTAGTCATTTTAGTTACAGAGATTAATTAGAATTTTTAACCCTTAGAATTCCTTCATTCCCAGTGGAAACTAATGAGGTAGTTAGGTTTACAGTTTACAAGTAATTGTAAATTTTCTGTTAGGCCAACTGGCAATGGTCAATAGGACCCCAGTCGCAAGTGGAGTGCAATCCAGCTTTCGGTCCAGCCGTATATTTGCAGCCCCCAACCTGATGGTTGCCAAGTCAAGTCCTCAGGACACAAAGTGCGGCAAATAAGAAGGCAATAGCTGTCCCTGGGAAAGAATAGATCAACAACAAATGGTACCCAGAAGCAAATTCACAAAGCCTAGTTCAAAGATATAATTTTACCAGTGTTTTTCCGGCCAATCTGAATTTGGAAAGAAAGGGATAAAGTGAAATTTTACTTTCCTCTCTTGACCAGGCACCAGTAATAGAGATCTGGGAGAGCAGATTTTGGTAAGAATTCTCACCTTTTTTGACTTCTGCTGGTTTTCCCAGGATCCTGTCTGTAGGGTCTAGAGATGGGGGCAGGGGGGAGGGGCAGGGTGTCCCGGCAGGTGCCATCCTAATCACTAGAAACTATAGAGGAGGAAAAATAATTTTCCCTCTACCCTTTATGATGAACACTTGGCTAAGACCTCCCTTTCTCTAGGGCTCCTTGTAAATGGGTAAACTAATGTGGGTTAAAGTCTCTCCACTGTGGCCAATTATAATCTTGGATTGTCTTTGGTAAGGTTAACCCTTGTTCAGACTGAAGACCAAATTTTACTCACCTAAGGCCTCACGCTGGACCCGATATGTGGTTTCTAAGTCAGACCCAGTCTGGTTTCTAAGTTGGACCCATTCTGACCCTGGACCCAGTCCAGTTTCTAAGTCAGACCCAGTCTGGAGAAAGGAATGCTTGAATAAAGCTTGAGAGCTCATAATGCAAAAATTACAGAGCTTGGATCCCAAAGGGTGGTAGGTCGTACCTACCACCTCCAGCAGCAGCGAGACAACCTCGAGCTCAAGGGGGCTTAGCAGGTACCTTCACTTGGACCTTCACTTTCCCCTTTCCAGTCTTCCTGGGCGACCCCATAGGGAGGTTGTTTCACATGCAATTTAAGCTAGTGCTCGTGCCTTGCTCTGTAGCTGCTGCTGCTATCATCTCCCCAGGACATTGTGTCTAACGTGTCCTGTATCTGTCGAACACACCGGTCTCCTGTGCCACCAGCACTCTCCTGGTTGGCCATTGAGTGGCCTTGAGTCACCCTTGACCTCTCAAGCTCCTTGTGGCCTCTTTTCTCTATAAAGCCAGGACTATGGGGCGCCTGGGTGGCTCAGTCGGTTAAGCCTCTGCCTTCGGCTCAGGTCATGATTCCGGGGTCCTGGGATGGAGCCCCGCGTCGGGCTCCCTGCTCAGCGGGGAGCCTGCTTCTCCCTCTGCCTCTCCCCCCTGCTCGTGCTCTCTCTCTCACACCATCTCTCTCTCTCAAATAAATAAATAAAATCTTAAAAAGAAAAAGCCAGGACTATAAGCTCTTCACCATCTTTCCTATGAATCTCACCTGCTTTCTCCTTTGGCCAGTAAGAAATACTTACTCGTCATTTCCTGCTCCTTATTTTTAGTGGTGACAGTAGGGAACTCTGCTATGGGAGTCTTAATTCCTTGGTAATATCTCTTCTTTAGGCTCCTTTTAGGCTCTTCTTGCTCCTCTTATTCTGATAATAGAGATTCACACATGTTGCTAGGCAGCTTTCTTGGTGAATGATAAGAGAAAAAGAAAAGGAGATGAATGATGGCTTGTGGGGATCAGTCCCTTGAGCGAAGGGTAGTGGGCCACCGCAGGTTTGGGGTAAAGGAGAAGGAGGAGTCATGGCTCTGCCTTCAACTCCATCAGTGGAAGGATGTATGCCATCCCACAACTAGAATGAACCTCTCGCACCATGATAAAGTGCTGTTGGTGCTCAAATCATGCAGCAAAAGGGGCTTCGCTCGTCCTAAGGGACCTTGCTCGTCCTAAGGGAGCTCTCTTTCCAAAGCTGGAAAGGTCATAAAACAACTGCTAATGTTTTTCTTTTTTCTTTTAAGATTTTATTTATTTATTTATTTATTTGAGAGAGAGAATGAGATAGAGAGAGCACATGCGAGGAGGGAGGGTCAGAGGGAGAAGCAGACTCCCTGCTGAGCAGGGAGCCCGATGCGGGACTCGATCCCGGGACTCCAGGATCATGACCTGAGCCGAAGGCAGTCGCTTAACCGACTGAGCCACCCACGCGCCCTGCTAATGTTTTTCTAACCTCTGTCCCCTTCAAGGCATGGGACCGGAGTTGTTTTGTTTTGAATCATAATAAAATATGACAACTTCCAGTGTCTCCGCTGCTGTCATTTATGATGCCCTATATTTTCCCAGTGCTGGTGCTTTATCACAGTGAACCTGACTCATGAGCCATACTGAAGCTAAGGCTTTCCTTCTGAAAGCAGAAACAATATATTGTAAATGGCCATGTTTGACTATTTTTTGATGACTTCTTACTTTTGTCTCAGGAAGAACTGATATTAATCATAAATGTCTGTTAAAACATCTTTGTTCTTTTACAAGAGAAAACAAATCTGAGGTTTGCCTGGCTTTTCGCGTTTTACTTTTGTTATGCTAGCAGAGGTATTGAATGAATGGCTATAGTTTCTGAATTTAAATAATCTTTTTTAACCTCCTTGTTTATATATATATGTATATATATATATATTCATAATGTGATAGTTTCTTTTGTTCTTTTTGATGTGTCTGCTTGGCTAAGCTATATCTCGGGTTATTCAAACACTAATTTGGGCATTGCTGTGAAGGGAATTTGCGGATGTAATTGAAATCTTTATTCAGTTGGCTTTACCTGTGGGAGATTATCCTGGATAATCTAGGATCTGATTAAAGCAGCTGAAGAGCCTTAGGAGCAGGGCTGAGGACTGGGGTGTGTGTGTGGGAGGGGAAGAGAAAGAGAGAGAGAGAAAGAGAGAAATTCTTGTGTGTTAAATTTTTTTTTCTAGCTTAAGTATAATTGCCTGTTTAAGACATGCAACATGAGGGGTGCCTGGGTGGCTCAGTCGGTTAAGCGTCTGCCTTCACTTGGGTCATGATCCCAGGGACCTGGGATCAAGCCCTGCATTGGGCTCCCTGTTCAGTGGGGAGTCTGCTTCTCCCTCTCTCTCTGCCCCTTCTCCCACTCATCCTCTCTCTCTTGCTCACTCTCTCTCAAATAAATAAATAAAATCTTTAAAAAAAAAAGACACACAACATGATAATTTGATATAAGTATATATTGCAAATGATTACCACCATAATGTTAATTAACACATCCAGCACATCAAATAGTTAACTTTCTTTTTTCTTTTTCTTTTTGGTGATGAGGCCTTTTAAAATTTACTCTCTTAGCCACTTTCATGTATACAATATAGTACTACTAACTACATATAATGTATGTCAGTGTACAGATCTTTCACCTCCCTGGATGAATTTGGGCAAGGCCACTGCTCATGCTCTGAGGTCGGGGGAGTTAGCACTGGTCAGGCTCCACGTCCAAGTGGGGCTGCTGGCTGGGCTCCCGAGTCCAGCAACACTGCTGGCTCTGTTCTGCTGTTGGGTGGGGCCGCTCGCTGACTTCTGCAATCACCTCTGGTGGGGTGGGGTCGCGGGCTGTGTTTCCGGGCATGGTGGTGCCATTGGCTGGATTCTGTGTCAGGTGGGTCCCTGGGCAGAGCGTGAGTTGGTACAGGGAGTCAGAACGTGTTGTGTGATGAAGGCCATAGCCTGGGCTTACTATCCAGAAGGCTGTTGCTTGTGCTCTGCCATTGGGGTGGTAGTTGTTATAATTTGTGGGGTGGGACTATACAAATAGTGTTTCTCACCAAACTCACCCCATATCCCTATTACCCCAGACTAACCCATTGATTAGTTTTGCCGAAATGTATCTTTATCGTAATAGTTGCATGTGATTTTCTAATTGGATCTTTCCAGATTTATTAGTCGCATTCTACAGGTATCACTTATCCATTTATTAATCATCTATTTATTATTAGTATGAACTCATGGATTCATGGGGCGCCTGGGTGGCTCAATCAGTTAGTCATCTGCCTTCAGCTCAGGTCATGATCTCAGGGTCCTGGGATGGAGCCCCACATTGGGCTCCCTGCTCAGCGGGGAGTCTGCTTCTCCTCCTGCCTGTCCCTCTCCCCCTCTGCTCATTCTCTTGCTCTCTCTTTCAAATAAATAAAATCTTTAAAAAAATGAATTCGTGGATTCTTCTTTTAGTCAATGGGTTATCATGTGTTACAGTCCTTATTTATTTTAATGCTCAAATCATCTCTGACTTGTCCAGTGGGAATCCCTTTGCACTGGCTCCATGTGTCCTTTTGACACGTCCTCGTGGTTGGTTTTGTCTTATTTTTTAATTTTTGGGTTGTTTTTAGCAGTTTCTTACTTTCTGGTGCTGAATGTTCAGGTTGATCTGGTACCCTCCCTGCTCCAGTCCTGGACTCTGCCATTTCTCCAGACACCTGAATTTTTAAAATAGAGAATGGTATTTAGAAATGAAGATCTGAGTGTCAGGTGTGCTAATTACTCCTGGGGTGTAGTTGTTCTGGGCTTCCGGACCCTTTCAGTGGACAGAGCTGGGAAAAGACATTTAAATAGCTATCTCTTAAACGTGAATATTAAGTCTCAATTTAGAATCCAGCTACATTTAGGCTCTGCATGCATACTTTAGGCTTGATGGCATTTGTTTTCTGATTCGGTCACATAAACCCTCAAAGTAGTTGCATTTCAGTGCCTGTTTCTACCTTCCCATTTATTAGTGCGTTATTTCCTAGGACTTCCTTAGCCTTCTAGAAGCCAGTGAGAGTTTTAAATTCTACGTTCAGGGTCGATCTTCAAAGTCTGGTGTGGTTTCCCTGTTCTGTAACTTAAAGTCCCAGCTTAAACTATTTCCTGTACTTTGGATTATCCCTTCAGAGTGCACACAAGTTGATAAATCTGTAACTGACCCTAATATTTGAGAGAAGGCTTTGGGGGTTGGCGGAACATATGGTAGCAGATGATGTTTTCATCATTCAGATTCGTTTTCCAAAGTCTAGTGCAAGTAGATTTGCCTAACGAATGTATCTTGTGATTTAATTTCCTCTAACACCAGCCTTCTCCAGACAAATTCTTCTGTGTTAAACAACCAGAGGTGGGCATATAGTTACTGTTGCAGCCTCGAATCCTTATCTGAACTGTTGTTTCTTTGGTAAACTAAACCACATTTGAAAGTATTTTAAAAACCTTGCAAAGGATTATAGACGACAAGCTTTAGATAATTATTTTATTTATTGGGTTAAAATGCTTTTGAGAGAAGACTAAAAGCCATTAGGGCTAGGATGTTAGAGATACTTGTGGTTTTGATTCTGCTGGGACATTTTTGCCTTACAACATCAAGGGAGAAATCTGACCGCTGTGCCCAAGAGCAAGTTCCAAAAGCAAGTGGAAAATTCTTCCCTGGTACTCTTAAACCCTAGGAAAATACATCCCAATTTTATTTATTATACTTGGATCTATAATAGTGGGAAAGTGCTATGATTTATAGTCCTAAAGGTCTCTTCTTGTCTTGGATTTATTTGTGCTATACACGTTAATTAGCCCTTAAATATCTTTCTCCACAAGTTCCTTCTCTTTAACTGCTAGATCCAAGCTGTACATGGGAAATCCTATTCAAGAAATGGCCAGAATACAAAATGAAAAAGAAATCTTGCTTCTCTTCTTCTTTTTTTTTTTTTTTTTTAAGATTTTATTTATTTATTTGAGAGAGAAAAAGAGAGAGCACAAGCAGGGGGGAGGGGCAGAGGGAAAGAGAGAGGGAGAAGCAGAGCTTCTGAGCAGGGAGCCTGATGCAGGACTCGATCCCAGGACCCTGAGATCATGACCTGAGCTGAAGGCAGACACTTAACCGACTGGGCCACCCAGGCGCCCCTCTTGCTTCTCTTACAGTGCTATCTTTCCTGTTCAAACCCAATCTGCTCTTACCAGGAAAAAAATTATGAGAGCTTGAAAATAGCAACTAAAGATATATAAAGAGCTATCTAACCATTTATATCCGAAGGAGGTTTAAAAATGATTTTTATTTTTTAGATTTGTAAATTATTATTATAATTATAATTATGATCTGAGGAGATCAAAGAGCAAGGTTTGTTCAATAGGAGAAACAGTTTTTGTACTAAGAAGAAACAAGTATATCTGTATCTATATCTACATATCATATCAAGGGAGCAATAGATAGATATCTCCTTACTAGAATCCATATATACCGAGTCAGATATATCCCTTAGAACCCATTGTCACTGCATAACCATGAATATAAGACCGTATTTGGTGGTTAATAGCAAAGAGAAATTTTTATCTAGGAGGTTAGCTATACACTTCAGAGGTGGTTCCTAAGACTCCAGAGTCCATTTCCAAATCACTGTATAACGTATCAGACTCTTTACCAGACTACGATTTCCTTAAGGACAGGGATCCATTAAGCCTACTAGGTACTCGAAAAACAAGACGATGATGCACTGTCATTGGGAAAAGAAAGTGTGAGGTTTGAAAATAGAAAAGTTACGCTGATTTCTCTGAACATCAGATGAAATGGCAGAGCATGGATTGTTTCTGTAAAAATAAAACCCTGGAGGCCTAATCAAGTCTTCATGGGTGGCATCCACAGGGGTAACTTACCCTACTGATCCAGAGGCACATGTGTAGATGAACATGACAAAACTGGTTAATCCCACACAAATAACAGAAATGGCAGAGTCTCGTGCCAGTTTTTGAAAATTAATTTCTTTATTTGGAAACAAAACCACATCACTTTGGCCATTTACAGGAATATGTAGGAGGCCTACATGGGGCTGCTCTCCTGACTGGTCTCAAAGGTATACAACATAGCTTTCCATAATACCCAGCTTCCTGCCAAGGCTGACTGTGGCTGGCAGCCCAGGGGGCGTGGATATGAAGAAAAAGCTTTATATTTCATTTTCAAAGCTAAGGGTGGAATGCGATGATATTCAAGGCAAAGCTTCAGGTAGAAATGCTTATGCTCTGGGTGAAGAAAATCAAAAGTTATCAGCATTATTCCAGTTAGTTTCTTTCATAACTACAAACCAGTATAGACATTGAGCAAGGACTCTCTAAAGACTCCAAGTGAGAGAACTTGAAAATGTACATTTGTATGTGATTTGATCATAAATATGAAAAGAAATTATTTGTTAGTTCTCAGGGTCTCTTTACCAAGAGAAACATTAAGTTGGCTGGAGGGTAAGTCCTTCTATGGGAATTTTGCTCTTTGGAGACAGAAGAACAATGGATTTTTTGAAAGTATTAAAAGCTGTGATGGATACATGCTATTTTGGCTTGCCCAGCATCCATCCCTGTACTACTAGAAAAAGTACCCCAGTTTTTCTTTGGGGAACTAGAGTCCCCATTCTCTGGCTAAGTATATATGTGGGAATCTACATCATGAAGAATGTGACCCTGATTTCCCATGATATCTTCTTTGTTTTATGGAAAGACATCTGACTAGGGGGCCAATCAAAGTGAATTCTTCGGGTTGTGAGTTGAGCTTTCTATAAAAGATGCTCCTTATTTTCTGCTAGACTTGAACATAAAAGATGTGGATTAGCTATTTTGCCTCTTTACAGAACCTGCAAATAAGCCATCCCATTAGGGAACAGGGCAAAGAGAAGTGGAGAGCCTGGTTTTGTGGAAATAGTTTGAGTCTTGGACTCAAGTCATATACAAATTTTTAATTCATGTGATCCAATAAATTCCTGTATTTGCCAAATTAGAGTGAGTAGGGTGTCTATTATGCCAGAAAAAGTGATTGAACATATTAATATGGCAAGTGAATAAGAAGCAGGCTTTTCTTCTCATGTCCCCTTGAACACAATGTAAGTGTTTTTATGGAAAAACTAGAGGAAAAATTATCAGGTTACTATGACTCAGAAACTAAAAAGTTCACACAAATATATGATTGTATTGAATGTTGGTGCTAGCAGAGATGAAAGCAAAAGATCTGAGGAGGAGGTGACCCACATATTTATGGGATATTGTTCTTGCAAAACAAACAATAAAAGACAATGTTAGTTTTTTTTTAATTTGAATATGAGTAAAGTTGTATTTTGTGCCTTTTTAGAGCTCCCCCCTCCATTCATTTGTATTTCTCATTTCAAGATCCTTTGTAACATAATTGGTTATAGCTTAATTTCCCTAAATTGTGGAAGGCTAAGTAATCGTCTAGAGGTAACAAGCTCTCATGGTGTATTTTTCTGGGCTCACAGCTTTACTTGGAGCACATCTTATGCATGTTCCCCCCAAGAAAACAAAAAACCCACCAAAACCAATGGGCATCATTTCTTGAGAATAATCTAAAATTTTTGAGGTTTGATTGAATTCTCACACTTGAACTGAGTTAGCTGGCTATAGAATTCTAGATTGAAAATACTTTTCTCTCAATTTGGGGACATTACTGAATTCCCTCCCAGCTGTCTTTTAGTCATGCTGCTTAGAAAGTGATGCCATTTTTATGCCCGTCCTTGGCCTTGACCTTGACCTGTGCCCCAAGACCCCATGCCTTACGAGTCACGGTGACAAAGGCACATAATGCCACCTCTCACCACTCCAACTTCAGTCAGTCTGAGTCTTATTTTTGAGTAAGCTTTGCCCTTGGGCTCTGCCGTTCTTTTTTTTTTTTTTTAAAGATTTTATTTATTTATTTGACAGAGACAGAGATAGCGAGAGCAGGAACACAAGCAGGGGGAGTGGGAGAGGGAGAGCAGGCTTCCCGCCGAGGAGGGAACCCGATGTGGGACTTGATCCCAGGACCCTGGGATCATGACCTGAGCCGAAGGCAGACGCTTAACAACTGAGCCACCCAGGTGCCCGGGCTCTGCCGTTCTTGCTCTAAGAATTTTGCTGGGTCACTTTCTTGAAAATCCCCCACCCATCCCATGATGTCTCATCCAATTCCTCATCCCCCACCCTTGATACTTTAGGGCCCTGGTCTGCCTTCAACAATAATCCTATCAAGTCAGTTCAGTCAGAATCCCTCTTACTCCCAAAGTTTCTATCCACTGACCCATTCTTCCATCCCTGGCGATAAACCCTGCTTCTCCTTATTGTATTCAGAGTTGAACCCAGTCTCTCTCCCTTCTACAAAATTGCATTGGAATAGTCCCCCTGGATAAAGTCTGCTTTACTATCTTTAACAAGAATAGAAAGAATAATTTTTTCTTTAACAATACACATTCATTGAATCCCTTGTTGTCAACACAGTAGCTTACTCTCACTCTGCTGAGCCTGGTGTCTCCAAGTCCAGGACTTGATTTCTTTAGAGACTTGATTTCTCTAGAGAATGCGTTTTTCTCCTCTCTTGAAGGAATGGGGAGGGAACTCACCTGGAACCGGGAGGAAGAGGCATCTAGTATCTAATGAATCCTTATACAGTCCCATCCTTGGCTCTGCCTCCCGAGGTACCTTGCACCTCCAATTCCTGAGGGCTTTCCAGAGTTCCCAAGACTTGTCATCAATATCCTCCCCTTCAGGTTCAGCTTTCTTCACACTTCACGTCATTTACCACTTCCCAATCCACTCACCATCTTCTTAACTCTTAATGAAAATATCTTGGTTGCCATTTTGTCTTTTCCCATTTTCTTTGTCCTTTCGGGTTTATAATGTTTTTTAATCCTTTATGGTATGCTACAGTTATTTCAGGAAATACATCTATGCAGTCAAACCCCCATTCGATGTGGAACTTCCTGTTTGCTATTGAAGGAAATCACTTCATGCATATATTCATTCGTCATAAAGTCCATTGGGGAGGGGAGCCTGGGTTGGTTAAGCGTCTGCCTTTGGCTCAGGTCATGTTCTCAGGGTCCTGGGATCGAGCCCCGCATCGGGCTCCCTGCTCAGCGGGGGTCTGCTTTTTTCTCTCCCTCTGCCCCTCTTCCCACTTGTGTTCTCTCTCTCTCTCTCAAATAAATAAATAAAATCTTGGGGGAAAAAAAGTCCATTGGGGAGATAGGCTGTGGTTGACATCTGTTGGAGCTCTGGTTTTGCAAACACTGACCTTTGCATTTGTAAGCCCAACATTGTTTAGCAATAGTAGCTTAGTTTTACACATCCTAATCTGCATGCCCTCACTCTCCATATTCTTGTAAAATACCTAATCTGAGTAATCGGAGTCAGGGACAGAGGCAGCGCACTTGCATGCATGTATGTGTGTGTCTGAACTAGAGATACATCATACTCCCTGCCTATACGTGGCAGGATAAGTGGCACATGACCTACTTCTACAAAACTTCTACTCTTAGAATGTCAAAAACAACATGAAAATTGGATAGCCAATAGGATAACAAGAAAGAGAAATCCCAAAGTGGGGTTATTTGCCAAACGAGAGGTTAGTGTTTGTGTTCAGAAGCTGGGCAGATCTTCCTCTGACTGAGGTGGGACAGAAAACTTTCATAGGAGTGTTGGATTTGTATGAAGCTTTGATGGATGGATAAATGTAAAATCATTTAAATTCGAGACTGATGTGTCAAAGACTGTCTTGTGTTCATGAAATCCAATTTTCTAATCCACTTATATCCTATCTTGGGCACATGGCTGGACTGTATTTCTGAGTTAGGTGGGGCCATGAAAGGCTGGTAAAAGTTAGGCACCTAATACTCGTCTTCACCCTTAAAACACCTGTCATGTGATACTGTATGTTCTCTCCCTTCCCTAGTCTGCGGTCAGGTCTTGTACTCCCCCCTGTTCCTGGCTAACTTGTCATGGTTATAAATCTCCAGGTGCTACTCTTTTTTCCCTAACTGGACTTGTGGTTTCGGGCCGTCTCCTGGCTTCCTTACTTCACTGCCCGTAGGACATAGCCTGACACAAATTAAATTAGAAGTGGTGGCAAAGTATTCTGTCTCCAAATAGACGCTATGCCTGTGGGCAGTCCACCATGAAGCTGGAGGAGCAAATTGATTTCTACTTTAAACATTTTTCTGGATTTTGAATTCCTGAACTGACTGACAGGGTTCTAGAAAGGGTGGTTTACCCTGACTTTGGAGTACCTCATTGATTGAAACGGGATATTTGTTTGCTGAGCCAATAGCTATCCTCTGGGAGGCAATTTCATTCCTTCCACAAATCTAAGTTTCTTCATGCTCACCAACTGCGGGGGTGAATGCAGATTTTAAAACACCGTGGCCACAGGGGTTTTTTCCCTTGGTACGACTGACTGAGCTCTGAACATCTGGATGCCAGAGAGGCAGTGAAGCCCTAATAATCTGTAAAGCACATCTGATCTGTATAATTGTATGAACTACTTGATGGAATACACTTGAAAGCATAGAGAGTTGTAGACCACACCCAACACTCAGGCTCTGCCTGCATAAAGATTGGACAATGAGGGCACGAGGAGAATAGGATTGATTTCAGGGCTTTCCTATAACCTGCTTTATTTTAGGGGCACCTGGGTGGCTCGGTTGGTTAAGCATCTGCCTTAGGCTCAGGTCATGGTTCCAAGGTCCTGGGATAGATCCCTGGTTGGGCTTCCTGCTCGGTGGGGAGCCTGCTTCTCCTTCTCCCTCTGCCTGCCACTCCCCCTGCTTGTGCTCGCTCTCTCTCTCAAATAAATAAATAAAATCTTAAAAGAGAAAAAAAACCCTTTATTTTAGTAAGTCGGCTACATAGAGCTCTTAATTCATTTAGTTGTTTTCATATCAATTAGCTCCTGCATATTAAGTTTTCTTTCCCCCAGTCATGACTAAAATTTCAACCTGTCTTCTCAATTTGTAATGTTCTGAACAATCACATCATGGACTTTGTTTCCAATCCTCTCTGCACTGGTTGCCTTCAGTGACAGGTAAACCCAAGGGCTGTAGGAAAAATAAAAAAAAATCCAAGGATCTTGTGAATATTGCATTAAGCACATATGGGACTTTCTGCTTTAGCATCCTATGAGCATGAGGGTGATCAGATTGTTTTAAGGAAAACAAATTATTGGAAAGCTTTTGCAATAATCTATCAGAATCATTTTCTGTTACCCAGGGACTGGTTTTTATCCCAGAGGCTTGGAATTAATTCCATATTCAAAGCCAGTTTTCTGGAGGAGGAAGAGAGATAGGCTACTTTGTAATTCTTTAAAGGGTTAAAGGTGGGAAAGTTTTAAATTTATTTTCTTCGAGAAACAAAATATAACAGAGGCAGCATTATAATCCCTTTTAAGGTTTTATTGAAATGTCAACCTCTGGGGGACTGAAGCTGTATGAAGAAAATGAATAAACAGTGGATTAGCATTTAGACAATATTCTTTCACTGTTTGACTATAGAAAATAATGCTGAATAGAATTAATTTGGAATTTGGCAGGAATTTGAATAGTAGAGGTAAAGCTTGTGAATAATTGAGTAAATCTGAATCTTGTAGGAACATTTATTGGAATAAATTAAGGAATAGCGTGATGATGAAGATTCTTTTGGAGGGTCTAAGCTTTCAAAAACAAGAAAGGAAGAATTTTATATTTACTCACTGGTTTTCTGGAGTTAAAAGAGGGAAAGTTTTGGGCACCTGGGTGGCTCAGTCATTACACATCCGCCTTCGGCTCAGGTCATGATCCCAGACTCCTGGGATTGAGCCCCGCATCGGGCTCCCTGCTCAGCGGGAAGCCTGCTTCTCCCTCTCCCGCTCCCCCTGCTCGTGTTCCCTCTCTCGTTGTGTCTCTCTCTGTCAAATAAATAAAATCTTAAAAAAAAAAAAAGAGGAAAGTTTCTTTTAAAATCAGGATTTTTTTAGCACCAGGGCAATCGAGATCTAAAATCCATCATTGGTAATGACCATTGAAAACTGTAATTTGTTGGTGAGTTGTCCAGGCTAGAAGTAAAATGATTTCAAACCCTGTCTATCCAATTTTAGTCGAAAATAGAGAAGGAATGACCCTTTAACTAGTTATGTGGAATCTTTGCTCTTAACTTTAGATAAAAAAAATGGGTACCTCGTTTTTAATAGAAAGTTTTTTTTTTTCCTCAACAAGGACCTATTCAGACAATTTAATTATTGTAGTTTATTGAGCATAAATTGTGGATATTTCAGCCATTTTCTCCACTCTCATTTAGATCTAATTAGAACTAGATGGCCTATTTAAGTGTATATATTCAAAAATAGTTATATATAATGGAGCAACTTAAAAATAGCCTAAATTAGGAAGCCATTAATTTTACTGATGGAGACTCCAAACCATGCCAGGATTTGATCAGATCATACAACTGAATGGGATAAATTTCCTTCATTCATTCTCTTTTCTAAAGAGGGTAACTTTCCAGGGCATTGTAGGGCAAGCTTCTTCATTATGAGTCTTGAGATGCCTGTGTCTGTTACCACTCTCAATACAGAAAATAGTGGTTTGTATTTCTTTTGCTATCTCTAGTAGAAGAGTCTGGAGGGAAGGGAAGTGGGGCTGTCCTGAATATTGTCAGGAATAATTGAAGGCCAAAGAGCTTATCTGGGGACAGTCCTCCAATAAGAGGGTGGTGCTCAGGAACAAAACCACAGTGGCCCAGAAGTTTGTTTAGGTGAGAAGTCATAGTCCTTTTTTTTTTTTTTTTAAAGATTTTATTCATTTATTTGACAGAGAGAGAGAGAGAGCTGCAGGCAGAGGGAGGGGGAGAAGCAGGCTCCCCACTGAGCAGGGAGCCTGACCCAGGACTCGATCCCAGGACCCTGAGATCATGACCTGAGCCAAAGGCAGATGCTTAACCAACTGAGCCATCCAGGCACCCTGAGAAGTCATAGTCTTAAGAATACTGCCCTACCCGGGGATGCGGAGAAAGGGGAACCCTCCTACACTGTTGGTGGGAATGCAAGCTGGTGCAGCCACTCTGGAAAACTGTATGGAGGTTCCTCAAAAAGTTGAAAATAGAGCTACCATATGATCCAGCAATTGCACTACTGGGTATTTACCCCAAAGATACAAAAGTAGGGATCCGAAAGGGTACGTGCACCCCGATGTTTA
>NC_138375.1:126469216-126489458 GCF_054177405.1 Leptonychotes weddellii | reverse complement strand
TGAGATCATATGATACATGTCTTTCTCTGTTTGACTTATTTCACTCAACATAATACCCTCCAGTTCCATCCACGTCGTTGCAAATGGCAAGATCTCATTCCTTTTGATGGCTGCATAATATTCCATTGTATATATATACCACATTAAAGATTTTTATTTCAGAGAGAGTGAGAGCAGGGTGGGAGCAGGGGTAAGCTGGAGAGGAGGAGGAGGAGGAGGAAGAATAGGGGGAGGAGGAGGGAGGTAAAGGAAGTGGGAGGGGGAGGAGGAAGGGGAGGGCAGAGAGACCCACACACTTCCCGATGAGCAGGGAGCTGACTTGGGGCTCTATCCCAGGACCCAGCGATCAGGACCTGAGTCGAAGGCAGACGCTTAACTGACTGAGTCACCCAGGTGCCCCATCACATAGATACTTCTTAACTTGTAAGTTGAGTTACCAGTTAGAGTCTGTGCAGCAAACAGATGGCAAATTCGAAGGGGTTAAGAAAAAGTTTAGTAAAGGGAGAATGTGAAATGACATCAATAGGCTTAAGGCAACAGACAGAGTGTGAAGGAGTGCACCAAAGCGGGACCTGCAGGGACAAAATGAGGTGGAAGTTATGAGAAGGTGGGGAGAGTTATAGCCATGGGAGAGGGTCCATGTGATAGGAGTTGCCACCTTGGGGAGAACATGGCCACGGCCGAACATCACTAGGGAGGGGGTAAATTCTCTGATCTCTCCCTTTTCCTGCCCTCTGTCTCCTGCCACTGCCAATCATTGGTAGACCAATATGAAAGCCAGACAGCAAGGGAGCCCACTTGGTACCATCAGTAGAGGTCAGCTTGCTGGGGGCAAACAGCTTGGTAGAGAAGGGTGGAGAGTATGTCTGGAAGGGTAGACGGAATATGTGTCACACTTGATTTCCTGTTTTGTCTTTTTTCTACTCCTGACTTCTGATAGGGACATGTTACTTTGCCCTTGCTTGTACTACTGAGACACTGGTTTCTTCTTGCTTTTTGTGATCTTTAATAGATAGGAATGGGTGTTTTAAAGGCACTAAGGACTTGTCAAAAGCTTCTCACCTTTTATTTCCTTTTGTTTTTCCTCCTTCATCTTAAGCTGTGGATTGTTAGAAGAACTTAAAGGGAAGAAAGGCAGAAGGCAAAAAAGACAGATGCTTAGACTAGGAGACTTCCCTTAGGTCTGTGCACAAGAAGCTGATACTATACATGACTAAGAGTTTGGCTATTAAATATGATCAAGAATTTAGCTTGAGGAGTTCTGTATTTTTAGTCGTTTTTTCCCCTTAAAGCCACCAGTAAATATCTCACTGTGGTAGACTCTCCTGCCTGCCTAGCTAACATTATTGCCATATTTTCCCCTTGGTAACAGACTCCTTTTGTTTCAGTATTTGTAGCCAAGGGCTTTTGGAAAGGCTGGTCCTTCGCAGCACCAGAGGTGAATTTTGATGAGTCTAAGAAGCTAATTGAAGTGTAGCAGGATGCTAAGTACTATATTTTCATGAGTTTCATAATTGTAATTGGAGTTCCCAAACTGAGGACAAAAGGTGTTCAGGGATCATATACTCGAAAGACAGGTTGTAGATCACCCATGGAGAATTTCAAATGATTGATATTCAAAACAAATCTGGTAGCTCTGAGTCCATTACCCACATCAAGAATATTTAAGAAGTAAGGATACACAGAGGGATTTTACTGGAGAATGTATTAGTCTTTTAGGGCTATCATAACAATATATTACAGACTAGGTGACTTAAACAACAAGAATTTATATTCTCACAGTGCTGGAGGCTGAAATTCTAAGATAAAGGTGCTGGAAGGGCGGCTTTTTGGAAAGCCGCCCTTCCTGGCTTGTAGATGGCTGCCTTCTTGCTGAATCTTCACATGGCCTTTCCTCTCTGTGCAGGTGGACAGCGAAAGAGTTCTCTGGTGTCTCTTCCTCTTCTTATAAGAAGACCAGTCTTATTGGGTTAGGGTCCCACCTTTATGACCTCACTTAACCTTAATTACCATTCCAAAGGTCCCGTCACCATCAAATTGGGGGTCAGGGCCTCAAAATATGAATTTTGGGACACACAATTCAGTCCATAATAGAGAGGGTTCCTAGAGTTGTACATCTGCTCACCTCAAACTGAGTGAGTAGAGACCTTGAACAAACTACTTACACAGTGTTGGGGATGTTTTCCAGGAGGAGAAATGGAGGCATAGAAGTCACAGACATAGCTAAGTGATCAACACAGAGTATAGGAAGGTAGTTCCTGTGAGACCCTGATGAGGTACCCTGTGATTTGGGAAGCCAGGGACTTCACGTGAGTCTCATTGGAGCTGTCCAATAAATTGAGTAGAAAGTTTTCATTGGAAACAAATCATTTCCCAGTGAATCAGTCTGTCTGTCTGTCTATCTCTATCTAACTTTACCTTACTTTGGTGACATCACTGACTATTAGTGTGGAGAGACCCTGGCACTCACATCCATAAGTATGCCTGATCTAGTTCCGGGAAATGCCTTTCAAAGACAGAATCTAATACAGAAGACAGAAAGGAAAATTCTGATACCCCTATGTACACAGAAACTTAAAACTCTGCAGTTGCTGGAGGGGAGGTGGGTGGGGGATGGGATAACCGGGTGATGGGCATTAAGGAGGGTACATGATGTAATGAGCACTGGGTATTATATGCAGTTGATGAATAACTGAACTCTACATCTGAAACTAGTGATGCACTTTATGTTGATTAATTGAATTTGAGTAAAATAAGATATTAAAAAACACAAAAAACCTTTGCCAGTCAATATCAATGATGACTAAAAAATTATAACATAAGAAAACCCGAAATTTATTATCTGTATTGAATCTCCTCCCAAATGTTTGAAAGACAGGCAAAGTTGATTCACAAGAGAAGAAATATAAAAAGCCAATAAAGATGTGAAAATATGTTTAAACTTGGGAGTGAGCACTCTTCTACACTGCTGGTGGGAGTACAAATTGGTAAAACCAATTTAGGAATAGGTATCAAAGTATGTACCCTTTGATCCAGTATCTCCAATTTTGCCCAAAACAAATGATCAGAGAGCATGCAGAGAAATTAATGAATGTTCACCATTGTGTTGTTTATATTGATGAAAATATGGAAAAAAACTTATATTTCCACAACACATTTATATGGTAAAATACTATGCAGCTATCAATCATGTTTTAATGAACTGGAGATACTCCTGTTAAACCTTTAGTTAAACTAAAGTTAAGTTAAACTAAAGGTTTAACAAGACTAACTAAAGGTTACCCCAACTAAACCCCAACTAAAAGGTTGTTAAAAAATATAGAAAAGGCACCACTCATAAAAGAAAAAAAGTAGTAAACGGGACTTCATCAAAATCGAAACATTAGTCTCATTCTCATTAAACCAAAAATTATTAGTAAAATAAAAAAGCAAGCCACAGACTGGGAGAAATTAACCACAATACATATATCTGACAATTGCTACAACTCAACAAGGAAAAGAAAACCAACTCAATAAAAAATGTACAAAAGACTTGGATACTTGGATCTTAAGGAAGATATAGGAATGGCCAATACACACCTGAAAAGGGGCTCTACTTCAGTAGTCATCAAGAAAATGTAAGTTAGAGCTATAAGAAGATACTACCATACACCCACTGGAGTGGTTAAAATTAAAATGACTGATAATGCCAAATATTGTCAAAGATATGAAAGTACTGGAACTCTCATGCACTACTGGTAGGAGTGTGAAACTGTATGACTATTTTGGAAAACTGTTTGGCAGTTGCTTATAAAGTTAAATATACACTTCCCCTATGACCCAGCAATTCCGTTCCTAAGAATTACCCAAGAGAAACAAAGTCATCTGTCTACAAAAAGACTTGTACAAGAATATACTTAGAAGCTTTATTCATAATACCAAAAACTGGAAGCAAAGGAAGTGTTCACCAACAGGAAAATGGATAAACAAATTGTGCTATATCTTCACAAAAGAGACTATTATTCAGCAGTGAAAGCAAATGAACTACTGATAAAAGCAGTACACTGGATGAACTTCAAAACTATTAGGTTGCACAAAAGAAGTCAGACACATAAAGGATATAAGTATGATTCCAAATATGTGAATTTCAAGGACAGGGAAAACAAATCTATGGTCACAGAAATCAGAATAATGATTGTCTGTGTGTGGGAAGGGCAATAGCCTGGAATAGGGCATGAGGAAACTTCTTAGCATTGATACAATCATTCTCCTGTTTGAAGCGGAAATTATATGGGCTTACAAGAGTATCAGAATCCATCAAGGTGTACACTGAAAATAAATACAATTCATTGATTGTCAATTATCATTCAATTTTTAAAAAAGGACTCATACAAGTACAGCCTGGGTAGGCCAATCCAAAGGGCAAGAAGTACTCATTTTTTCCTTTAGCTGAGATCCCACAGGAAGAGACCACTCACTAGTTGAATCTGTGGGTGTTTCTCTACAGGGGGGACAGAAGCATAGACTGATGATTCTTGTGCCCCAGTGATCATCCCATCCACCCTGTTCCTGATGCACTGACTATACGCTCACTGAGACTGTTCTCATTGTAGCAATTGTTTCCCCATATAGATTTTCTGTTGGAGAGGGTAGGTGTAGATTTCTAGCTACAGGCTGACTAATGTGTATTCTGCTTAGTTCTGCTTACTATTTGTCAGCATGAATGGCTCCTCCTTAGGAAAATTACTTTCAGTTGACCTTTTATCCTGATTCTGCAGTATCCCTAGCACAGATACCTACCTACCAAGGCCCTACCTGGACGTCCATAGGCCTCTTCTAAAAAAATCAGTCCTCCGTCTGCTTGACAGCTTTGTGAAGAAGTGCTTTGATTGCGGTGTACACACACCGTCTCAGATATCTAATCTCTTTGAGAGGTTTAGGCTTGTTATAAGCCAGAATCAGGTCCGTCCCAGTTGTGATGCTGATTTTAAATTCAGGTAGGATCCAGAGCAGGATGGGGGTGTGAGGTGGAGAAGCCTGCCTTCCAATTTGAGATCTATCATAGTTTTGACATTAAATGCCTTTTTCTGTTGCTCACTGTTGTTCACTGACATCTTGCTATAATTGGTGCCCACTGCATTCAGGGAAATGAAGGAGATGGGGACACTGTTTTGGTTGGGGGAATGAGAAGAGGGGAAGTAATAACATAAAAACTACTTGAGAGAGGCAGAGGGGCACTCTTTTCCATTTATTTCCCAAACTGTAATTAAAAAAAAAAATTGCCTTAAGAAGAATCAAAAGAAAAGTTAGTCTATTATTGCTCTCAGATAAACTGGTAATTTACCATTAAATGAACAGAAAATAAGAACAGTATGAACATCAATAAAAGCTAGGTTTGGGAAAAATTGCTTTTGCAGAAAGAAAATTCTGTAATTTATCCCAAACTCAACTCAACAGATTCATAGCATGATGTAATCCTTGTCTATTACATACGCTTCCATGCAAATGAACTTAGGAGATCTCGTTCTTGTCCTTTAAAGGGAAATGTGCAGCTCAGACACTATTTTATTCTTAGAGTTAACAGACTGTATATAAAAAGAGCATAAAATATTTACAGATATACAATATGCAATTCTACCTATAGGTACAGGGGAGAAACAGCATTCAATATTATTTTAAAGATGCTCTTTGGGAGATCTTTTAAAAATGATAGACGCTGCTCCAAGTTGAAAAGATACTTTGATTTTACAAAAAATATACACACACATATATATATAAGTTTGGATTATAAAAAAAGTTCTTTCCACATTTCATGGAAAATTTAGACACTGGGTGACTATGACTATAAAAAACATTGTAAACTCCCCACCCGTAACATAATAAAATTAAAAAAAAAGGAAAAAAAAAAAAACGTTGTAAACTCAGTATCCAGAGATAAGCACGGCTAATATTTCAGTGACTTATCCTTGCTTATTTTTTCATCCTAGAAATCCTTCTCCATTTAACATTATAGGAAGGCATTGTCAAATGTCCTAAATACCATTCAAAAACATTGCTTTCAAGGACTACTCAGGGTCTCGCGATGACGTCATCAGGATTGCGACATCGGCGGCTCCTTGACGTCAGGTCCCCCGGGAAGACCAAGGAGCAGCCATGCCAAACAAGGAGGCATTACTGTGAGGATCCCAGCACCAGGGGCGTGGCCGAAGCACCCCACACCTCCACCCCTGAGACAAAGGACCACGTGGGAAGGGTAAGAGGAGCGGCCGCACGCCTACCGCGTGGTCCTTCCTGGGGCACAGGCCGACTCAGCGCCACAGCCGGGCCCAGGGTTTTGGTTTTGTTTCTCCAATGTCAACAGAGAGCTGGAGGTGGACGTCCAGCTCCCCCAGCCTTGAGGGATGCCCCCCAGGAGGCTCACTGGGAGTATCCCCTCATGAAGGTCCCTGGGGGAACCTGTGGGGCTCTACCCCACAGAGAAGGGGCTGGTCTTACGACACCCAGCCCTCAGGTCGGGGTGGACGGCATTCCTGCTTTCAGTGATGCCACCGATCATAGATCCCATCCCAAAACGATGACCACAATAAGCTTAGTTAACATGTCCTTTACCTCAATTGGTTACCATTTTATTTTATTTTATTTTTTTAAAGATTTTATTTATTTATTTGAGAGAGAGAATGAGATAGAGCATGAGAGTGGGGAGGGTCAGGGGGAGAAGCAGACTCCCTGCCGAGCAGGGAGCCCGATGTGGGACTCGATCCCGGGACTCCTGGATCATGACCTGAGCCGAAGGCAGTCGTTTAACCGACTGAGCCACCCAGGCGCCCCAATTGGTTACCATTTTAAAAAAAGATTATTTATTTGAGTGAGAGAAAGTGTGGGGTGTGGGAGGCAGAGGGAGAGGGAGAAGCTCAAGCAGACCCCCCCCACCCCCCCACGAGCGGGGAGCCTGACATGGGGCTCGATCCCACGACCCTGAGACCATGACCTGAGCTGCAAACAAGAGTGGGACACTTAACAACTGAGCCACCCAGGCGCCCCTGGTTACAATGGTTTTGTGCATGTAGTGAGAACTTTTAAGATTTCTCTTTTAGCAATTGTCATAACTCGTTTCTTCCATTTTATTCTCTTCTTTTAAACTTTTAGGAAAAATTTGAACTTGTCTCCTACTTCACTAATATGCTGTTTTTGTTAGCCAGTTTTACATTTTCTCCTTTCATGCCGTTTTAAATTTTTCACTAAATGTTTCCATTTATGTGCAGTTTAACATGATTTCAGATATATGTATTTTTTTTGTAAGGACTAATACAGTTTCATGGACACAATGGCTTCTTGAAACTTGTTGAAAACTCAAAATATTTTAAAAATACATTATCTATACTAATGTAGGGGTTCCTTGAATTTGTTAGCCAGGAAATCATTAGTTGTGATTCTGCACAGGGATCTCTCATTTGAACTTCATCATATACTCATGATTTTTCAAAAAAATTATGGGGCACCTGGGTGGCTCGGTCGGTTAAGCATCTGCCTTCGGCTCAGGTCGTGATCCCAGGGTCCTGGGATCGAGTCCCACGTCAGACTCCCAGCTCAGCAGGGAGTCTGCTTCTCCCTCTGCCCCTTGTGATGGCTCTGTCTCTCTCTCTCTCTCAAATAAATAAACATTTAAAAAAATTATATATTTATCTTTACAGAACAAAGTCTACATTTGTCCACACTGGCAGATGAAGTGAGTTTGGTAAGTAATCCATGTCCATTTCTGAATACTTTATGCCTACATGAAAATGAAAGTGAAGTTTCACATTGTTAATCTTCTGGATCAGAAATCCAGAACCTCAGAAGCCAGAGGTTTATGTGTGACGGTGGGATGCAGGGAAATAAGCCATGGGGGTCAAAGTGCTCAGGTATGGTGGGGTAGACAGCCTTTTCTCTGTCTGGAAGAGTTTCTCTACATGTTTTGTTTGGCAGCCAGCAGTTAGGAACATGTCAGTTGTATGCCAAGGGATTATGTGGCTCAGATGCCCCTCAGTTTACCCTCTGGCCAAGAAGTTCTTCCACAGCTTTCGATAAGCTCTGGTTGCCTTTTTCATTTCAACTGCTTCAGCTCTCCTTATAACCTAGGGTCTTGTGCATTCACCCCCTTGTCTTATTCATCTTCTTTCACCAGGACGTTAGAAGGGATATGATGTAGTCCTTTGTCCATTGTCCCATCTGTGATACATTTAGTAGAAAGTATAGTTGAAAGTCCAGACATTTTTGACATGTACATGATATCCTTTCCTAGTTTTCATTATTTATGCTTTATTTTCCTATTCTATTGCTCACTTTGTGGAGTAAGAGGGCTGGAAGATGTCATATTCTTTGTCATAATCACATTAGGGATCATAAACATTCAGTCCTTTGCAGATTCCATCTGCTTAAACTGGAAAATCTAAAACAACAGGAGCAAAAACCAAACCAAACCAAACCAAAAAACCCAGTCATTTTTGAGCTATATAAGAATATTTTTAGCTGTTAGTTTCCTAAATGTCTAAAATAATGTAAATTTAGAAGTAGTTTTAAGTGAGAGAATTTATAGTCATATTTACCTTATATATGTGACTATCCTTGATTCAGTTAAGGATTTTTTTGATTTTTGAATTAATTTCTATGAAATATCTTTAAAAGTCAGCAACATTATGTAATATTTAGTTATAGGTTTAACAAATTTACTTTATTGAAAATAATACGACAGTGTGAAGTTGAGAGTGTTCAGTCACGGCGCATCTAAGGATAAATCCATTTTCCTTCCTGATCAGTATGATGGGAGCATTTCTAACTTAAAGTGTTATAGCCAAGTGGTCATGGAAAATATACACATGGGATCCTGGATTTGTTAGCTGAGAAATACAAAGTTCCTCAGTGTTTTAAACCAATAAGGCAGCTATTCTTTAAATAAGCTATTTTGAATGTGTGGAATGTGTGTCAGAGTTTCTGGGTATTTGTGTGTGGGGTGTCATTGAACTAATTGCCCACCTTGTCATAAAGATAGAGTTTTGTCTGAAGATCAGGGAGGGGGGGGGCATATAATTTTCCTTGTTAACCAACAGTTTTTCTTTGGACTGAGGCCAGCTTGCAGCTGCTTCTAGAATGTTACTCCCCGAATAGATGATGTGACTTTTCTACTTATGCTTTGTTTATATATTTTATAAAATGTTACAAAATTTACCTAAGTAGATTGTAGATAAACCAGACAATAGAGATTGCCAAAAAGAAAGTGGCCCCAAATTTATCCACTTAGAAATCTCTCCTGAGGGGTGCCTGGGTGGCTCAGTCGTTAAGCGTCTGCCTTCAGCTCAGGTCATGATCCCAGGGTCCTGGGATCGAGCCCCGCATCAGGCTTCCTCTCGGCTGGAAGCCCACTTCTCTCTCTCCCTCTGCACCCCCCGCCCCCGTGTCAAATAAATAAATAAAATCTTAAAAAAAAAAATCTCTCCTGATGCCTATGTATATATTTACATGTACTTCTTTTGACCAAAGTGAGATCATACTAAAAAAATTTTTTTGTGACCTGTTTTTAACTCACTAACATATGATGTTTCAACTAAGTTTTGTTTACTTTGTAACAACATTCATTCATTCATCAAATATTTAATCAGCATGTACTATGTAGCAAATGTCATGCTAGGTACTAGAAGACCTTGCCAAAGAAGACACAGCTCCTGCCTGAAACAATTAATACTCAAGGTGAAGGAAATACAATTAGTTTGATAACCCCAGTGTAATTTATTAGGAACCCAGATAGGGGCGGAATACAGGTAAGATGTTTCTTCAAACAAGGGTACATGTACTCTAGAGAGGTATGTGAAGATTTCCCAGCAGTGCTTGGGCAGTCGATTTTAAGGCATTTCATTTCCAGCTTCTCAACTCATATTTGTGCTTTCTCGTTCAGTTGGTCTGCCTTAAAGTGTGTCAAGGTGCATGGGTGGGGGTGGTCTGATCCTCTGCACCTTTCACAGTGGGTTCTTCTTCCACTTTAGAGAAAGATAAAGCTCTTACCTGCTGCAGTCCTAACAGTGTTGCATTGTCCTGGGTGCAAAACCCTCTAGGTTTCCTGGCAAAAGCACAATTTGAAATCTTGGCATTGGTGTGGAGAAAGTGAGTAATGGTAATGCCCACTTAATAAGCAATAGTTTCATCTGAGAAAAGTCATGCTAAGCAACAAGCTGGCCATTTAGGAAAAATTTCTTTTACTTTCTAACATTCCACAGAAGTAACAACTATTCATTACCAGAGCCTTTTATTTTTTATCACAGAGTCAGAGTGATCCATGAAATAATTTTAAGCATAAACGTGATTACATTAGGATAAACTTCTCTTGGTGATGTTGAATGGAATACAGGTCAGAGATAAAGACTAATGCAATCACATGTGAAGTGTCAATATTTATAATACAGGACATTTCATCATTTATAATGACTTAATTTTTTAATGAAAAACAGATGTCATCTTAAAAATGTGTGAGAGCATGCATAGTTTTTCTGGATTCTCTAAGGATGTATGTTTAAAAAAGTAGAGTACAGTTGCTACATGAATAGCTTCTAAAGGCAGAAAAAAGGGGTTGAGCTCTGAATCTGCCAGTACCTAGTTCTGTGACTCAAGCAAGTTGCTCTATCATTCTAAGCCTCAATTTCTTCATTAGTAAATAAGTAGATAGTACCTACTCGTGAGGTTTCCATGAAATTTAATATTTAACTGGAATGAGTTTGCTTCACCACAGGAGATTGAAAGAGAATCATGTTATTATATTTCTTTTTTTTTTTTTTAAAGATTTTATTTATTTATTTGTCAGAGAGAGAGAGAGAGCACAAACAGGGGAAGTGGCAGGCAGAGGTAGAAGCAGACTTCCTGCTGAGCAAGCAGTCCCCTGCTGTGGGACTTGATCCCAGGACTCTGGGATCATGACCTGAGCTGAAGGCAGACGCTTAACGGACTGAGCCACTCAGGCATTCCACGTTATTGTATTTCTTAAACAGATGCAAAAAGTTGAATCTGGCTGGATGCCCAATATCAATTCCTTTTTCTTTTAAAAAGATGATTTTTTTAAAAAAAATTTTTATGGTAGAGTGATAGTATCAGGGGAAGATTCTTTTTCCTGGGACTTGTATTATAATCTCAGAAGAAAAATACAATTCTGACAACCTGGACATGGGTCTTCAGCAAATGTAGGCTATCACTGGGGTCTTCAAATTGCAAGCCCACAGTAGCATGAGATTTCTACTCTATTCTTGCCAAACATATGCTCAAATTTCCTTTGATTTGGTTTTCAGAGTTAAAACCCTTAAGGTTTAGATCCCAAGGTATCCATGTGTGTCCTCTACCCCCAAGAGAAGTTCTACCATATCCAAACCTGCTGTGTTGGAGATGAGCATTGGACCTTGCCACTTGCTAAAGACCATCCCCATCTTTTTTCTCTTAAAGAAGGCATACCAGAGATGAGGCACTTCCATTCCACCATCATCGCTTTCTCCTCAAAGTAAATCTAGTCTAATACTCTTCCACAAATCTGCATTCTTCCCAAAAGCTCGAGGTTTACCTCAGGGCTCCAGATTTAGATGCAAAAGTTTGGCCATCCCATCTTTAAGTGCATGTGCAGAAAAGAGTTACCGCATCAGATCTCAGACTGCTATCCTTGGAAAGGCCTGTTTGCAAGGTTGGTTCTTGGATGGCATTTGGTTGCTTGGATTTCTGGAGTGTTCCTGCCATCCCATAATTCATAGAAGACTGGCTCAGTGTGCTTCATCTGTTTGTGCAAACAATATGGTTTATCTGGAACACCTACTTTACTTCTCAGAGTCTAGAATTTTGGCAGAACCCTAGAGGATGTCTTTGTGACCAGTGTCCAATAAAAACGTTGGGCCCTGAGTCTCTCATGAACTTCCCTGGTAGACAACACTGCACATGCATTGTCACAATTTGATGCCGGAGGAATTAAGTCCTGTGTGATTCTACCGGGAGAGAACTCTTGGAAGCTTGTACCTGGTTTCCTTCGGACTTGTCCACATGTGCCTTTTCCATTTGCTGATTTTGTTTTCTATGTTTTAGCTTTAGTAAGTATAGGCATGAAAACAACTGTCTGATGAGTCCTGTAGACTTCCCAGTGGATCAGTAAAGCTGCGTGTGGTCTTGAAGACCCCTTACATATAGAAGAATAGGAAAAATCACCTTTTAATATTTTCTACAATTTTTATACCAGTAACAACAGTAAAACCAAGGCAAAATTTGTATCTTAATTACAGAAAGTTAAATGAGATGTGAAGGGTCATTACTCTAAAGGAAGTCTCCCTAAAGGAGATGACCCTTGGTAATCCCCTCATTCCTAATGGTTAGTCGTTACAATGTGGTAGGAAAGGTTTCCCAGAAAAGGGAACCCTTGAGTCCAGGCTTATGTCTTTTTAGGGATGACCTCTCTTTTTATCCAGTAGTAGAATCCTAAGGCCATGTGTATGGAATTCTAATGGAACCTGAAATCCTACTTTTTGCTGTAGAGGCTATCCAGATGGAAACATTATGTAAGAATGCTTTTTAAAAATCCTGTTGACTTTTCTTTTTGATATTATTGGAGTTCTCTGCTGTTTTAAATATTTTGCTGAAAACCTGGTGTGTAAATCTGTATGTTTGTGTGTCTCAAAGCATCAGGAATTGGCACAGTTATAGAAATCCATTGAATAAATAAAGAATGAAAAATTATAAAGACAGTTGGGGCATTGTTGAATCTGTGTTGCATTTTGCTAACAAGCACATCAGACTTTTCAAAAATAATACCAAACAAAGCTGAAAGCCCATGATTGAATATATGGGAAAGCTAGCAAATTGCATTTTATTTTATTTTATTTTAAACTGATTTATTTTTTTAGGTAGGCTCCACACCAGGCCTACTTAAAAAAAAAAGAAAAAAAAAAAAAGAAAAAACCCCCAATGCAGGGCTTGAACTCAAAACACTGAGATCAGGACGTGAGCTGAGATCAAGAGTCAGATGCTTAACCAACTGAGCCACACCATTGCCCCAGATTGCATTTTCTCTCTTAGTTTCAGTGGGTGAGCTCTTGGCTACTTTTTGATTTTTCAGCTGTGAATATTGGTATAAAACATATTCAGCTTCAGGCTGGCAGAATGTGAACAAAATAAGTAAGTCCCTGCCCTTACAGAGCAACCCATTTTTTTTTTTTTTTTGTCATTTTTAGGAAGCATTGGTTTGTTCTCAGGTAACTAGTTTTTGAAAAACCTGTGTTTGTATTTCAAAACAACCACTAAAAAATAAAACAAATCAAACAAACAAGCATAAATATATATGGCCTGGCACAAAATATTGATATCCAAATATCAGTCATAGAGCTCTTCCAAGATGGTAAAAGACTCTTGACATTAATAGCCAATGACTCAGAAATGACTCAGTGTGCAGGACAAATTAGCCTGAAAATTAAAAAACAAAAAATAAAGTGAGATATTTTAGTTTTTTTTTTTTTTTAAAGATTTTATTTATTTATTTGACAGAGAGAGACATAGCGAGAGCAGGAACACAAGCCGGGGGAGTGGGAGAGGGAGAAGCAGGCTTCCCGCAGAGCAGGGAGCCCGATGTGGGACTCGATCCCAGGACGCTGGGATCATGACCTGAGCCGAAGGCAGACGCTTAACGACTGAGCCACCCAGGCGCCCGAGATATTTTAGTTTTTTAAATATACATTATAATCATACTTAAAAACAATACATCTCATCATATGTGTTTTACAGAAATCATCATTTTAATCATTGGCATGCCTTTGCATATTATACTAATTCTTGCACTTGAGTCCTTAGTGCTAACAGACTCTCAGGTTTTGCTCTTTTTAAAGGCCAGGTATGATGCACGTCTTGTGCCTCCTGTCATTCTTGCAGATTTAGTTTCTTTCCTCTCTCTCTCTCTCTTGTTTGTTCTTTCTTTCTGGATATAAGCTAGTGTAATGTTGGTAATGCCTCCTAATTATGATTTTGGTTTTAGAGGAGATGACTGGAGCCATTGTTTTCTCTTGAGGACTTCCCTAGTTGTTTCGTTTTCAATTTTTCATTTGAGTGTAGCAGACACATGGTATATATGTTTCAGATGTACAGCATAGTGATTGGACAAGTGTATACATTATGCTGTGCTCATAAGTGTAGCCACCATCTGTCACCAGACAAGGCCGTCACAGTCCCATTGACTATATTCCTTGTGCTGTGCCTTTTCTTCCCGAGACTTGTTCATTCTATAACTGGAAGCCTGTATCTCCCACTGCCTTTTGCCCATTTTGCCCATCCCCCTCTCCCCTCTGGCAACCATCAGATTTAGTTTTCTTACAGAAGCACACACTCTTATGCTTCCCCTGTGCATCTAAACTTTGTAGAAATCTTTTTTTTTTTTTTTAAAGATTTTATTTATTCATTTGACAGAGAGAGAGACACAGCGAGAGAGGGAACACAAGCAGGGGGAGTGGGAGAGGGAGAAGCAGGCCTCCCGCAGAGCAGGGAGCCCGATGCGGGGCTCGATCCCAGGACCTGAAAGCATGACCTGAGCCGAAGGCAGACGCTTAACGACTGAGCCACCCAGGCGCCCCATTGTAGAAATCTTTTAAACTGAGGGTCTTCTACCAAAAAAAAAAAAAAAAGTGAAGGTACTTATGATAATACTTTTCAAAGAAGATATAAAAAGAAATATTAACTGATGTTATATATTGCTTTTTAGACATTTTTTCTTACTCATTTATTTTTTTGGGTGGGAGTAGCTCTAGATAACTTTGCTCTGTCTTAGCCTTTCTTGCTTTGTAAATAATGAAAAGGCCTTATTTTGGTTGCTGAAGTTAGTTTTAGGACAGTACCCTGCTAGCCAATCTTATGGACCTCAGTCACTCCTTGTAGCTGGTGCTTTATTTTTTGTGTTAGCTTTATTTATTTATTCTTGAATATCCAGAGGGCAGTCAAAGGCCACCACAGGTATATGGCTGTGGTCTACCACACAGTTTGTTGTCTCTCTTCAGTGGGGTCTTATGGACTCCCCACAGCACTCCCAGCGTCTCCTCACCACAGAGAGGATACGAACTGTAGTAACAATTACTCTCCTCTCACAGGAGCTCTGAGTGTTCTCTTAAGATATCTTAACATCTGGGGGCGCCTGGGTGGCTCAGATGGTTAAGCGTCTGCCTTCGGCTCAGGTCATGATCCCAGGGTCCTGGGATTGAGTCCCACATCGGGCTCTCTGCTCCTTGGGAGCCTGCTTCTCCCTCTGCCTCTCTCTCTCTCGGTCTCTCATGAATAAATAAATAAAATCTTTAAAAAAAAAAAAAAAGATATCTTAACATCTGTGAGGACATTCGTAGTGAAAAACAATCTCTTCTCCTCAGACATTTTTCCAAAGAAGTTATTCCGCCAATAGACATTTAAAAAGATGCTCAACATCACTCATCATCAGGGAAATACAAATCAAAACTACAATGAGGTATCACCTCACACCAGTCAGAATAGCTAAAATTAACAACAGAAGAAACAACAGTGTTGGTGAGGATGTGGAGGAAAGGGGAACCCTCTTACACTGTTGGTGGGAATGCAAACTGGTGCAGCCACTCAGGAAAACAGTATGGAGATTCCTCAAGAAGTTAAAAATAGAGCTACCCTACAATCCAGCAACTGCACTACTAGGTATTTACGCAAAGGATACAAAAATACTAATTTGAAGGGATACATGCATCTTGACATTTATAGCAGCATTATCTACAATAGCTAAATTATGGAAACAGCCCCAATGTCCATCAACTAATGAATGGTTAAAGAAGGTGTGGTACACACACACACACACACACAGAAATATTATTCAGCCATAAAAAAGAGTGAAATCTTGCCATTTGCAACAATGTGGATAGAGCTAGAGAGAACTAATACTAAGCAGAATAAGTCAGAGAAAGACAAATACCATATGATTTCACTCATATGTGGAATTTAAGAAACAAAGCAAATGATCATAGGGGGAAGAAAAAGAGAGGAAAACCAAGAAATGGACTCTTGAGAATAAACTGATGGTTACCAGAAGGGAGGTGGGTGGGTGGGGGGATGGGGGAAATAGGTGATGGGGATTGTGGAGTGTGCTTGTGATGAGCACTGGGTGTTGTATGGAGGTGTTAAATCACTAAATTGTACATCTGAAACTAATACTACACTATAGGTTAACTACCTGGCACTTAAATAAAAACTAGAAAAAAAAAAGATGCCTTAGCATCTGTGAGAATTTCTCCTAGTGAAGAGTGGTCTCTTCTCCTCACTGTTAACCCTCTGCCTCCATCTTTGAATTGAATATGCAAAGGACGCTACCTTAGATACTTCCTCCTGAAGTAGGGTTAGCTTTTACTGATCTAATTTTACTCCATTCTTTCTAAAATAGCCTTCCTCTTTCTAAGCCACCTTCTTGTGATGCTGTTGATATTCTCACAGCCGCCATCATCTTTATTCTCTGCTGAATTTCTTGAATAATGCTTTCTACTAATTGCCTCCATTTCCTTACCAACTCATTTTTTTCTTTTATTGAAACTCCTGATATCTCATGCTCATCTTCGTCTTTGGCTTAGAGTGTTCCTACTGCTCTTGAACTTTGATCACTCCCTTAAGCCTTAGACTCTGCTATTCTCTGTATATACTTACCCACTGGAGAACTTACTAACATGATAGGCTTGACTTTGAATTCTGTCTCTATGCTTTGTTTAACTCGTAATAACTGTCTTCAGTCCTGCCCTGTACCCTGAGAAGCAGGCCTAGAATTCTGTGCAGATAAACAGAGGATAAAGATACACTGGGTATATACTAAGTGACTATAAAGGTAAACAGTATGGACTTTTATATAAATGCTTGTAAGAATGGCAATTTTTAGTGCCTAAGTTGAGAAGACTTGAACAAAAGTATTATATTTTAAATTAAAAATAAATTTTTTGCCAACTTCCTCAGAGAAAGACAAAAGAGATTTTCTTTGTCCTAACATGCATGACTTTCCCTTTCATATTGTGTTGACCTAAGTGCCAACTGAAATTGAGCACCCTACTTTGATTAGAGTCAGCCATTTCTAAGTAATGAAAAATCTTCAAGGTCAACTTGAATTAGTCCCAGGGGTGGGTAAGGATAACACAGGGAGGGGTATTCCAGTTACTTTTTTTTTTAAGGCATTTTTTTAAACATCCATTAAAGAAATCAGATTTTAAAATAATTTTTTCTTTAGTGATAAATGTCTCTGAAGATTTAATGTTTATATTATGTTGAAAGTGAAAACAAATGCAACAAATGGCAAAAATATACGCTTTACCCTGAAGAGCCAGAGTTTTAAACTTTAAGGTGTTTATCTTAGGCATTGTGCAGTTTTTTTTTATATTTATTTATTCTGCTCATGTTTCTTTAGTCTGAGAATTCATGTATCGTAAGCAATTGTTTCCTCAAGAGTTTAATGACTTTAAAATGTGAGGTTATTTTCGTGTAGCTTTTTTTTTTTTTTCCTGTGAAAATTCTTTGTGGTCTGGATTTTGGGAGTTTCTCTTCGGAATGGTGCTACGTTTGCTTCTGCCAAACACGTCTGGGATAGCACCTGGTTTCTATTACATTTTCGGTGTAGAGTTTTCGGCACCTCTAAGGGACTGTGTGTTTGGGCTCTAAACCCATGTGAGGTGCAGGCCTGGGCTTTTAGTTTCCCACCAGGGTCTTTTCTTCACCCAGAGAAAAGCTCTTCTGTCCTTGGTTTGCTTGGGTGGCTTGCACCCCACCCCCATTCCTGGAGGCGATGGTTCCTGGCTTGTCCTGGTGTCCAGCCATGGTAACACTGCAGCCTTCCTCTCCACATCCTCATCTTTTCACCTGTCCTGCATGGACGTTAACATCAGCCCCTTGGACCACTGAATTTTATCTCCCTCCCTCCCCTTGGCAGTGGAGAATCTCCCTGAGTATTTTGGTAAAGGGACTGTTAGGGAGAAGTACTATCATGCACGCTAGATTTATTATTTTACTCTTCGAAACATTATGAATAAAATACCAGATATCTTTGACCACACTGAACAGATGATCATTCTGTTGATCTCAACCAGTGGGGTCTCAGTGGTTGTAAAAAATGTTATATCTGGGCAGCAAGATAATAAAGCCTGGGGTATGTATTCACAGGTGTCTCTGACTTTGTATTTCCTTCATCATTTCTGGGAGTGCAGTTAATATTCTAAGGGTCCAAAATATGAGTTATGTTAATAGTAGTTAAAAGCCGGAAACATACCCAAGGAGAAACCTGTGGGAACAGAGTCAGACTTTGAAAAACCAGAAACAGTTAGGGAAAGCGCATCCTTTAGGTGGGGTGATAAATTTAGGGCTTTTGTTCATGAGCAGCATTATGGTATTTTTGTTGAAGTCCTTGGCTCAGGAGCCAAATGACAGGGTTGAATTCTGGCTTTTCATATTTTATAAGTCCTGTGACCGTGGGTAATTGAACTTTATGCTTCAGCGACTCATCTGTAGAATGGGGATTGTAATATGACCCACCCAAGAGCGGTTGTGAGATTTAAGGAAATTAATGCAGAAAAACTCAGAATGCCTGATACGAAGCAGGCAGTGCACTATTAGCTAGTACTTGGTGATAATACGGAGGAGGATGATTTTCTAAAGCAGGGGTTGTAAACCTAAAGGCATTCAAGTTTAAATGCTTTTAAAACACAGTGGAGGTAAACCAAGCACTTGTGTGAATTTGTATTAGTCACGTTAGTTTATGACCTAACTGGTTTATGACTTCTGTTAAGGAGAGATGTACAAAATTAATAGGGAGCCATTATAGGGGATGATTGTTCAATTAACACCAAATAAAACAAAACCCAGCAAATTTAGGACTAGTGGTACCCTTATAGTAGCATGTCTTATCAATCAATAGATATTTATTGAGTATTGAATATATACCTAATAGTTGGGTTAATTATTCAATCAAAGGAATGGATCCACAGTGGTCAGTGTAGTTTCTCCTGTGGATTATCTCCCTCCTTTTTGGAGCCCCAAACTGGCTGTGGTCACATGTCACTTGGAGGGTTTCCCATAGCTTTCTAAGTATTGCGGAAATACAATTAAAAACAAAATCTTCTCCCACCCCAGGAATCCTTTCCACAAAGATTACTATCTAAGAAAACACTTGTATTACTGAATGAGCATCGAACAAGAATGTGAGGCCCGTTACAGGCAATCCACTAACAGATTACGGAAGATGGAAAGAAATCTCACCCCTTTTGCCAAGCCAGGCAGAGACGACCTATCCCACACATTTGCCAGGTAAACAGTAACTAGGCCCCAAGTTAGAGGACTTGACAGCACTATTTTTCACAGATGATTCATCCTTTCTTCACCTGTTAATTGAGGTGGCCATCTGTGTTAGCTAATTAGCTTTATCTAGAGAAAAACCAGACTTCTCATATCTTTCTTACAGGAGGTGGTTTTGCAGCTGCAGCAAGGCACCTACCAAAATTGGACTCCTACACTCTAACAGACACTGGGATTTGGGTGCTCTCTCTGTTGATGTTTGCGTTTGAAAGAGATAGCTCCTAGGTCCTTGAGAAAGATGTTCAAAAGTCAGAATGCTCACAAAATGCCTACCTCGTTTTCAAAAGGATTTGTATCCATTTTGAAGAGAGGAGCAAGTACTTACAATGGCAAGTTTTCTTAGTTAAATGCTGAGAGAAAAAGAGGGGAAGGGAAACTTCTCTTATTTGCAATAGGAAAAATTAAGTCTTTTTTCTATTTGTCTGTACCCACATACCTGAATACATCACCTGAACAAGGTCAGTCCCCATTTTACAGCTGAGTTGCTGAGGTACGGGTAAGTTAATTACCTAATCAACACTTGATGGTTAAAACTAAGGTTATATATAAATTTTTAAATTGGCAATGGTAGGGAAGATCTGATCTAATTCTTTCTTTCTTGCATTGTTAAAATATGGTACTTATTAAATGGTATGTCTTGGAAAAGAAATGAGGAAACTCCAGATTACCTTTCATATTATTTAAGACTCTTCTTTTATTACAAGAACCTTGGGGGATCAACTCTTGCCTATTTTAATTTAAAGAGAAGTGCTCATTAATTCTTTCAATATGCAGACCATTTACTATGTTAAATCAGCCTGATGTTAGAAACGTTTAATTGTTAACCAGCATCAGATTGGTAGTATTTTATCCGATTAAAAGTTTCTCAGTGTTCGGGGCGCCTGGGTGGCTCAGTTGGTTAAGC
>NC_138375.1:126412430-126468716 GCF_054177405.1 Leptonychotes weddellii | reverse complement strand
GAGGAGCCTGCTTCTCCCTCTAACCCTCCTCCCTCTCGGGCTCTCTGTCTCTCATTCTCTCTCTCTCAAATAAATAAATAAAATCTTTAAAAAAAAAAAAAAGTTTCTCAGTGTTCTCACCAACTGAATTTTAGATCAACTAAATGATCTGAAAGAAAGAGAAAACAGGGGGAGTAAATCCTGTGAAGAATGCCCTTTATGTGCTTAGTAGGAGCCTGAGGCTAAAGATGAGGAATGGAGGGTCTCAGTGTGTGGTGATGGTGGTGGTGGGGGTGGGTGGTGGTGGGGAGGAGTGGGGATGATGGAGAGGATGTTGGGGACCTTAAGACTTGACATTCCTTTTGCCCTCATTTCTTATTTTCTGTTTTAGGAGATAATCTGCTTTTAGTTTCTGCTAAGATGCAATGAGGTTGTTGAGTTCAATGACTGATTTATGGAATCAAGGTTCAAATGGACTCCCTGATTACTCTCTTTTTTAAGTCTGACATTTTATTACATGGGCAGTAACCTTGGCCTGTGTGCTGTTTTAATTCAGGGTCTTATCTCCCAGAAACCTTCACTCTGGACCAAGTGAAAACATTTGTTTGGAATAAACAGTTTTCACTTCTGTTCCAGTTTTTTATAACTTTTATGACATTTTTAAGGCACTATTCTTTACAGACGAGATTGGGCGCGTTCAGGGTGGTATGGCCATAGACAAGGCACTATTCTTTACAGACATCAAGCAGTTCAATTTGAAAGTGGCTTTAGTGACCCATAGATATGTTTTGCATCATTGCCGAGCTTAGGACATAGGCAGTTTCCTAGCTTAGCAGATAGTCTTGCATCTGGATTAAGTTCTGTCAGAGATTTGAGAACTCTAGACCTATTTTTATAGCTTAAAACATTTGATGACCTTTTAAAGAGCATCTTTTCAAAAAAATGCAATGATTAGTGACTCCAAAGTATAAAACTGAAAGCTTGAAGTATGCTTTCTTTAATCTAGTTTAGAGGTGTGTTGGAGAGCATAATTATTTATCTCTTGGCCTAGTGAGAGTAAAAGAACAGCAGCAGCATCTTTATCAGTGTTCCAGTTGGAATGAGACATGAAGCTCAGATCCAAAGACAAAATGTGATTCCTACTACTTTTTCCGCCCTCAAGTCCAAGTCTGGATCCTGTGACCTGCTGGTGTGGCAAGCTGACTCTATTCCATGTGAAGGAACAAGAGATGGGTGGAATAAAAATTGTTTGCTTTGACTCTGTGTCTTCTGTGGAGTTCGGGGGAGGTGGGAGCATGGAAGACCCAACCAATAGTAGAAGCACAAGTAGTGGGAAGTCAGGGGTCTCCCTCAATGTAAAGACTATTGAAGGCACACAGCTTGAAGGGGAGATAGAACTCATAATCCTACACTTTGGGCCTTTGCATGGTTTGTGGGATAGATTTCCTTACTTTTTGAAAAATATTCTATCAACTTTAGGTTGAATGAGAATTGGGTTAGGATTTGAATTAATCAGTTTAGCTGTTCCCCAGTCTTTCTTTCTTTCTTTTTTTTTTTAAAGTCATCCTTGGCAGTTGCCCTTCAGTTCAGCCGTGAGTCAAAACCACATCTGTTTCTTGCTGACCTCTGTGCAAGGGACAGGCACCTCATATGTCTTACTCCTTTGTGTACAGAATCTATTTGAAGAGTGATATATTTCAAAGAAAAAAATGACCTTTATGTATATCTTGGTTGCCTAATGTGAAAAACAAAGTATTTATAATCATTTGTTTAGGAAACAGTAGTGGTCAAGCTATGAAGCAAAGAAGTGTATTTTCGTTTTCAGCTCTGTTGTAGGCATGGTAACTGGTGCTTCTGGTTACTGTTTTATTCCTATGTTTAACAAAAAAATGCCCAATGGCCAATTCTACATGATGTAGATGACTTCAAGATTAGGCCTTTGGGACATGGGGAGAAGAAGCCAGACCAAGAGGGATAGGAAGCTAGCTAATTCAAGATGGACAATTATGAAACATTCACTTTTTCCTTTGAAGAGAGTAATAGTTCATTCTTCCATCTAGCTATGTATTTGTTCTGCAAGTCTTACACTATACACATAGTTGTAGAAATAATGGATGAGTCAGCTAGCTGCCTAGTGTAAACTCTAGGATTTGAAAAAGTCTCTCCTTCTGCCTACGTGAGCAACCTGAGGCTAATATCTGAATTTTTTTTCCTGTGGTTTTTCTCTTGTAAAAATGCAAGTACCCTTTGGAGAGATAATTTATTAGGATTATCACAAATTTACACCTTGTTTTAAATAAGTTTATTATAATGTCCTGAGAATTTATTTTGATGGGGTGGAGGTAGAAAGAATTTGAGGTCACTGGGTATTTAGAAAGGAGGTGTGATAATGGCTTCGTCTGTAGGGTGGAAAGGACTGAAAACAAGCGTGATCCTTCTCACCATTTTGCAGAGGGCTGTTTTCCCCCTCACAGCTTTAACACACTTAGTATGCCAAGTACTTAGCCATGTCAATGTGAGTTTTGATGCTGATAAACTTAAGAATTAAGTGATAAACCTATTTCCGTAAGATCAGAATGGTAAAACTAGAACAAACCTAGCCTTTTTTTTTTTTAAAGATTTTATTTATTTATTTGACAGAGAGAGACACAGCGAGAGAGGGAACACAAGCAGGAGGAGTGGAAGCGGGAGAAGCAGGCTTCCCGCCGAGCAGGGAGCCCGATGCGGGGCTCGATCCCAGGACCCTGAGACCACGACCTGAGCCGAAGGCAGACGCTTAACCGACTGAGCCACCCAGGTGCCCCAAACCTAGCCTTTTTTTTTTTTTTAGTTTTATAAATTTTCCCTTCAAAATCTTATGATGTCATTAATTTAACTTACTGTTTAAAAACTCATTTTGACTAAATCTTGCTTGAACAGGTTATCAGAATGAATGTCTAGCTTCTTTTTATATGATTAAATATCCTAGGCCCTTCTTTCATATGCCTGGTGGGAAAAAGGTTCTTCAGACTGTTGCATTACTACCTGGATGTAGGTGCCTCAACTCTTTTTGTCTAAATTAAACTGCATCCTCCCCTCTGATCCTGCTACCCCTGGGTTTTCAGTCTTTATAAAGAGCTCTGCAGTCTTTCTCTTCATTCTAGCCATCCATCTGGCTAGACTCTTTCCTTTTCTACCCTCTTTATTCGATTCATAATTTAACAGGTTCTATCGATGCTCTGTATTTTATGTACCTTAATAAATTACAAAAATGATTTTTTAAAAAAATTAAACCGTAAACAGTGTGTAAAGCAAAAAGTGAAAGTTTCTGGCTTGCCCCTTGGTATCCCCGGATACTAAGGAGTGATGCAAAATGAGTCTCAGAACTGTGTGCCTCAGGGCAGGAAGCCTAGGTGTGCCCAGTGTGGGCTGAAGTGAGGCCTGGTCACCTTGCACATGTGGCCTGTGTAGAAACAGCCCATGTCAAAGCCTGTGTGGAAATGGCCAGGTCAGCAATGGCCATAGGAGGAAGTCTTGCTGAGGTGTGCACAAGAGACATCTGGCACAATATCCTTATAGAATTTATCTGTATTCTGCATATATTCAGTCATCCATTGTTTTTAAACAGAAAACTGGACCACATACTTTGTTCTACATCTTACAAAAATAACAAAAATTTGGCTGGAGATTTTCATGTCAGTAACTAGAGAACCACCTCATTCTCTTCTTTCCCCCAGCTTTATTGAGATATTGACATAGAACATTGTGTGAGTTTAAGGTGTACAACCGGTTGATTTGAAACACTTATATACTGTAAAATGATTACCACTGTAGTGTTACAGTTAATATCTTTATCACATCACAGAATTACCATTTCTTTCTTGTGGTAAGAACATTTAAGGTCTACTCAATTAGCAACTTTCCAGTATGTAATACAGTATTATTAGCTTAATATTATCACCATAGTATACAATAAATCTCTAGAGCTTATTCATCTTATAACTGGCAGTTTGTACACTTTGACCCAGTATCTGTCCATTTCTCCCACACTCCAGCCCCTAGGAACCACCACTTACTCTCTGTTTCTGATTTTCTATCTTATTCTTTTTAACAGTTTTTTCTTTTTCTTTCTGGAAGAGTATCCATTGTGTTGATGTATCACAATGATGATTAAATTGTATTTCCCATGGATGAGTAATTGTTTCCAATTCTCTTTTTTGATTCTGCAAACACTGGTAGAATAAACATCCTAAAACAGATCTTTGCCTCTGTGTTATTTATGTAGATTTTCTTCTTAGTATCTATCAATATATTTTAGAGTTGGTTTTTCATGAGGCCTTACATATTTCTTCTTAGAATCTTTTCTGTGTATTATAGTGACTTCTGAGGCTTTTAAGATATGGTATCTAATGCTTTTGGATCTGGTGTTATAATTTCTAATTATTCCTGAAATATAGGAAAGGTAGATTTTTTTGTGGTGCATATTTACCTTATATATGGCTACCTCACTAAATTCTTACTAAGTAGAATACTTGATTGACCTTACTTTTCTAGGTAGAAAATGACAATCCTATGCAAGTGAAATATATTGAAATTATTTGTGTCCAATTTTGAAACTTCTCACTTTTTTTCCCCTAGACAATGGCACATTGTCTAGGTCTTCTGAAACAATTTTGAGTCATACTGATGATAGCATGTATCTTTGTACTGTTTATACCTTGATGATAATGCCTAAATATATGACTACAAACTCTCTCTCCTTTCTAATCATTAATGAAATCACCCATTTCTCTGTGTCCCTGTTTATGCTGGATATTTCAACCTTTCACATACTTGTCAGTCTCATAAATAAAAAACTATTCCAATATTGTTTTAATTTGTATTTCTCTGATCATACATAAGATTGAACATGTTTTCATATGTTTATTGACTTATGTGCTTCTGTGAATTGTCTACTCATATTCTTTTGGCTTGTTTATAAATTAGATTTGTGGAAGTTCCTTATGGACATTTTTTATTTGCTGTGTACACATTGCAAATATTTTCTTCAGGGGTTTAGGGTTTCTGGGCAGACAAAATAATCTAGCTAGCTGAAAGTGGAGGGGAATTAATTCACTTCTTTAGTTTCGGGGAGTACCAGCAAACCATCTTCACTGAAGGCCATACAATCAGGAGTGGTACAGTTAAGAGAAATGCCTAGCTTCCTCTCAGTCCGGTCTTGTAGAAACCCCACCATTACCTCTACCTGTTGCTCGATGTCAACAAAGCCAGGACCCAGTATCAAAATACCAACTATGGATACTGTAGAATATCAAATGCCTTCATACCTGTTGTTCCTAGAAGAGCCCGGTAGCTTCATGAGCTTCAAATCTGCCTTCCAAATCTCCTGTTGGTGTATGTTTGATGAAAACTAGTCAGAAGTCTACATGCTAGAAGAAAGGAATGCTGGGAAATCTGTATTTTTGGATTCAACCTGGCAAAGGTGGGGGTCAACAATATGGAGAACTATCAAAATGGAGGACGTTTAAAGGTCTTTGGGGAGCCACAAATGATAGATTTCCATCACACCCAGCCTGTCATTTTGTGCAAAGCTTTGTTTTTGTTTCTGTTTTTAATCATATAGAAGTTCCAAATGTTTTGATATTTATGGTTTATTTATTCAATACAGATTTATTGAGAGCCAATTATGTGCTAATCAGTGTGCTTTTTAAAATGGAGATAAAATGGTGATCCTGACTTCCTGGAGTTTTGAGTCAAGTAGGGGAGACAAGACATTAAATCATCACAAAAATAAATTTCACATTGAAAACGTGACCATTTAGACAAAGGGAGGGGGTGGTGAGAGCATATTCTAGATAATTGACCCACTCAGATAGGTTGGCTGAGAGTTTGCTAATGAAGTGGTACTTGATCTGAGATTTGAAAGATGATTAGAAGTTGATTCACAAAGGTTCTGGAAGGGTATCTTAGGCAGAGCAGATAATGTTTTCAAAGATGAGGTGCAGAAGGACCCTTGGCAAGTATGAGGATATGAAATAACATGGTTGTGATGAGGTCCAGAGAATGAGGGAAAATGTGGTTGATGCTGGAAAGATAGGCAGAGGCCAGACCATGTAGGGCCTGTGGCCAAGATAAGCTTTCTGGGTTTTGTCTTAGGAGCATTGGGAAGCCACAGCCTCAGGCTTCAGTGTGGAAAATAGTTTGGAAGATTTAAGGTTACTTTGGTTGGACAAGTTAGAGGAGACCCTTGGAATTGTTCAGGGAACAGCTGCCCAGAGCTCATAGATGATCGTGACAAATATTGGCTGAATGAATGAGGTAACTAAATGCCAGAGTTAATTGTGATAGGGCTTTTTAAGTAAAAATAAGGCAAAAAACCAAGCTATCTGGAAAGAATTCTATGGAATTTGATAAGGAAATCCAACATAGAGCATAAAGAAGCAATTTGTTAGAGATTAGCAAGGCTTAGGATCAAAAATATTTCTATTAGGTGAAAATACCCGGTGATAACACAGAGCATCTATGCAACATATAGTTATTATGTTTAGTTCAGGCTATTCATTTTGATAATTTAACATGTTCATTGACTGGCTAATGAGATTTACCAGTAATAACATGTAAGCAGTTTAGTAGAAATCTATTAATTTAGATCATCAGGTTATGTAGAAGCTTCCTTAAGGAAATGCTCAGTGCCTACCAAATATATAGTTAACTGTGCTGGTTAATAAGGTCATTTGTATAAAGGCAATAATCTGTCAGGCCTTGACTTTACTTGTTAATGAACTCTTGCTGAATATATTAAGAGCTTTGGAGTTTCTTAGAAACAGCAGTTCTTTAATTGAGAGTCATAACCTGCTTGAGGTTTCAGAGGGGGCTTAAGCATGTACAGAGGCTGACTTGAAAGAACTAGAATGTGCTCTTACAATGTTTTCAATTCTGATGTGGCAGGACCTATAGCTACTCACCAAGATGATCTAGTGATGAGGATAAATGGGCAGGGGAGCCCTTGGAAAATCGTGTTCGATGGATAAAAAGTAGAGTGAGGAAGTCAGCACCTAGCACAGTGGATGTGATAGGGCCTTCAACTTTTGCCTCCATCTGGGGTTAGCTGTAGTCTGAGTGTTGCATTCAGAAGGTTGGAGAGGATTGAGGGTTCTTTTAAGTATCATACACTCTAAAGGTCCAAAGGCCCTTCATCAGTCCAGGTGCCCATAGGTTCCTGGCTTTCCAGTACTCTCTTTGTACTTCTTTATGGACAAACTGGATGTCATTTACTAAACTCATGTGATGCGCTGGACTTCCCAAGAGCATCATGTGTCCCTAGATCCCCCAAGACCACCACTGTCTCCAGGAATCCAGGGATTGCATTTTGAAATGGTAGTTTATGTTGACTTACAAGAAAAAGGGGCTGTTGGCAATTGATCCATGTGCTTCTTTAGGCAGTCCAACATCATGGAATTACAGATTTTTTCCTATAGTAAGGATACATAGAGAGTATCTTATTTGGTGGTCTTAATTCACTGGTAGGGAAATTGAGGCCTACTGGAGGCCAAGTAACTTCTTTAAGTATAAAGCAGGTAGAAGGTAGACTATGAAAGGAATCAGTTTGTAACCTCTGCTTCCCTACTGAATATTAAGAAAAGAAGGAGATGGTCTCTGCAGGGCTGTGACTGTGAGGATTTTTTGGGCCTCACTAGATTGCTTTCCCTTGTGCCGAGTTTGTTAATCCTTCCATAGCAGGCAGCAGAATGGTCCCTGAGGGCCAAAAAATGGCTTTCTACATGAGGGAAGTAGTCCTCTGTTACTGAAAAAGCTCACTTGTATGAAAGTGGCTTTAAAGGAAAAAAAAAAAAAGACTTTTTAAAAAAGGAATTTTTGCTTTTGCAAAAGATGTGAAAAACCAAGCCTAAAGGGAACACATTTAAGTCTTAGGAGTCAGAAGGGACTTTAGTGATGTAATCTGTAACTTTTTTGGTATATCCCTATGGCTCAAAATGTTTTTGATGTCAGTATAAATAAATGACCTTGAATCAAAAGCTACCATAAAAGCTACCAGCACATAAATGCACATTTACAAACAGCACAGAAAATGCTCCACACAGATCCTGAATTCTCTTCTTTATCAGCCATACAAACCGAGGCAAACTTCTAGTCTTATGTCCCCAAGCAAACAAACAAACAAACAAACAAACACAAACCAAGTGTAGTCACCTAAATTATATTTGTATTTTTTCCTTGAAATGCCACCCAGGGAGCCTTATGCTGGAGTCTAGAGACAACTGGTAAGACGCAGCAACTATTGTAGTTGGAAAAATTCCATAAACTCTTATTCATTCTTCCTTTTCTTCTTATCTTTCTTCTCCCCTCCCCTTCCATCTGCTCCTTGTCTTTAATCTTTTTGCCTTCAAACTTTGTCCAAAGTAACATCATCCTCAACTTCAAGTTCCCGTTTTGTCCTTGTTTATTTTTTCTTCTTATCTCAAGTAGTGACTTCTTAATCCCTTTTGGTTGGGGGATCCTCCTTGATAGAAGCAAGGTGCTGAGTGAGCCATCAAAGCAGAGGCTTCCTTGGCTGTCAGCAACTCATGAATGAATTCCTTCAAGGTGGTGATAAAGAGGAGATGTGGCAGGGGTTCAGGAACATTTGATTTCTCTACATTGATCATTGTCATATCAGTGAAAGAACAATATACCTTTATTATTCAGGATTCCCTTAATCCATTGGGCTCTCAGATCTAGATTCTTCCCGAGATCTTCCCTCCAGATTTAGCTAGTTAGAACTCATGTTTTGCTGCTTATTTCTGTTAACTTCATTTGCATAATATTATCATTAATGGCACAGCTTAATCTGTAAGCAGAACAGTGGAGACTGGTACCTGTTCTAAGCTTTATTAGTGTCCGTAAATATCTGATTCTTCTGTCCTTTCAGATACCTTGCATGGTGCCCCTCTCAGCTTACCTTAGGTTGGGCAGGGCCATGTGATTAATCATGGCAAATGGGTGATGTGTGGAGATGATTCCAGTCACTTTTGGGCCAAGGCATTGATTTATCAAAGCAGGAGTCTCTCTTTCTCTGCCATGCTGATCATGGAGACACAGGATGAAAGCAGCCTGATGGCTGACCTGCCATAGGGAAGACAGAACCTTGGAAGTTCACCTGGACCCAAGGCACACTTTATGTGAGAAATCAGCCTTTATCACAATTACATCACTGAGACTGTGGGACTTAATCCTGCAGGATAACTTGACCTATACTTGCCACTACACTGGAACTTCTGCCCCAATTATTTAAACTTGACATGGTGTTCTTGTCTCACCTAATGCTCAAGGTTCCAGGAATATAAACCCCCTGCATAGATAACCTGTTTGTCTATCTTGTTTGTGTTCCCAGTGCCCTGTTGAGTGGCACCTATTTTCTAGAAATAATCGACAACATATTTCTGCTAAATAAACATAAAGCAATAAAGTTAGTCATAACTTTTAGTCCATAAAATCTGTTACTACATGTTAAAAACTTATTTCACAGACTCATCAATTTTTTCCTTCTATGCAATAGATTTCTCTTTTAATCAAAATTACCTACCCACCCCTAAAATTGTAAATTCCTCCAGAATACATGAGAAACTATTTTGTCAACTATATTTCTAAACTATAGTGATGGATTAGTTATATTATTTATGTTTCTTTGTAATAATAACTGGCAGGTTTGAGCAGCAAATTATAGGCAAGAGTTATATTCAGTAGGCCGAGAAGTCGCAGTATCTGCCATCTGCAGGCTGGAGCTAGTTGTGTAATTCAGTCCAAGGGCCTGAGAACCAGGGAAGGTGATGGTGTAAATCCCAGTTGAGGGCTGGAGAAGAGGTGATCTGTCCCAGCTCAGTCAGCAAGACAGAGGAAAAAAAAAAAAGTGAATTTCTTCTCTCTTTGCCTTTTGTTCTGTTCAGGCCCTTAAAGGATTATGCCCACCCTCAGAAGATTTTACTGAGTCCACCAACTCAAATGATCATCTCATCTGGAAACACCCTTACAGACACACCCAGAAAGAATGTTTAATCTGCTTACTCTGTGGCTGGTCAGGTTGACATATAAGATGAACCATATCATACCATATTATTTTTAGAATAAACCCAGCAGGTACGTTGAGATAGTTGTTCTTTTTGTTGTTACTGCTGCTCTTGTCACTGTTACTATGTATTTTCCATAATAGAACTGGAAACAGGTACAGACAGAAAAGGAAAACAAGTTTCAGAAAAATTCCATTATTTGGCCAATGTCCCATACCCGGTGAGTTGCGAAGCAGCTGGGTCTTTGAACTCTAAATTCTTTTTCTTTTCTTTCCTGTTGGCAAACCTGAATGCCACTAAAAACAGTGCAACTAGTCTCTTTACCGCAGCTCACTGCTCGTTATAAATCTGTAACATTTTGCAGGTTTTGAGGAGGTAAAGCAAGATGATTCTGTTTTTCTTCTTGCTGCCCCATATGTACTTTAGTTGAGGCACAGTCCACAGTACAATCTTATACAGGGTATCTCTAGGTTTCTTTTCTTTTTCCCCCCTCTTAGTTTTTATTCATCCTAATGGCCAAAATCCAGTGTTAACCTTTCTCTCTTCGTGTCCTTTGTTGAGAAGTGTTTTCACTGCGGGACATCTTCTCTCACTTCTTTACAGGAGCTTTTTTTTCTCAGTAGTGAGCACACTGTGCTAAGGGGTATGTCAAGTTTATTTTATCTTCTTTGGGTGTTTGAAGTTCTAGGTAAAGGACCAACTACCTAGAGGCATCACCCTCCCTGGTAGGGTTCTGTGCTGCTCTTAGATGAATGAGACCCATTTAAAGGCACCTTTACTGGGTTCCTCATGAAAGGACTCTTACAATATTAAAAGTTTAAAAATGTTAAAACTTTCTTTTTAAAGTCATTTATGTTTTATTTTTGTCAGAGCAATGTATGTCTATGTTAAAGTGTTTTTTAAATGACAATAATTTATGCTAAATAAGTTTATTGTCCTCACTCCATCCTGTCCCCAGTCCTGCTCACCAGAGGCAGCCAACTTACTTTAACTGTTTTGAGTTCTTCTAGTCATTACCTCCATAATTCCAAATAATATACTTCTTTTTTTAAATGTATTTTGATTTATGATCATTAGAGAATAGCCACTGACCTTACCTACATTCCTAAAAATGAGAATTTATCTCCCTTGCACAACTCCTCCCTCTATGCTTCTTCTCTCTTCTGTTTTTTTTTAAATTTTATTTATTTATTTGACAGAGAGAGGCAGAGAGCACAAGCAGGGGGAGCGGCAGGCAGAGGGAGAGGGAGAAGCAGGCTCCCTGAGCAGGGAGCCTGATGTGGGGCTCGATCCCAAGGCCCTGGGATCATGACCTGAGCCAAAGGCAGATGCTTAACCAACTGAGCCACCCAGGCGCCCCTGCCTCTTCTCTCTTCTGTTGTTTTTTCTAAATTGTAATGTTTTTAATTTTTTAGGTTAATGGAAATGTTCTGTGTCTAGATATTTAGTCATCAAATTTGATTAAATGATACACTTAAATTTTGAGTATTTCATGATATATAAATTGTATCTCAAAAATAGTTTTGAAATGCAATTACTTTAAAAAATTTTTTATGGGAATATAATTAACATACATGTTATATTAGTTTTCGGTGTACAATATAATTCAGATTCAACAATCTGTATATTACTCAGTGCTCATCATGATAAGTGTACTCTTAATTCCTCTTTATCTATTTTACTCATTCCGGCTCCCCCTTGCCCTCTGGCAACCACCAGTTTGTTCCCTGTATTTAAGAGTCTATTCTTTCATTTGTCTCTTTTTTTCTTTGTTCTTTTGTTTTGTTTCTTGAATTCCACATGTGGGTGAAATCATCTGGTATTTCTCTTTCTCTGTCTGGCTTATGTCACTTAGCATAATACCCTCTGGATCCATTCATGTTTGTTGCAAATGCCAAGATCTCATTCTTTTTTAAAGCTGAGTAATATTCCATTTTTTATCTACATCTTCCACATTCTCTTTATCCATTAATCTCTAGTATTTAAAAATTAATATAATATTTAAAAATATATAATATAATATCTTTAAAAATCTACTGGTTCTTCTTCTAACTTCCAGTCATATCCATATTTTGCATATTTATGTATTTGTGTATGTATCTATTTTGCATCCATTTTTAGTAGTCTCCTTTGAATCCTTGCCCCATAAGATGGATGTTTTAGAGCTGCTAACTTTTCTTACTTATTGCCCTATCACTCAGCTTCTGAAGGCTATACCTCTGCTTTTGTATTTTTCAAATTGAAAACATTTATGATTTATTTTGTAACCACAATTAATCTTGTTAATTTCTATAGGTTAATTCTTATTCTTATCCTGGTCGAACACCTTTAGATCATTATGGCTTTGTTAATGTAAGTTTCCATTTGCTTCTCTGTGGGTCTGAGGCCCACATCAAGGCCAAATGGAGTGTCTTTCCTTACACTTCAGCAATTTCTCAAGATCATGCACATTTAGTTTGCTACACTTTGGAGTCATGACTCTTCTATATAGTTTTTATTTTCTTAGGATTTTTTTTTTCTGATTTCTTTTCTTCAAGGCTTTCTTTTCATTTTTGACTTTTTGCAGTTTGAATATGTGTAGGTGTAAATTTTTTTGGTCTTTATCCTGCTTAGTATTTTCTGAGCTGTATTTGTGGTTTGGTGCCTGTCATTAATTTTGGAAAAAATTTTTTAAAAACTTTTATTTATTTATATGACACACAGAGAGAGAACAAGCTGGGGGTGGGGGGCAGAGGGAGAAGCAGACTCCCCACTGAGCAGGGAGCCCAGTGGGGAGTCTGCTCAATCTTAAGGACCCTGGGATCATGACCTGAACTGAAGGCAGACGCTTAACTGACTGAGCCACCCAGGTGCCCCAATTTTGGAAAATTCTTAGCCATTAGTGCTTCTAATGTTTTTTCTATTCCTTTTCTTCTTTTCCTTCTGGAATTCTTATTATGCTGATATTATACCTTTTGTAATTATACCACAGTTCCTGGATATTCTGTTCCATCTTTTTATTCTTGTTTCTCTTTGCATTTAAGTTTGGAAGTTTCTACTGACATATCTTCAGGTTCCCTGATATTTTTCCTTAGCTGTGCCCAGTCTATTAATGAACTGAATAAGACATTCTTTCTTCTTTCCTCCTGTTGTATATTTTTTTAATTTCTAACATTTCCTTTTGATTTTTTTCTTAGTTTCCATCTGTCTATTTACACTACCCATCTGTTCTTGCCTGTTGTCCACTTTTTCACTAGATCCCTTAGCATATTACTTGTAATTATTTTAAATTCACAGTCTGATAATTCCAAATTCTCTGCCACATCTGATTCTGATTCTGATGCTGTCTCTTCAAGATGTTTTGTTTTCTGTTTATTTCCTTTTAGTATCCTTTGCAATTTTTTGTTGAAAGCCAGTCATGATGTATTAGATAAAAGAACAGAGGAATAGAGACCTTTAGTGGGATGCTTTATATTTATCTGGCTAGAAGTTAGTATTTGTTTACTATTCATAGCTTGTGGGTGGTGTCAGAGTAAAAATTTCCCCTGGTATCCTTGTTTTTGTTTTTGCTGTTGTCTTTGTTTTTTCCTGGACATTCTTTAGTGTGATGATTGGTTTTATGTGTCTACTTGACTGGGACACAGAGTGCCCAAATATTTGGTTAAACATTATTTCTGGGTGTGTCTGTGAGGGTGTTTCCACATGAGATTAACATTTGAAATCTGTAGACTCAGTAAAGAAGATTGCCCTCCCCAAAGTGGATGGGCCTCATCCAGTACACTGAAGGTCTGGATAGAATAATAGGTTGAGTAAGAAAGAATTCTTTCTCTCTGCCTGAGTGTCTTGAGTTGGGACATCCATCTTCTACCTTTACATTAAGACTAAGACTGGACTTTTATACCATCAGTTTACTTGAATCTGCTTTCTTCTAGAAATCTGTTGGGCTAATGATCATGCCTCTTTTTATTGCATTGTTACAGTGCTATTCATTTCGTATATTTATGATACTGTTTTTTTTTAAGTTTTTTTTTTTTAACTTATTTATTTGACAGAGAGAGACACAGCGAGAGAGGGAACACAAGCAGGGGGATTGGGAGAGGGAGAAGCAGGCTTCCCACCGAGCAGGGAGCCCGATGAGGGGCTCAATCCCAGGACCCTGGGATCATGACCCGAGCCGAAGGCAGACCCTTAACCGACTGAGCCACCCAGGCCCCCCTTATGATACTATTTCAGCAGAGTCTTTGATGGAATGCAGATGCTTACTTTTTCTCCTTGAATCCAGAATTTTGGTTATTCATAATTTGTCTTATTTATCTAAATGAGATTTTAAAAATTCATATAAAAATTAATGCAACACACAATCATATAGAACAAAAAGTTCATAATTGCCTATATCTCTTACCTACTTTACCTTTACTTCCTTCCCATCAGCTGACCTTTGCCGTATATAACCCTCTTTTCCCACCCACTGACCTCCTCATATTTAACCACTGTAAATAGTTTGATAGATAGCTTTGTGGCCTTTTTTTCAATGCATTTTGAACCAAATTTAATTATAAAGATTTGTTTCATTTTATGATAAATGAGATTATACTCCATATATTATTTACGTAGCTTGCTTTTTGGTAAGACTATTAAATAATATGTTTTAAATCTTGAGGCATAATTAAATACATTTCTTCCCCTAAATTAGCTGATACAAATTTAGATTTTATTCTTTTCCTCAATATAGCTATATTAGATGTCATGTCTGATAACATTTCATAATTATCTGATAATCATTTTGTAATTTAGAACCTACTTACTTTAAATTATGCCACTTAAGCATTTTTCTCTTTTATAATGAATTCCACAAAAATAGAAATTCTAGGCTATTTAACATCAAAGCATTTCAACTTTTATTATTCTTGTTTTATAAAAGAAGAAACTGAAGCTCAGGAATATTGTGATTTTCCAAGGTCACATGGTCCTCCTCCCTCTTCCCCGACTCCCTCATCAAAATTAGTCCTTCCCTCCTATTTTCTTTCTTAGTAAATGCCATTCTGTACATTATCAAGGCCAGAAACCTAGCGTTACCCTAAAACCTCCTGTATCCCTATAGTCTATATCCAGTTCATTCCAGGAAGGAGGACAGCTCAAGAGTTGATTGGGACATAACTTTCATGTGTCTTTAAGGTGAAGTTGTCAGGAAGACAAGTGGGGAGATGAGTCTGGAGTCTAAGGAAAGGGTCCAGCTGGACCTGCTTATTTTCAAGCCTTCCGCACACAGGTGAGAAATGAGCCTTGAATGTGAATTGGACTTTTTTTTTTTAAAGATTTTATTTATTTGAGAGAGAGAGCAGGAGAGAGAGTGAGCAGAGGGGAGGGGCGGAGGGAGAGGGAGAAGCCGACTCCCCCTGAGCAGGGAGCCCAATGCGGGGCTCCATCCCAGGACCCTGAGATCATGACCTGAGCTGAAGGCAGACGCTTAACTGACTGAGCCACCCAGGTGCCCTATGAATTACTTTTAACAAGTTCCTGTGTCCACAAAAGGATCACTGCCTCAGAGAGACTTTACCTTCTTTTCTGATGACGGCAGGTCTTCCTGTGATGAGCCAACATGGCACCATATACCTTCCTTCCCTTCATGGCACTTCATCATGGTAATAATTTCACTTCTATTTGTGTTTATTAGTTTAGGTTTATCTCCTGGGCTAGACCATACATTCCATGAGAGGTACCTATATCATGTTTACCGTTGTTCCTTTGAGTCCTCACTTTTTAGGGAAATCCCCAGCATAGTACTTAATAAATAGGTCTGGAGTAAATGAAGAACAAAGAAAGGCAGTGAAGTTGGGTTTTGGAAAAAAAGGAAGGTGGTGGGATATAAGCAAGCAAAGGGCAAATGATTTTTATCTTCCTCCTTATTTAGCTCAGGTTCCTCCTGGTGAGAATGTGAACCTTCTCCGTCTACTGAATTGGAACTGTAGGTATTAGAGAGAGTGAGATTAAGAGTATCCAGTAGTGTTGCATCTTTGAACATTTCTATTCCCTGTTCTGTGTATCTCTTTATGGGTTAGGTTTTGGTGTGATAGTATACTTATGGGAAATCATTAATTGTGAGAGTCAAAATATAAGAGCTTTGCTTGACAAAAAATATTCTCATCGGTTGGGAACATTTTCCCAGTGTGGGAAAATTCCTAGGATGGCCATTTCTATATCCACTTGAATAATTTTTGATGGTATCAACTAGATCTTTTGTAAAGTACTTGCCAAAAAGTGAATCTCTGTTCATTTAAAAATCATCCGTTTCTGTGCAGGGAAAATTGCCTGTCATGGTTTGAAAGGATTATTTATGGTTTCTAAACATTCATCTTTTCCAACTCAGCTCATATATTGCCTTTACAAAATGGAAATTTAATTCCATTAGAATGTTCTGTTGTCCAATATATACACCTTGTTATAACATGATTACATTCAGTTGCTCCACTTGCTATATTAGAAAATGACAAAGTACATCAAGTAGTTTTTAACTTTTTAATATGTACTGGTGACTGTGACTAATGCTATTGATGATCACCTCAAAAGATAATCACTAGGAACAGAATGTTTTGCATTGACCCAAGAAAAAATAGTTCATGGTAATATAGAAAAGAGTAATAATGGAAATTGATTATGTAATATACTCTCCAAGGATAAAGCCTTGCAAATGGAAAAAAGAAGGGTAGAGTTTAAATGACATCTCTTTGTATTTGAATCTTAGAAGTAGTTTCTTTGGTTTATATTGAATTTCATTAAGTTTGATGTTAAACATATATGACATGAATAGAACATTGTATGAATATGATTTTTTTTTTTTTTGGTAACTAAAATTCTGGAATTCCTTAATTCTTGATGCATGTCTCTGTATTAATGTGGTGCTGGTTGGGGGTGAGGGACAGACTGAAATGTAGCAAAATGGTCTCAAAGATGCCTTGTACCTGAGAAATTATGATACAGAGATGCAACCATTCTGAAGGGTACCTGTCAGATTTCAGAAATTGGCTCTCTTGTGCTGTTTGGCCAAATGCTTGCTTCATAGGAGGAGACGCCATCTGCTTGAGGCATTACTCATACTGAGGGGTACATGAACAGTAATTAAGAGGAGAGGCATCATAGATTGTTAACAACAGAAAAAGACTTTGGAAGAATTTGACACTGTGCGTGAACATATAATTAGGAAGGACACTCAGATGCAGAAGTTTGAAGGGAAATGTGTACATTAGGTATTCAGATCTGAATTTATTTTTGAAGACCAATTTGTATTTTTTTTAGGCAAGAGCAGTCTGTAGGATTTTAAACATCTAAGTCTTCCTTTCTCTTTGTCTTCTTCCACAACTGAGAGTAATGATTTTAGTAACATTGCTGTGTTTTTTGACCATGACCTTTGAGTTAGAATCTGTGTGGTTCCCTATAGCTACTTTGCAGGAGCAAGTGCCTTGGGGGGTGGGGGTGGGGTGGAGATTTGTACCATCAGCCTATACACTAACAAGGGCTTGTACAGGTCATGGACTTTAGTAGGAATGAGGGCACTGATAGAAACTGTTCTGATCTTGTCTTTCCATTGTATTTTGAGAGCTACATCATAGAACTAATGTATCTTCCCTTCAGTTTCTGCTGGTAGCTTCAAGCAAAAGAATCTTTTCCATTAGGGAAGAAGTTTTATTTTCAGGTAGAACGTACAACAATGGCAAAGTCTTGGGATTACTGTAAAATTTGTTGAACAATGGCATGTTTTATTAAGACGTCATGATAACTCACGTGAACTTAAAGGAGATTTTGGCAGTTATTCCTCAGTTTTAATGACAGTGGAGGGGCGCCTGGGTGGCTCAGTTGGTTAAGTGACTGCCTTCGGCTCAGGTCATGATCCTGGAGTCCCTGGATCGAGTCCCGCATCGGGCTCCCTGCTCGGCAGGGAGTCTGCTTCTCCCTCTGACCCTCCTCCCTCTCATGCTCTCTGTCTCTCATTCTCTCTGTCTCAAATAAATAAATAAAATCTTTAAAAAAAAAAAATGACAGTGGAGGTACGTCGTGATCAAAAAATTTTAAAAACACTATTGTGTCTGTGCCAGAAGAACTTACCAAGGTCTGTGTAAATACTTAGGAGATTTATTTTTGCAATAAAATGGCAGTTTTTGTAATGTTTGATTATTACTTGTCTTTTCTACTAAAACGTAAAAGCAGTTGGTATTAATGATGGTATAGTTTTGTTTTTGAAGAGAGTATATGTATTATGGGAAAACAGTTTATAATTTTAGCTTTTGGACTAATTCAAGGAAATGAATCACACATTTATTTTGAGTCATATTTTTTCCCAAGAACTAGTCTGCAAACTCCATGAGGGCAGGAGCCATGACTGTTTTATTCACCTGTTGCTCTCCATAGCCTGGGGAAAATAGTGTCCTCAATAAATACCTTTCTGTATAGTAGAATGGGTAAGAAATAAAGGGGGACTGAAGACCAGTATTATTTAGTAGATGGCATATGTAATGAAGATAATTATTGAGTACTTGCTGAATGCTCAGCATCATGTAATGTGCTATGCAGGTATAAAGTATAGGTTTCTGCTGATCATTTTAGACAGAGGAGAGGAAAAATCAGGCACAGTAACAGAATATACCTTATCTGCTATGGTTAAACTCAAGAAAAAGTCATTCCCATGGATGTCAAGAACAGACTAACGAAGAGACTCTCAAGGTGGTTTTTGTATAAGTACTTTGCTTTGTGAAATAGGTGTATTTATGAAGGGTTATGTTAGTTAATAATAAATTCCCACAATTAAGGGGAAATTACTACATAAAACAATTCATATTGAAGAATTACTCATAAACCTGATGACAGTGATTTATTCTGTATGTAACTGAATCAGTTTTCTTTCAGAAAAGCATAAAATGTAGCATAGTAATGGAAAAGACACACAGTGTTACTTAGGATAGAACTAAAGATTTCTTTTATGTTGTTGTGTAGTGCCTTCCATCTTGGAATTTTTTTGGAGGGCTGTCAGTATCACACCTACACTTATAAGTAGAATGCAGATTTTATAACAGAGGCAAAGCAGACAAAAATCAGCCTAATTTCCTCAGTCTTCTCTAAGGTGGTGTCTTACTTTGTTTTTTTCCAAAAGCATCTTGACCTGATGAAGTCAGGTTGGGTCCACCCATCTATCTACAATATATATATATATATATATATATATATTTTCTGTATTTTATATATCTATATGTATATACAGAGTCTGTATCTCTATATATGTCTGTCTCTATTTCTGTGTGTCACTCTATTTATCCACATCTCTATATAAAAATCCCTAGAGAGATTCCTGAACCCAGAACTTTACCGAGAGTTTTTTGAGAATGACAGAACCAATAATTAGAACTAAGTTAAACTCATTACTGATGGAAGTATAAAAATATGTAAAGACCTTTAATATAAGATTGGAGTTTCTCCTGTCTCTGGTTCTGGTGGGAACTGTTCATCCATGCAGATAAGAAAATAGTTTTGACCGCTTCCCGATAGCCCTCCCGGGTGCTTGGCATGTGCCAGATGCTTAACAAGCACTCATGGAAACCATCAAATATCCACCTTTGAAATGCCCAGGATCCTTTTGTGTATCATACTCGGGCTTACCCATAGGATGTGTCCTGTGAGGCTGACATCTTGCTTTAGGGCCCTTATTCCTAAATGAGTGAGTGTTTATAGAGTTGTAAAAAAGAGTACTTGCTACATTATAAACATTTAATAGGCACTATTAAATGAAACAATAAGTAAAAGTAGTACCTACTTTAGAAAAGATAGAGTACTTATGAAATAGTAGGGTTTAGGGAGCAGATAGAAAATTCATTGATGTTTCAGTTGAAGGGCATTAGGAAGCAACATGTTAGTAGGTGTGAGTCTAGAGTGTAGAATATAAGCTAAAGAGGTGACTATCAAGGACCGTGAAGAGATTAGGATTTTACCCTACCTTCAAGCTGACAATTTAGTCACAATTTCGTGGATGCTGATGAATGACCTTCTGGAGTCAATTTTCCTGTTTACAGGATTTGTGGTTAGCTCGATTAGTTCTTTTGACTCTATTCCAACAAAACTGCAGATTGAAAAGCCGTTGAAAGATTTGGTTTAGCCACATTAAGTCTGGAGCATAGCATGAGCTCCTGGCAACATTTGGTAGCAATTTTTTTTTTACAGCCCTCTCTCACATTTGGATGGATGTTAGGGCTAGGGATCCAGCACCCTATTTTTTTGTGGAGGATTTTTAAAAATTCCTCTTAATAGGGATTTTAGCATTTATTGCTGGCTTCAAGATTTGAGGCATAGAAAATCTGCTTTGACTCCTGTTTATCATTTTGGCTTTGACTCCATTTCAAGTTGATAGAGAAATCTAAAATATATTTAAATTTCTGTCCTTTCTCTTTATATTTTGTCCATCATCTCTCTCTCTCTTTGGAATAGAAAGGGTTAATAAAGTGTGAAGTCACTGCATCATCTTGACCGATTTATACTTTAAGGGGATTTTAGAGCTGTGATTTTAGGCCAGTATCATCTTCTCTTATCTCATTTTATAATGCACATGAGCATTCCTTTCTAATTTGATGTGATGGTCTTTGTGCATTTTAACTGTCGTATCAGCTGAGCAGTTCTAGTGGTAGGAAAGTGTGCTAAAGGGTAGTCATTTTGGTGTTACCATCCAGCTGTGGTGGATTAGCAAGCATGTGCTTTAAAAAAGATTATCTCAAGGAAAAAAAATGTTATTACTGCCTTTCCTCCCACAATTGGAAAGTTGAGCTGTTTTTTATTTTTCACGTCTCCAAAATGGAGCTTCAGCTATATATATTAGATTAAATATTAGGTTACAGTGTTAGAACAATTCTTCTTGGGAAATTATCTAGAAAGCAGATGGCTGTTAGTGCTACCCTGTGGCCAGAGAAGGGATGGAGTCATCTTTTGAAGTTTCTCCCTGTCTTGATATGTTAGGTGTGAGATGAAGACAGCATGCTGATTCTCTTTACCACTTAGAGTAGATGCTGCTTTCTTCACTTAGTTATTCCTTTGCAAGAGAGTCTTTACCAATTAAAGTTCAGCATCTAGTATAGGTCACAGCTCAGTAGGGAATGATAAGTTCAGTTTGAGGCTGTTTTGTCACCATTTTTAAAAAGTTAGATCATTTATGCGTCAAGCATTAGTACAGCTGTTTATTCCAGAATTGACTCTATTATTTTATCCAATTTTCAGAGTTTCATGTTTGTTGAATTTCATTTTTCTAAAAGAAACATTTAGTACAGCTTTAACTAGTATGTTGGTGACCTGTCCTTGGTTTTATGAATATAGGGACATGTTTGACTACACATGGTATATTCACATCTTCTATTTTTAAAGTAGACATCAGTCATTTACCACAGATTCTTTATCGCCTCAAAGAGACATTCTTAGCAAAAATGTTGTCAAGGAAACACCCTGAAACTGTTACATAAAAGAATGTCTCTTTGAGGAGAATCTTTCAAAATGATATTTCTGTGTTTTCCCAGATTGCATGAAATTATAATTTACAAGCAATTTAATTTAAGCAAATAAATTATAAGCAGTCTATGTAATGGTATAGTTCAGGAAATATCTGCCAAATGCAGACATTTTTGAGTTTGAAGTTTAAATAATTAGATATCCCTAACATAGTGCAAAGACCTAATCAGGAGGATGTTTAAAAAATGATATGATGGGGGCGCCTGGGTGGCTCAGTTGGTTAAGCGACTGCCTTCGGCTCAGGTCGTGATCCTGGAGTCCCGGGATCGAGTCCCGCATCGGGCTCCCCGCTCAGCGGGGAGTCTGCTTCTCCCTCTGACCCTCCTCCCTCTCATGCTCTCTGTCTCTCATTCTCTCTCTCTCAAATAAATAAATAAAATCTTTAAAAAAAATATGATGTCTGATTCTCTTGTTAAACATACTAAATTTCAGTGAAATCTTCAATGTGCAAATGACTTAAGTTCTTAGAAGAATTAAAGGATGGTAATAGTCTGTATTTCCATGTTGACAGAGCATCTGAGGGAGAGAAAAAAGACCATGAATATCTTTGAAGGTACACATTTCAAAGACCTTAGGAACTTAATAGGAGGTACCATTAAATAGCGAGTATATATTATTAATGTGTTCAGGCAACCGTTTTAGCAAACAGCAGTGGCAGACTAGAATGGTCACAGACTTCTGTCTTTAGCACTTGCTTGCTATCTTTTTAAAATTTATCTTTTAGAATTTAAGGCTATAACCTTGAATGAAGAATGGAGAGGAAGATATCCCAGAATATAGATCACATATGTTTTGCTAAAAAGTATGTATTGGTATGCATTATGTAATAGAATATTTGAATTTGAGGGGACTGAAGAGATCCTTCAACAGATGAGGAAATGTGCCAAGAAAGGCAAAGAAACTTGCCTAAAGTTACTTAGGAACCAAGCCAGAAATAGAACCTAGCTTCCTGATTCTCAGTTCAGTGCTATTTCCATGATACTGTTGGCTGAGGGAACTTGGGTTACCACTTCTCTATGATTCCTTCCCATCCATTAGCACCACTGCTCTTCAACTGAAATGTCAATTCCACATAGCATTTTGAATGTTATTTGAGTCACTCCTTGTGGGATGAAACAAAAAAAAAAAATGTAAGAAGTAAAAAAAAGATTTTTTTTTTTTTTTAAGAAACATATAGGAATTCTCGGAAGGCCATTATGATATACCAAGGAATAAAAGACTTTTATAAAGGAAATATAATAGTCCAAATAGATTTTCATAGTCAAAGTTATGAAAAGGGATAAGTTTTGGCTGGAAGCAAAGTGAAAATAAGATGGCATTATGTGGCTTGTTTCTTGAGAACATCAGCATCTTGATTGGCTTTGTCAAGTAGACTCACAGAGTGAATATCTATGACTGATAGCAGAGTATTTACACTCTAACCTTTTTCAAGGTAGCAAAGAAATTGATTGCTTCTCATCAGTGATCAATTTCAGTTAGTAATCTTACATACTTGAAAAGACTCTGTATTTTTTTTTTCCTCTAGCTGTTTTTAAGATTTTTTTCTGCTTTTAGTTTTTAGCAAATTTACTAGTATGTGCCCACATGTGATGTTCGTTGTAATTGTCCTGCTTAGAGTTCAGAGTGCTTTTTGAATCTGTGACTTAATATGTTTTCATCAGTTTTGACACATCTCAGCTAATACCTCTTCAAATCTTCAAATATTGTTTCTACTTCATTTTATCTTTCTCCTCTGGGCCTCCAAATACAGGCATGTAATACCTTTCCACCAGTATGACATTCATCACTTACACATTTGTTTCTTATATTTTCCATCTTTTTTTTCTTTTCCAGACTAGCTTGGATATGTTGTTCGTATCTTTCTTGCAGGTCACTAATTCTCTCAGTAGCCGTATCTCGTACTGTTGTAACTAGTATACTGATCCTGAATTATCCATTGCTTTATTTTTGTTGTGCCTTTAGTTATTTGCGCTATTCTATTTATTGATTATATTAGACAGTTTATCTTAATGCTTTTATTTCATGATCCCCTGAGTGACTATTTATCTAATATTTATTGAATATAATTTTAGGATTATGATAATGTTATCTTTTGCGAAAGAGAATTTATATTTGTTTCTGGCAGGTAGCTAGGGATACTAGCAATTCCAGCTCACTTTAGTACAATCAAGGGTTGAAATAATTCAACACTGGACTTCTAATGAAAATTGTTTTATTTCTAATTTCTAATTATTCCTAGGTTGTCAAATTTAGCAATCCCAGCCCAGTGGATGGATCATCAGATCACCCGCCGCCCCTCACCTACTCTTTGTTGATTCTTGATTTTCAGTTTTTGTTCTCTTAGCTTCATGAGTGGACTGAAAGTTCTGCACAGCATGTCAGGGTTTTCTATTAAAATGGGCACACATGCTTAGGACACAGCAATCCTCAAAGTCCAGGTCCTCAGTCTGGGGTTCCTTCTTTTCTTAGATCTTGTCCTCCTAAGTCTTCACTGCCTTAGGAATTCTTTGATGCTGTTATACAGATTTTGGTTCATTTTGTCTGAAATTTGCTTTCTTTCAGGAAGAAGATGGATTCAAATGATCTAGTCTTCCGTTATTAGAGGTGAACCTCCCAAATTTTATCTTTGAAATTTGTCCCATTTTTATGTACTTGAAAAATTCTCAATTTTTTAACATCAAGACTTTTGGGGAATGAAGTTACCATGCATGTATTTTTTTCCTTTTTAACTAGCAATACAAAGCTATGACATAGCAAAAAATAATTCAACAGTACTTTTAAATCCTTTCAAGATTTGCAGGTAGAAATTCAGTAGAGTCTCTTGGGGGTGTGGAAAATATAGTATGCTATGTCTTTTTTCATGATTCCTTTAATACCAGAATTGTTTCAGGTATTTCTTCCAGAAATTCAAGTAATATCATTTTTATTTCCTTACTAAATATTTATATTGTGGGAAATAATTGGTAATTATAGAGTTTTTCTGTTGCTAACATACTGTTGAACATTGTATAATGTTAACTAGAAGCTTATAAAGAATCAACTTTTACATAAGTAAAACATCTCATTTCCAGTTTTCAAAAAATTACAAATGGAAAGCAAAAGCTATCTGCTATTATATATGATTTATTACTGTATATGAACATTAGATATGCCTACTTAGGTATATGTATATATTTTTTACTGTACTTTAGATTCACAAAATTGAATTACTCAGAATCCTTGGTTCATGGCACACTTTTATTATTGACTCATATGGTCCTCATAATTAAGGTAGTAATTTATAACAAATTAACATTTATAAATTTGACCTGAAAATTAGAACATTAACTGTAACTTCTATATATTTGTTATTCCCCTAACCTGTCTTTATTTCTGTTCTCCTGATGCATCCACTTTCCTGAACGTGTGTTTATCATATATGCCTACATGATATATTGCTTTATTTTATATTGTTTTAAAATTTTTTCTAGAGCCTCAACTCTTAAAAGTATGCTGTTCATTGTCCTCTGGGACTCATTTTACTATCCTATTATTCTACTAGTATTCTTATTTTTTGCATGAGCTGGAGTTCACCTGTTTTCACTAATGTATAATATTCCGCTGTGAATTTACCACAATTTATATACTTACCTGTTGTGAGCGTTTAATTTTTTGTGTTTTATAATATAATGAACAATTCTGCTATGAAAATTTTTGACATCCTACCTTGTGTATATTTATAAGATCTTCATTGGTTATATTGATAGATTTCCAGGATTTATAATATATGAATGTTCATATTTTAAAAATATGATTGTTTTTGGCCAGCCTATTATCATGGGCTGGTTAGGTGTGGATTCCACTGGGTCTCGGGTGTACTCTTGTTGGGTCACTGGGCTGGTCCTTGGGTGGCAGGACTCTTGCTGGACCATAGTAGAGCAGGGCTGGAGGCAGGTCACAGAGCTGCTTCCAGGACAGCAATCAGGTCCGAGACCAGCAGGCCTGTTACTGGTGGTATGGAGGGACATGGCTCGTCCCAGGCACCTTAGCAGAAGGGGCTGATGGCAGGACTGTGGACAAGTGGGACTGGAGCTGAGTCCACAGGGGGGCTGGGGCCACAATCAGTGGTTCTGCCTTCTCATAGTGACCCTCTTCAGTCTTGGGCTTTGTCAGAGTTACACAACCTCTTACTTGGGTCCCAAAGCTCCCATAAAGGCACTTTAATGGAAAAGCTGCCAAATATTTGCTTTCGTCAGAGGGTGTGGGCTGGGAACTTCCTATTCTGCCGCATTGCTGATGTCACCGCATAAGAAATCTTATTGATGCCCATGCTCTCTTATACTTGTTTGGTTGGATTTGTTGATTTTTGCTTATTGAGTGTGTATAAAATGATACTTTACTATGGCTTGGATTTGCAGTCTGTGATTAATGAAATTGGGCAGCCCTTCAGTTCTTTGGCCATATATGTTTCCTCTTTGGAATCCCTTTTCATGTCCTTTGCCTCATTTCTCCCGTTGGGTTATTTGCCCTTTTCTTACTGTTTTGTTGGAATTCTAATTTGTATCATTTACACTAATCCATGCGTTTTATGTTTGCAAATTTTTTCCCCCCAGTGTATATCCAGTGTTTTACTTTCTTGATAGGTCATTTGATAAAAATTCTTATTTTAAGATAATCCTTATAGGATATGGAATTTTTTTATGAAGGAATAATTTGTTCAGGTCACTGGGTAAAAATTGCTTCTCATTTGGATATTAGAGGGTTATGAAGGGCCAGTATCTTTCTCTCCAATGTTCACTTTCATTCTGAAATGAAATGTACCCAGAAATGGGTACAAACTAACCATTAATCTCAAATGTCATTGCTAAGCCAGCTGAACTGAAGCCTGAGTTTCCTGGTATCTCTGATCCATGGCTTATTCCTATCTAAGAAAAAGAGAACTTTGACTCTGTGTTAAACAGGCTCACATCACAAGAGGCAGAGCTTCAGCATACGTGCTTCACAGGCATTTGTGGGTGGGATAATTGTGCTGCCTTTACTGTAGCTCCCAGCCAGGTCTATAGATGGTTTGCAAAGGCCGCTAAGTCCATGTGAGCCACAAATAGCTAGTATGAATTTTATGCTTGGCGTACAATTGCAGGGCTTGACCAGCTGCCTCCAGTTCGGTTCCTCTTTGTGTGAGCTGCATTCAGCACCGAGAGAAGGCACCGTGGAGCAGTTGACTGCCAAGAATCCCGTGGCTTGTCCTCCAAGCGCTTTCTACTCCCATCCCACTTCGCGGACTCACATGGGCTCCAAACGTGCTAATTATAATAACTCTGACAATGTTTTTTTTTTTTTTTTTTTTAATTTCAGAGACCTAGATTTTGGTTTTACCCTTAGAAGGCTGGAGAAATTTACTAAAGAACAAAAAGAACAGACAATCTTAGTATATAGTGAACAGTGCAAAAAGGTGATGAAATCATCATGGGTCCTGTCTAAAGAAGGAATTAAAATGGGTTGTACCTTACACATTTGCCTTCCAGAATGGCCTTATTTGTAATTTGAGAAGAATATCTTGGTTTAAAAATATGCTTTGGCTTTATTGTTAGAGCAGGAATTTTGGGAAGAGTGAAAGAAAAAGAAAAAGTACAACAGGCAAATTAAATTGGAGGCAGGGGGAAGAAACATGTTCTTAGGAGAATGGTTGAAATCTTAGAGGTCTGACTGACTAGATAGGACAAATTAAAGAAGATAAGTCCCCACTCAGTTGCTCTTGAAAGTGAGACCATAAAAGAGGGACCTTTTTCTTCAATTGTTCTAGGATAGGAGAGGGTGACTGGGGCCTAAAGAAGTTTAGCTGGAGCATAGTATCAGGATCACAGAGAGTAAAATGAAATTGTTATGCTGAGGGACCCCAGATCTAACAAACTCTTGGAAAATGTCCTCTTAAGGTTGTAAACAGGGAATCTTTAATGAGGACTAACCATATGGATACAGAATACTTGGGCAGATTTGAAAGGGAATGAAAGAAAAAAATCAGCCTTAAAAACAAAAAAGTACTTAGTGTAGATCTTCTCCAGCCTGGGCTCGACGCTTGTTTGATGGGACAGTGCTTGGGATGACTTCACTCGGGAGGTGAAGGTTGACAAGGTTTGTCCTAACAGCGGATGTTTTTGGCAACACCAGAACTCACTGACTGTATGTCTCTCACGATATGGCTGGCCCCTTACAAGACAAAACCTGGAGAAAATTGTGTCAGAAAAGCAGATAATTGGGCTTAAAAATGAAAAGATATGAAAAACAAAGCAGCTACTGAGCTTTTCTGAATAGCCAGCCATACATGTGGTAGAGAAGGAAAAGAATCAAGTTAAGAAGGAAGTTGAGGGCGCCTGGATGGCTCAGTCGTTAAGCGTCTGCCTTCAGCTCAGGTCATGATCTCAGGGTCCTGGGATCGAGTCCCACATCAGGCTCCCTGCTCAGTGGGAGGCCTGCTTCTCCCTCTCCCACTCCCCCTGCTTATGTTCCCTCTCTCGCTGTCTCTCTCTCTCTCGAAAAATAAATAAAATCTTAAAAAAAAAGAAGCAAGTTGAACAATTTTGAGCTTTCTTAGAGTAGCAGAACAGCAGATAAAAATACAACGTCAGAGCCTTCTTCCTTGTTGCAGAAAAATGTGTAGCAGAAAGAAGTGTTGCTCAAAGTCTAGAACATTCAAAAGCTAATGAAAGGCAGGGTCTGCAGAGGGTGATTCTTCAGCAGAAACAAAGTTGGTGGTAATAGGAAAACCTACTGTCATAGGCTAAGTAAGTCTCATAAGCCTAGGACATTCCAGAGCAAGTGACATTAGTCACAGTAGTACAGTTCTGCCTCCTGGACAACTCTCATCCCTAAATGCAGTGCTGGGGGTGGGGGTGGGGACAGGAAATTGAGCCTCAAAAAGCAAATGAAATGAAAAAGCTTTGAATATGGTGAATAAGATTGAAAGAACGTCACTGAGACCTGGTGACTGGGTCTCTGACCCCTGCAAGTTTCAGAACTTTGCCAGAAGTTTCTCTGATTGAAGCTAGAGAATGCAAAAGTAGATTCTCCTCCTCCTCTCCATACTATGGCAGACTTCACAGTCTACTGGTTTTGGACCATGGGCAAGTAAGTAACTGATGAGCTAGGAATCTGATGGACTAGAAATTAAATTTTTTCTGCATTCACTCTCCTTTCCTCACATAGCACTGAACTTTTTGGTCTTTGGGAGCACTATGTGCTGGTTTCTGGGGACATTTTTTATCTTTTCCTGGGGTAATCACTTTGGATCTAGGATTAAGCTGTTTTTTCACTGTGACTCCAAAACTTTTATGTATCCTATTAACTTTTTATACTTTCTCAGTGGTGGGGTCCATAAGCAAAAGAATTTAACTCCTGATATCTCGAAGGGACCATACTCATTACCATGGAACATAACTCAGACAACCACCCAACTAGTTAGGACTTTTCTAAAGAATACAGGGAGCTCTAATAATTAATAAAAGAATTATTATTATTATTTGAAGGTTTATGTATTTATTTGAGAGAGAGAAAGAGCATGCAGGAGCAGGGGGAGAGGCAGAGGGAGAGAGAGAGTCTCAAGTAGACTGTGCTGAGCATGGAGCCCAGCCCAATGCAGAGCTTGATCTCGTGACCCTGAGATCATGACCTGAGCTGAAATCAAGAGTTGGATACTTAACCAACTGAACCACCCAGGTGCCTCTATTAATTATTATTATTATTATTATTATTAGATTTTAAAAGCCAGGATGACAATGTTGGGAGCTTAATTTCTTGCTGAGAACTTCATAATGGAGAGTACTTATGTTCAAATTTGGGTCATTTTTATGTTATTGCTACTGTATTATTAGAGAATAGTTATGTTTCTGTTTGATTTCCATGTGTAACTTCTAGTGAGCTATGATGGACCCAAATTAGAATGGGAAACAAAATAAGTAAATTTTTAGCCTAAGGTACAACAGTACTTTGGAATGTTTATTTAATATGGTATTCTTACCCAATTCCCAATACCCAGTGGGGAAAAATCTAAATTGGCCACAGTGGAGCAGTGGTTGATATTTGGAGAAGAGCCTCATGAAGGAGAGGACTCACCTGAAGCTCATCTCTTTCCCGGAGGGACGCAACAAACTCTTGATGCCTTAAGTTGAGGGGAAAAAGCTTTCTCTCTTAGTTAAAACAGATCTATAGACTGGTTGTGATTTATGCACTGTCGTAATGGAACAAATATTTTTTCTCAGCATGTTGGGAACCTGCCCCCCAATGCACTTAGATTTGAGTTGTTTTTTTTTTTTTTAATCAGGAATTTACTTTATCCCAATTGGCTAAGGCAGTTCAGTTTCCTGTCTGTTTGCTGTACTTAAACTTCTGCCCCACCCCTTTTATTACCACTGATTTAAGAATTTATCATATACTGCCCTAGACCAAATGTAGAGTTTATGACTCCAGTGTTCATGGGACTTGATTAGATCCAAGGCAGCACATATGGTGAAATGTGCCATCTCAACATTTTGTCAATTATGCCAGTGTACTTGTGCCAAGGAAAGTGATTTCTCCCTCCTAAAGACATATGAGCCAGAAAGAAGTTCTTTGATTTCTTGTTTTATGTGACATTCTGTCTGCAATTAGCAGGCTTCCAGATGTTCATGAATTTTATATTCAACTTATATAGTCATTTATGTTTCCCACCAGAAAGCAGAGTGGTTTATGTTCCAGAAACTCAATCGAAAAACATTTCTTCTAACTTGAACTTGAAATGACTAAATATTTCATAGTGTAACTTCTAATTATAAATGTTCTGTGAGATTAGAGGACTTTTATTTTTATCTGGATAGTTTGAATTTTATCCACACTCATTGAACAAACATTTGAAAATATTTCCTTCAGTTTGGAGCTGCGTGGATCTTTCTTTTTTTTTTTTTCATTGATAGGATTCTTCTGCTCGCCTCCTAAAACTGTATTTGAAACTTCTAACCTCATTTCAAAAATCACATTTGTTGTGTTATATCTTCTGTTTTTCATAGGCTGTGAGGTTCTTGAGAGGCCTCTGCAATACTGAACATAGTGTTTGTTAGTACTAAATCATTCTCTCTTGAGATTCAGAGAACAGTTATTTATAGATCATTTGTTTTAACTGATTTCCTGTTTTAAGCACCACACGCTATCACCATTATCCAGGATTAAAACATGGAGGTGTCTCTTATGTTACCTGTAAAACTGAAACCTGCATTACCACTCTTGTTCTAAGCAGGTATCAATTTAGCATGGAGTCAGGTTGAATTAAGGTAGGGAAGCAGCCAGATTTACCACAATCCTTTGAAACAAAGGAAGTTTCTTCTAAAGTCAGTTTTTGTTTACGTGTGCAGCAGTTCTAGGATACCAAAAATCAAACATTCTTTGTATATAACTTTGTTAAGGTTCAGATGCATAAAGCTATAACTTTGGGAGGTATCACTTGATTTTTTTTTTGAATGTCATTCTACAATATTCTTTACAGAGAGTACTAACCTTCAAGGGATGAAGAACAATCTTCTAATACAGGCTGTTTCTTTTGAAGAGAGTAAAAAAAAAATTCCTTATATTGCATAAAATCTACCTTTTCCCACTTCAGTTCATTACCTAGTTCTTCACTTTAGAATAGCATATGATAAATTTAATTCTTCCTCCACATATACTTTCAATATCCTACCTTGGTCTTTCTCCTCTTCCTCGGACTCTCCCCCTTCCCTCAACCTCCTCCTTCCCCCCCCAATCCTTCATTTTTCTTCTTCTAAAATGGCTTTATTGAGGTATAATTTACATACCATGAAATTTTTCCACTGACAGTATACATTATAGTAATTTGGGGTATGTTCATTAGAGTTGGGTACTCATCATCACAGTCCACTTTTAGAATATTTTCATCACCCCTAAAAGTTCCTGTGCTTATTTGTAGTCAGTCCCCAGCCTAGGGCAATCACTGATGTGCTTTCTCTGTATATAGATTTAAGAGGTTTCATATAAATAGTACCATATCATATGAAGTCTTCTGTGTCTGGCGTCTTTCATTTAGCATAATGGTTTTGAGATTCATTCATGTTGTAGAATGTATCCATAGTTTCTTTTTAATGCTGAATAGTATTCTATTGTATAGCTCTTTCACATTCCTTTTATCTCTTCACTCATTGATGGGCATTTGGATTATTTCCAATGTTTGGTTATTTTGAATAATACTTCTATGAATATTAATGTTCAAGTCTTCAGACGTATGTTTTCATTTCTCTTTCATTTCCATACTTAGGAGTGGGATTACTGCATTGTATGGTAAGTATGTGATTAATTTTTCAAGAATCTGACAAATGTTACCATTTTGTGGTGTTCCATTTTATATCCGACTAGAATGTTATGAGTGTCACAGTTGTCTCCTTATCTTTGCCAATGCTTAGAATTGTCAGTCTTTTTTATTATAGCCTTCTTATTGTGGTTTCAGTTTGCACTTCTCTAATGACTAATGATACTGAACATCTTTTCATGTGTTTATTGTGATTTATATATCTGCTTGGGGTAATGTCTAGTCATATTTTCTTTGGTGAAATGTGTTGCCAGCTTTTAAATTGTGTTGTCTTCTTACAGTTTAGTTGGTAAGGGTTCTTTATATATCCTGGAAATGAGTTCTTTGTTAGATATATTATGTGCAAATATTTTCTTCCAGTCTGCTTTATTTGCATTTCCTACTGTTGTCTTTTGAAGAGTGTATATAATTTTGATGAAATTCAAGTTATAATTTAATAGTGACTTTGTAATAAGTTTTGAAATTGGGTAATGTAAATCTTCCAACTTTGTTTTGCTCTTTAAAAATTGTTTTGGCTATTTTAAGTCCTTTGCATTTTTATATAAATTTTAGGGTCAGCTTATAAATTTCTACAAAGAAATCAGCTGGGAATTTGATAGAGTTAACATTGAATCTATAGATCAGTTTGAGGAGAATTGTCATATTAACAATAGTAAATCTCTTGTAAACATAGAATGTCTCTCCATTTACTTAGGTCATTGTTGACTTCTTGCAGTTAAAGATGTGGTTTCAATATACAGGCCCTACATTTCCATTGTGGAATATATTACCCAGTATTTTATTCCTTTTGATGCTATTATGAGTGGAATTAGCTTCTCAGTTTCAGTTTTCAGTTGTTTGTCGGTCTTTGGTTGAAATTGATTTGTGTTTTTCTAGTTATTTTAGTTGTCAAAGTAGGATGAGGGAAAAAGTAGGATGAGCTTGTGTTCTGGGCTTCCTCTCCCCATTAAATGGCCTTGTAAGGGCTATCATTTTCTCAAGAGCACGGAATATTGATGAGAAGTTGAGTTACTTGTGTTCAGAATATATAAGTATTATATTTATTTTATTTTATTTTTTAATAAAGATTTTTTTATAAGATTTTATTTATTTATTCATGAGAGACAGAGAGAGAGAGGCAGCGGCAGAGGGAGAAGCAGGCTCCCCGCAGAGCAGGGAGCCCGATGTGGGACTCCATCCTAGGACCCTGAGATCATGACCTGAGCCGAAGGCAGACGCTTAACCATCTGAGCCACCCAGGCGCCCAATAAGTATTATATTTATAAGTTGTATTCTTGTTAGGTGGGTCAGCAGTCAGTCTATTAAGCTTAATAAACATCTCCCAGTCTTGATGAGGGTAACAAACCAGAGAGGTTATTGAATGGGATACCCATTCATCAAAAGGTGTGAACCCTGAGGGTCCTGTATATAAGGCCATCATTCAACAACCCAGAGAGTGATGAAAATTTGCTGCCTTTCAGTGGTTATTGAGATGTTACTGTGACCCTGTGTGAGCCAAGTAGTCTCTTTGTGACACTCCATGACCTGCCTGCTTCCTATGGCCCTGTCATTACCCCAGGAAGCAAGAATATTCTGCCCATCATACACTTCCTCCTTCCCTTCATCAGCTGTAGGAGATCTTGCCCTTAAGTGACCAGATAGTTAACTCTCTCCTAAAATTTGTTATTACTTATTAAATTGGGATTATTTGTTTTCCTACTAGAGTTCCTAAATTATTTATTTATTTATTTAAAGATTTATTTATTATTTTTATTTGACAGAGAGAGACACAACGAGAGAGAAAACACAAGCAGGGGGTTGGGAGAGGGAGAAGCAGGCTTCCCACGGAGCAGGGAGCCCGATGCGGGGCTCGATCCCAGGACTCTGGGATCATGACCTGAGCCGATGGCAGACGCTTAATGACTGAGCCACCCAGATGCCCCTAGAGTTCCTAAATTATTTGATTAAAAAGGAAAACAATAACAGTCTTTTGTTCCCTGACCTCCTCTGTTGAATCTGGAAGGATCTTTGCATATTATTAAAGATTAAATTTGACCAAATATAGCAAAGGCCTGGGTATAATGATTTAATAAAGGCTGGTTCAGTTGCTACCTACCTATCCATCTATCTATCTGTCTGTCCTACATTAAGAGGTCTGAAAAGTATTCTGGAGGTGATCAGAGATATTTTGGCTATTCAGCAAGTCATTGAGGAGTTAAAGCTCCTTCTAGCTGCTGTTCCACCATCTTTAGTATATGGCTCTGTCCCTATGCTTGCAATGTCCTCAGGCATAGCACCCATTTTCCTGGTTGGAAGAATAGGAGCATGTAGGGGCCAAAGGAAACATGCTGAGTCTGCTTCCTTCATCAAGCTTTCCTGGTGAAACTTTTCATATGTCAGATTTGTGTCACTTGGCCAATCCTAGCTGCCTGGGAGTCTGGAAAGTTGAATAGTTAAAGCTGAGCATATTCTCAGCCAGAAAAAAAAAAAATTGTGCTCCTCTTAGTAAATGTGGTAGATATTACCAGCGATTACCATATCTGATTCTTCTGCCCTTCTGGGTATTGTGAAGCCTGTAGTCCTCAGCCTCCTTTCCATAGGATCAGTTCTGGCCAATGAAATGTGAAAAGAAGTGACAGAGGTCACTTGTAAATGAGAAAGGGGCATTTAAGGGGCACCTGGCTGGCTCAATCAGTAGAGTATGTGACCCTTGATCCTGGGGTCGTGAGTTCAAGCCCGACCTTGGGCATATCGCTTGCTTAAAAAAATAAATTCGTTTAAAGTTTCTTCAATCTTGTCTTACCTGCTAGGATCATCCAGAGACTGTGTTTCAGATAGTACACCTACAAGAGTGTGGAGCCTTTTTTAGCTTGGTCCCCTTTGCCAGTCCACGTGGCACATATGATATGAGCAAGAAAGGAACTTTTGTTAAACTGAGATATGTGTTCTGTTACTGCAACATAGCCTAGTCTGTTCTAATTAATGTACTCAAGAAAAGGGGTTAATATATATTGGCCAGGCAACTACCTGGATCTGCCACACTCTTCCACAGAGCCTATTTCTACTGAATCCCCAGAGCTGTGGTGGTTATCACTTTCCTTTCTATTATTATATTATGGACAAATTTTAAATATATACAAAACCAGAGAGAATGATATAATAGCTCAATGTATATCCATCAATCTATGACCAATCCTGTTTATTTTTACTCTTACCCTCTTCTCCCCACCCAGATTATATTTAATCAAATCCCAGTCATCACATAATTTCATGTATAAATATTTAAGTATATGTCTCTTTAAGATAAATATTTTTAATTTAACCATAATACTATTTTCACAGCTAAGAAATTAACAATAATTCCTTAATATTATCAAATAGTGTTCACATTTCACCTATTGTCTTATAGGGGATTTTTTTTACAATTTTATTTGTTCAAATTGGGATCCGCATAAAGTTTATAACTGTGACTGCCTGATACATCTTTGAATTTAGAGATTAATCTGGATGTTTTCTCCTCTACTTCTGAAAACACTGTCTTTTTTTTTTTTTTTTTGAGAGAGTTTCCTACAGTTTGGATGTTGCCATGTGCCCCCATGGTGTCTGTTAAATGTATTCATCTCTCTGTCCAAGCATTTCCTGCCTATTGCTAAATAGATCTAGAGACTTGATCAGATTGAAGTTAATTAATTAATTGACAGGAGCATTTCATAGGTATACTTATCAGCAGGCACGTAGTATCTGCTGGTCTCTACCACCCCCCCTTTAAATGATTAAACACCCTAGAGATAGCTTCTGTTCTTGACAGTGTGGATGCGTGAGGCTTTTGGTAACATTCCGATTGTATTGGCAGGGCCATACTATCAATTTCAGCACAATTGAATTCTCTCTCTCTCTTTTATCAACTCTCTTGGAGTATAATTTACATAAATAAAAATCATACATTTTAATTGAACAATTTGATGAGTTTTGACAAATGTATACATTCATGTAACCATCCCCACAATTGAGGTATAGAACAATTTTATCATCCCCAAATCCCTTGTCTTCTTCCTGGGCAATTTCTTCTTCCTGACTCCATGCAACCAGTGATCTACTTTCTGTCACTGTAGATTAAAATTTCATATAGACCATCCAGAGTTTCATAAAAATGGAATTATGTGGTATGTACTCTTTTGTGACTTCCTTTTTTTGCTCAGAATAATGTCTGTAAGTTTTATCCATGCTGTTGGGTGTATAAGTAATTTGTTCCTTTTTATACTTGAATAGAACTCTCTTGTTTGGCCATGCCAAAATTGTTTATCCATTCACAAGTCGATGGACATGTGGATTGTTTCAGGGTTTTGGCTATGAAAAAATTGCTATAAAAATTCCTGTACAAGTCTCTGAATGGATGTATGTTTTCATCCTATAGTGTAAATCCTAGAAGTGAGATAGCTGGGTTATAGTACTGGCATATACTCAACTCTACGAAAATGCCAAACAGTTTTCTAAAATTATAGTTGAGAAGTGTTATATTTCCATCAGAAATGTATGATAGTTCCATTGCTTCACATTTTTTCTAACATTTGGTATGTCAGTCCTTTTAATTTTAGCCATCTAATGGGTGTATAATGGTATCTTTTTTTTATTTTAATATTTATTTCCTTGATGATTTATGATATCGACCATTTTTTTCCAAGTGCTTACAGGTTTTTTTTAAAAAAATTATATATATATCTTTATTTCTCCCTCCCTACCTACCTACTTATCAATCATCGTCTATTTACTTGTAGTGAGGGAGAGAGAGCGATGGCTGGACCCATCTGGGAGGACTTTCCTCGATGCCCCAGATGTTTCCCAAGTGCTCTACCCTCTAGATGATTGGAATTTGAATGATTTTTCTGTTGTGTATGAGCTCTGAGAATTATTTATCTTACAGGTCTTTGGTTGTTTTTTATGTGCCTCATGAAATTTGATCCTACACTCCTCTACATGCACCACTTAGCCCTCAGCGGCTCTCCCTGGATGGTGCAGGGCCTGAGCCGCTCTGCTCCCAATGCCATGTCTGCCACTGTCCAGTGGGAGTTTGAGCAGTTGGATGCTCAGAATCACTAGCAGCAGCTGTACTTGGAAATTTGCAGAGTCTCATAGAATGGCCAAGTTTCCAGAAAACAGAAATTGAAACAGATACAGAGATCTAAGCCCCTATGATCATAGTCATGTTAAACTGCAGAATGCTGAGAATGATTATATTAATGCCAGTTTAAGTTGCCATAGAAGAGGTGCATAGATGTTACAACTTAACACAGGGGCCACTTCCTAGTACAGGTTGGCATTTCTGGCCCATGGTTTGGCGGCGAAAGACCAAAGCAGTTGTCATGCTAAACTGAGTTGTGGAGAAGGAATCTGTTAAATATACCCAGTACTGGCTGACAAAATATGACCAAGAGATGCTGTTTAAAGAAACAGGATTCAGTGTGTAGTTCTTGTTAGAAAATGTGAAGTCATATTATACATCTACTGCAATTAGAAAACATCAAGGAACGGTGGAAAGAACTTTCTAAGGCAGACTTATGTCTTGCTTTTGATCATTCACCAACCAAAATAATGACTGAAAAATACAATGGGGATGGGATAGGCCTAGAAGAAGAAAAACTATACAGGACTGTCCTCTAAAATGCAGGGTACTATGGAGGAGAACAGCGAGAGTGTCCTATGGCAGCATATTCAAGAGGACCAAAAAGCTAACATGGCTCAGAAGGTGCAGCAGATGAAACAGAGGCTAAAGGAGAGTGAATGAGAAAGGAAAAATTTTCCCAATTAAAAAAAAAAAAAAGGCAAGCAAAGAAACAAAAATTTTCCCTAAAGTCCTCTTTGAAGGAAAATTCTTATTGGCACAGTGAGGCCAAGATTGACAGACATCTAAATATCCATGACTTGAGAATATTCTGCAGCTATATACATTTTGAACCATTAATATGCAAGACCTGAGGCCTACTCCAGAAACTGAAGTGAAGTTTGATAAACCTGTAGATTGCTTCACACTAGTCTCTTTACTTTACATCCAGGGAACGGAGAGCACCACCAGCAGAAGACTTTGCAGAAGCCTCTCAGTTGATGTATTGTGAAGTGTTTACTGAATGTATGAAATGTAGAAAGATGTAAAAGATAAATTAGGAGAGACTACTTTGTATTGTACTGCCATTCCGACTGTATTTTTATACTTTTTGGCAGCATTAAATATTTTTATTAAATTAAAAAAAAAAACAAATTAGCCCTCAGCTCTATTTCAAAGGAATTTATGCAGATTTCTAGATGACTTCTCCTTCTTCTGCATCTTCTTCTTCCCCCCCCAACTGTTCCCTCCATCTCCCCTCCCCCACCTCTCTCCTCCTCTTCCTCTTCCTTCTTCTTTCCTAGTTTCCTTCTCTGCTCCACAACTTCCAGCCACCTTATTCTCCCCAAACTCTGATCTTTGTTTCTTCAGTTTTACAAGCTTTTTTGCTCTGCTTAGGATTCTCTTTCATGATCCAGAAAATTCTACCAGGCAATTGTCTTAGATATTTTGCCCAGTTCTTAGTTGTTTAAAGATGAAGTTGAGTATGTTTCTTGTTACTCCAAATGGCCAATAGATAAAATCCTACAACTCCTTTTTTTACATATCCTTAAGCTTTTTATACTCAGCTGAACCCTCAAAGGTTTACAGAATTTACTTGCCCTAAATTTTTTCCTTCTCCTTTACCTATAGTAAGTGTTCCTAATCTTCATTTTTTTCTTCCTTTTGGCTTTACCTAATCTGTTCTCCACTTATTTTTGCAGAATTCTGGAATCTTTCTTCTCTGAAGAAATAAACAGAATCCAGCATGAACTCCTTCAATTTTATTCCACCATCCTGTATGTCTGTTAAGGCATCCTGTTTCCTATTTTAAAGCGTAGTGACCTCATATGACCAATATTCATTAATTTTATTTTTTTAACTGTTTGTATTCATAGAATCACATTTTCCTTATTCTACCTTTCCATTTTCTCAGTTACCTTGTGTTCCAAGATTTCTTCCATCTATTGCCATGTCTTTATTTTGCCATTTAAAATTAATGCAACAATCTCCTCTTAGGTTTTCACCTGGCTCTTGATTGCCAGTTTTCATCTTTGAGCCAGCACATTTATGTACAGTCCTCAGGGTAACAGTTACCATGGCTAGATCCAACCACTGAGTGTCTTTTCTTATACATTTTCACCACTTATTCCTTCTAATATTTCCAGAAATAATTTAGGTTAGGGCTACTCATTCTCAGCCTTATTGTCATTTTGGGCCAGATAATTCTTAGTTGAGGGACTGTTCTGCGTATTGTGGGATGTTTAGCAGCATCGATGGCCTCCACCCACAGGATACCAGGAACATGTGACTCCCACTCCTCATTTGTGACAAAATGTCTCCAGACATTGTCACATGTATCCTGGAAAGCAAAATCACCCTTGGTTAAAAACCGCTGACTTAGAACAACTTTCTCTGACTCTTTCAGAGAAAAAGTTTTCTTAGACTCAGTTTTCCCAGCTGTAAAATGAAGATAATGAAACATATTTCCCAGGGCTATTTTGGGGAATCAAGGTGATGCATGGAAGTTTTTAGCGTAGTGTTCGCTGAGAAAATGTTTGCAATTATCATAATAATTATTGACCTTTCTATCAATACACTGCTCTCCTCTTCTTACATCTCAGATATTATTTTATCTGTTATGTGTATATCTATAATGTATCTTGTTAATTGTAGTATTCCTTATCATTATCAGTTTAATTAATTTATCTAATTTATTATAGCATATGCATTTTACTTTGCATTTCTTACACTAACTTCTCTTTTTCCTAAAAAATGTTGGTCTTTGATACAATATCCTCTTGAGACTGTTGTCCTTTCTTCTTCCCTTTACATTAAATTAATTTAAAAAAAAGTGAATCTATATTTATTGTCATAAATCTTGTTTATATCCTTCTGTCTGGCTACTGTCCCAGTCACTTTACTGAAATTGCTCAGGCAAACATCAGCAGTATATTTTTATTTAAAGAATTTTCTTATCAAAGTTAAACATGCACACAGTTTAAATAGATTGTTTTCTCAAGGCTTATAAGGAAAAACAGAAAACACCATAAAAACAGCTATCCCTTCCCCCTTAACACCCCATCCATATCTCACTTCCTTGAGTCAATCATTTTTTATTATCTTAGATGATTCTTTACGTGTTCATATATGTGTTTCTGGAAAACATTCTGTGATGGTTAATTTTATGTGTCAACTTGACTGAGACAAGGGGTTTTGGTTAAACATTATTTCTGGGTGTGTCTGTAGGATGTTTCTGGAAGGGATTAGCATTTGAATCTGTAAATAAGAAGGGAATCAAAGATGTAAACTTAGGAGGCTCCAACATTTTTTTTTTTAAGATTTTTTTTTTTTTAATTTATCTATTTGAGACAGAGAGAATGAGAGGGAGGAGGGTCAGAGGGAGAAGCAGACCCCCCGCCGAGCAGGGAGCCCGATGCGGGACTCGATCCCGGGACTCCAGGACCATGACCTGAGCCGAAGGCAGTCGCCCTACCAACTGAGGAGGCTCCAACATTTAACAGGGTGGACCGAGGAAAAAGCACCCGCAAAGACTGAGGATAAGGAAATTGAAAAGTAGGGGAATGATGAGTCTGAGGCACACAGGAAGCCAGGAAAGGAAAAGGAAATGGAAGAGTCACTTGGCAGAAGACTGAAAATGAGCCTTTTGACTTGCCAGTTAGGAGATCATCGGTGGTTTAAGCGTCAGTAGTTTCAGAATGGGTTTTGCCAGTGTTCTACCTCTGATGCTAAGTGTGTATTTGATTATCCTTCAGATATTATCTAAAACAATTCTGTGACAATGTCTCTAAGTTCTTGCTGTGTCTTGGGGGTGGGGGATCTGGTTTAGTGACCTGAACTATGTGCTGTTTTAATGAAGGTAGCAAGAGCTCCTGTTTGTACACAGTTTTAAGTTGCATGCCACTGCGTTTGTGGAAGATCTGTGTTATCCTTCTGGATGGGTTTGCTGTCTTGCAGCAGCCAAGAGCAGGATAAACAAACAAGGCAAAGTTGCCGCAGTAGTAGCAATGCAAACCCATTAGCACGGCTTCCAGCACAGCAGGACCTGACAACAGGACAGGGAGGCATAATGGATTGAAAAACCCAAAGGTTGTTTACATTAGTTGTGAGCCCACCTACACAGAAGCTACAGGTGGGGACCATGCCCAAGAAGTTCTCAAGGTCGGAGCAACTTCTTTTTATCAATAACTAATACTTGCACGTATCTGTTCTCAGCCACCCCTCTGCATAAACTACTCCGTTTATCCTCCTTTCTTGCGATAAGAATATCAAAATTATATCATCTCCCTATTATCAGGACTTGGTCTTTAATTACAATGGAGGCATTTTTGTTGATCCATTCATGCTATTCTTAGTGGTTTTGATTTTTTATTATCGTGAGACACCAAATATTTCCAAACATCCATTCAAAGTGTTTGTTCCAATCCTGACATATACTTATGACTTGGCCTAATTACCTCCTCTACGACCTTACAGTAGATTTTCTTTTTGCCACTAATGACTCATACCCAGCACTTCCCATACGCTGGTTCACTGCATCACACATTCCAGCCTTCAGGCTAGCTGCAGTCGCTTCATTGTCTTGTTTGTTCTTCCATTTTCAGTTTTAAGGATTCTTTGATAGAGAGGACACATGAAAAATGAGACTTAAGATGTTCTATGTTCTCTCTGCCATCTGTTAACATTATACCATCTGTTTCGAATACCAATCTAACCCTCATTTTCTGGGCTTTTGAAATGCACAGAGTTTCTTTTTCTCCCTTGTATCCTTTGTGATTATGTTGTCAGAAACTTCCTGTCTTCTCCCTCCCTCCTTCCCTCTTTCTGCCTCTCTTTCCCTCTCTCCTTTCTTGAGTGGTTCATTCTCTTGAACAACAATTTTGTTTCTAAGACCAAGTGACCATACATATTTTTCATAGGAAATGTTTGAAAAATTTATTTAAATTCCAGGATACCTGATTGTTCCTGCTCAAGTTTCATTTCCTAAACTCTGTGTGGGCAGGTGTGCATGTGTGTGTGCTCGCGGGCGGGGACGCACGATGGGTGGTGGGGTGGTAGAAAGGCAGAAACCTGAAGATCTCTGGTTTGTGTTCTAAGTCATCCATCTTGACTAATGGCATCGCAGTCAGTCTGATTTCCCAAAATAGAAATTCTCACGTTATCTAGGACCTTTCCAATTTCTTATTCCTCCCATTCACTTAGTCCCAAACTACTATTGATTTTACCCCAGGATAGCTCTCAAGACTGACCTCTGCTTTTGACTCTGCTGGCACCCACTCCCTCGGTCCAGGTTCTCCTAACCTGGGCAGTCCTGTGACTTTAGATCACACAGGCCCATTTTCTCCAATCCCTCCTTCACATGCCGCCCGGTCACCTGTCTTTTCCCACATCCTCTTTAGCCCCATCACTGCTCCTGTCACTGCTGTTGATTACTTCAACATCTGCCTAGATGTTGTAACCAGCCCCGGGCCTCCCATTTCTGTAACCTCCAGAACTTTAAATTTTTCCTCCATCTTTTTCAGCCACCCACTCCCATAATCATCACCAGTCACTCTCCTGTCTCCCTAATCTTGATTTCAAACATTTCACTCTTATGTCGCTTCCTATCTTTTTAGTTTCCTTGTTACAGTATTTCTATTCCAGCAATTCCCCAACCTTTATGAGGCTTTCACTACATTGACCTTACCTCTTCTTCACTAGCCTTAATTTACTAATTTTCCTTTTTTTTCCCCTCTCACAGAATTAGTCTGTTCAAAGATAGATTTCCGGTTCCATAATTGGAGACAGAAGCTGATTTATTTCTCTAAATGAGTGGATCTTTACCTAGCATCTCAGATTCACAGATTGTAAAGTTTAAACAAGCTTTATTAATTCCTGTTTATCCTTTTGAGTCCTGGGAATGAAAAGAAATGATTTTAAGACAAGAAAAGAAGCTAGAGATTACAGTTCACAAATCTCTAGGCATGATTTGGACCATGTGACCGAGAGAAGATGAATGGTTATTTGAAAAATTTAATAGGCAGCAGGTACAATAATAGCAACATGAGCCCAATGTATACTTTCTAGCTTAAATCTAGGAGGGTCATTCCTGTAAACGTCCCACCCATGAGGCCAGCTGGTTTCTGACTGTTACTGAGTAAGCCCAGACAAGTAGGGGTTATAGACTCCCCTTGGTGACTTTACCAAAGCAGAGGTGTAGACAAATTTAACCTACCAACTTTTTTTCAACTTCTAGCTAAAAGCAAGTAAAATATTTACATTTAAAATGTAGCTGTGACTCAGAACTTGCAACGACTTTAGCATTATGGGTGTTTGCTTGAGGGACCCTTACCAAGATAAGCCATCATCTTTATTTTTTTTTAATATTTTATTTATTTATTTGACAGAGAGACATAGCGAGAGAGAGAACACAAGCAGGGGGAGTGGGAGAGGGAGAAGCAGGCTTCCCGGAGAACAGGGAGCTCGATGTGGGCCTCTATCCCAGGATCCTGGGATCATGACCTGAGCCGAAGGCAGATGCTTAACGACTGAACCACCCAGGTGCCCTGATAGGCCATTATCTTACATGACTTCTGAGCACCATTTGACAGAAGTGACCTTCCCTCCTTATGGCAGCACTTGTTTTCTAGGCTTCTATAACATCACACTCACTTAGTTTCTTCCTATTTCAATAGCCTCTTCTTTTAGTCCTCTTTTTTCCAATTCACTTTTCTCTACCAGACTATTAAATATTAACACACCCCTTGAAACTGTCCTCGTCTTTCTTTTTTTACTATCTAATAGTCTCCCAAGTGATCACTTCCATATTCATAGCTTTAAATAGTATCTATAGGTTAAGGCCTGTATCACCAATTCTTAGAAAACTCCAGTAGAATAAAGCCTTCATGACATTGGGTGAGTCAGAGTTTTTAATTTTTTTTATTTATTTATTTTTTATTTTTATTTTTTAAAAGATTTTATTTATTTATTTGAGAGAGAGAGAGAAACAGCATGAGAGGGGAGAGGGTCAGATGGAGAAGCACAGACTCCCCGCTGAGCCGGGAGCCTGATGTGGGACTCGATCCCAGGATTCCGGGATCATGACCTGAGCCGAAGGCAGTCGCTTAACCAACTGAGCCACCCAGGCACCCCGAGTCAGAGTTTTTTAAAGCAGGAGTCAAAAACCGTAAGCTACAAAAGAAAATATTTATAAATTGAGATTTATCAAAATAAAAAGAAACAATTTTTCCTCAAACATTTTGTAACAAAATGTTACAAAAATGCTATGGTAAGTGCTGTGAATTGTGTAAGACTGATGAATCACAGACCTTTACCTCTGAAACAAATAATACATTATATGTTAAAAAAAAAAAGAGAGAAGATAGTAGGAAGGGAAAAATGAAGGGAGGGATATCGGAGGGAGAGACAAACCATGAGAGACTATGGACTCTGAGTAACAAACTGAGGGTTCTAGAGGGGAGGGGATTGGGGGGATGGGTTAGCCTGGTGATGGGTATTAAGGAGGGCACATATTGAATGGAGCACTGGGTGTTATATGCAAACAATGAATCATGGAACACTACATCAAAAACTAATGATGTAATGTATGGTGATTAACATAACATAATAAAATAAAATTAAAAGAAAAGAAATAGATGGATAAAATATTTGCAGAACATATATCTGATGAAGGACCTTTAATAAGTATATGTAAAACCTTTGCCATAACTTTCAACATAATTATTCAACATCATTTCAACAGATTCAAAATCATTTTGCATTAGGGGAATCCAAATTAAAACCACAAGGACTGTTAACTATAGAGAACAAATTGATGGTTACCAGAGGGGAGTGGATGGGGAGGATGGGGGAAATAGGTGATGGGGATTAAGAGCACACTTATCATCATGAGCCCTGGGTGATGTTTGGAATTGTTGATTCACTATATTGTACACCTGAAACTAAGATAACACTGTGTGTTGACTATACTGGAATTAAAATTAGAAACTTAATAAAAATATTGTGATAATAATACATGTTATAAAAAAAATTAAAGGCTAATTGAATATAGTATAAAAAACACACACAAGGAGAAACCACTGTATACCTATTAGCATAACAAAAAGAATTGTGATTAGTATGCAGAATAACTAGAACTGTCATTCATTAATGTTGTGAATCTAAATTAAGACCCACCCACTTTGGAAGACAATTTGGTGATTTCTTATGAAATTAAAAATACACATACCATGTGATCCAGCAGTTTCATTTCTAGGCAGTTACCCAACATCTTTGTCTCTATCTACACAAAATCTACGTAAGGTCTACACAAAAATTTCTGTATTGATGTTTATAATAGCTTTACTCATAATTGTACAAACTAGAAACAACTACATATTCATCTGATGAATATATAGACAAAATTTAGGTACATCTGTACAATTGAATACAAGCTAAAAAAAAAAGGACTGAACCATTTATTGATACATGTAACAATATTGGTGAATCTTGAATGTATTTTGCTAAGTGAAAAAAGCCAAACTCAAAAGGCTGCATAGTGTACAATCCCATTTATATGACATTCTGGAGAAGACAAGACATATAGATAGTAAACAGATGTATGGTTACCAGGCCTGCATTCCTGTCCATTGTATTTTTCATTGTCAGATATAGAAGTTTTCATTTCTATTAGTTTGATTTGGGCCTCTTTATATTCTACATTTTCCTACTGTTTGGACATAAAGAATACAGTTACAGTAAGTGTTTTAATGTCCTCTTCTAACTTTAATATAGGTGTCAGTTCTGAGTCACTTATGATTAATTTTTTTTTGTTATCGACAGTGCAGATCATGTTTTCTTCCTCCTTTTCATGCCTGGTAATTTTTGAATGGGTTTTAGGCACTGTGATTCCATTTTTTTTTTTTTTTTCAATTTCAGGTCTTGATTTTAAATTTTGTTATGTGGGAAACTTTGTTGGATGGCAGAGAAGTGTTTGTTGTAGGGATTGAGGTAAAGTCCTTTTGTGTGCTATATACAATGCTCTGTGGATCTTGAGGCTTTTCATTCTGGCTGGTATGACGAGGCACTCACTGTCCCTAGATTCTGTGAGCCCTATGCAGTGTTACCTCTTACCCTTCCAGGTGACTCTTCCTTCAGCCTTGGCAATTTCCTTTTACATACACACAGATTAATTACTCTGCTGCATGCACAAGATGATCATCTGCACATCTCTGAAGTCCTTTCACTGCGCAGCTGTATCCTCCCTAGTATGCTCTTTAAAAAAAAAAAAAAAGATTTTATTTATTTATTTGACAGAGAGAGACACAGCGAGAGAGGGAACACAAGCAGGGGGAGCAGAGAGGGAGAAGCAGGCCTCCCGCAGAACAGGGAGCCTGATGCGGGCCCGATCCCAGGACCCCTGGGACCATGACTCGAGCCAAAGGCAGACACTGAATGACTGAGCTACCCAGGCGCCTCCCTGGTATGCTCTTTTATAAACTCTACTACCTTGGTATCGCTGAACCCCAGTCTGTCTCCTTTTTTTTTTTTTAAAGATTTTATTTATTTGAGACAGAGAGAATGAGAGACAGAGAGCATAGAGCATGAGAGGGAGGAGGGTCAGAGGGAGAAGCAGACTCCCTGCCGAGCAGGGAGCCCGATGCGGGACTCGATCCCGGGACTCCAGGATCATGACCTGAGCCGAAGGCAGTCGCTTAACCAACTGAGCCACCCAGGTGCCCCCCAGTCTGTCTCCTTAACCTAGAGAACATACTCGTTTCTTTCTGGGCTTCTTTCTACCATGGACTGGAACTTCTCTCAGCACAGCAAACCTGGCAGTAAATCACAGGGTCTGCCTCATTTGTTTCCTATCTCTCAGGGATCACTGCCCTTTGTTGCTTGATATCCTGTCTTGAAAACCATTGTTTTATATATCTTACCTGGTTTTTGGGTTGATTAAAGTAAGAAAATAGGTCTTGTTCCTGTTACTCCGTCTTGGCCAGAAGTAGAAGTCTACAGTGTTATGTTTTTGATACTGCTGTGGTTCGTTTTTGCGTTTTATCATTGAATGAATTGGATTTTTCCTAAGGCTGTTTTTGTTTGTTTGTTTGTTTGTTTGTTTGTTTTTTCAAGAAATTCCTTGAGAGGGCCAGATGGAGGTCAAGGTGGTATTCCAGTTTACTGCTGTGCACAATTCAAAATTTCTCTTCCTCTCTGTTGCTGAAGAGCAGGCTGCTTCATTTACCTGTAGCTTTTACTTTTGATTTTTTAATTTTTCTCTTTTCTTTCTTTCTTCTTTCTTTGCCTGCCTGCTGTACTTTCCTGAACCAAACACAGTTGAAGAGAATTTCATTTGCTAGCTAATTTTAACCCAGTTCTTGCACTCCATATGTATCAAGAGGTATAATTGGGAAACATCAGTATGAACCTCTCACTTTTACAAATGCATTTTGATAGCACATTTAGGTATGTTCTCTACTAGGGAAATTTCCCTCTGAAGTGAAATTCAAAGGTTCTTTCCTATTCTCTCCCTTAATCTCAGCTGCTTTTGATAACCGTTATGTGTAGAAACTGGGAATTATTCTATCTTCATTGGAAATAGTGTTTGCCTTAAAAATTCTCCTTGTTGTTTTTGGATGTTTCCTACAAGGAGAAGGTGAGATGCTGATTTATGAAACTTGCTTATTGATGGACTCATCAATTTTCTAGAAAATTAAAAATTGAGGGACCACCTGGCTGGCTCAGTCAGTAGAGCATGTGACTCTTGATCTCAGGGTTGTAAGTTCAAGCCCCACATTGGGTATAGAGATTACTTAATTTTCTTCTCCATGATAATTTCTCTTTAGTAATTTTTAAACAAAAAAGCTTGTATTTCTAATGTAAAATTGTCATTGCCCCAAATTACAGCATATATAGAATTCATGTCAAAACTATGACAACTTAAAGCATGAATTAAGCATCATATCATTACTTCATATATATTTCTAAAAAATTATTCCAAATATACATTCAGATTTACATTAGAATGTTGACATCCTGATACTATTAAATTAAAAATAACAATAATTTTCATTTCTATCTATAAAAGGAATCATTTCTTTTTAAAATAATGTCATTAGTGAGACAGTCTCATAGAATTAGATTTAGTAGGGATCAAACTTTAATGTAGATCACATTTTATCTTCTACCAAAGACTTGAAGGGAAAAAGTCACAGTGGGTCTTCAAAAATTAGTGTGGAGCTTGAGTGATGAGCTCTGTTACTACTTCCAGAAATGTTCCAGAGTCTAGTCGTATAATGTGTATATCAGAGTTTCTTCCAACTGCTGCCAAAAATATGTATATCCTACAAGTCATTTACATCATTTTTATCTATCAATCTATCTATTAAATTATTTTCTATCACCTGGACTGGCTGCCTGTTTAAGTTACTGTTGAGCAAAGAACATGGAGTTCCCAGTCATGATGTCAATTTTCTCTTCCCTGTGTACAATGGTAGACCAAAAATGCATTGCACCAAGATGGCAGTCATCCAGACTTGATTTCCAAGACTACTGTGACAACCTGGGAGTACTCAGTTAGACAGCCTTCTTTGTATAATACACACAAGGTGATGATGGCTCTTTGATTTGTAGCAGCATCTGTCATTGCAGAATCTGTGCTATTCATAAGTTTGTCATTTCATAATTTCATCTGAACCTTTGATTTACTTTCTCCATTACTGCTACTGATGGCCAGATGCCCAGCACTCTGATTTTTAAATGTGTTTCTCAATTTTACCTAACATTGTTGTTCTTTGCTCAGTAGTATCTGTATCTCCTCAATTATTGTGTGGATTGCAAATGTGAAAATCACCCATGTCAACCATTACATAGAATCAGGATCTTTGGAACTAACTTGTATCTGGGGTTAACTCATTTATTCAAAAACTCTTATGAAATGCCGACTGTATTTTAGGCACTGGGAATACATAGATGAATTATCTCTGTGTCAAAGCCTTCTAGTCAAAGGTGGTCAGAAATCTATCTGTTGTCAAATGAAGTTTCATTTATTGCCTTATTGAAATGAGGGAGACCACACACTATGGAGAATCATGAAGCTTCGTAATAAAAGGGTGTTAAGAAGGATTTATTATAGGATTTGTGCTTGTGTCAGGTGATTTTTGAGGAATGTTCAAGGAAGGAGGGTTTGCTCTGGGTTGGGTGCTGTCAGGGAGTGGGGTGGTTAATTTGATATTTTAATGAATCTCACCTAGAAGGCAGGAAAAATAATCTGAGGCTAAGCCTATAATTGACAAAGAAGCAGTTGTTATTCTTGTTAGCTGGGAAAAGATGTTGTTTGGTATTTTTGTTGTTTGCCCTGTAATCTTGTTTTGTCTTTGTTCTGAGAAGATCATAGAATGGTCTTTTTTGTCTTAGTTTATAACAGTTACAGAGCTACCTTGTCTGACATCAGTGCCCTTGCATTTAATTTCAAGAAAAGAATGCCATGGTTCATCTGTAAATGCCAGGCCATCAACTAGTAACACCAAGAACTAGGGTTAGGTGAGTTCTTAAATGTCAGTTTGTTTGATTCATTATCTAGTGAGAAAGATAGGCCCTTAATCTGATCATTAGAATAATAATAATAACAGTAACAACAGCAGCAATAATGATAGTAACAACTAATATGTATTAAGGTTTTATGTTCCAGGCACTGGTCTGAGCACTTTATATGTATTATTTCATTTAATTCTCATGACAGCCCTATGATGCAGATACTGCTATTACATTATTCCTGGTAATGGATGTGGGAACTGCAGTTTGGAGCAGTTAAGTGATTTTCTCCAAATTGCATAGCTTTATGTAGTGTTGACATCTATAGGCAATCTGATTCAAGGGCTCATGTTCTTACACACTATTTTAAATATATACTGCAGTGAAGTGTTTTGTGGTATGGTGGATATTGTTGGTGTTCATCTCAGATCCCCTTTACTGGTCTGGTACGCTCTCCCCCAGTTTCCATGAGTATGGCTGTGAGCTCCCTTTTTCTTGCCTTCTCACTAGGGAGATAATACTCCTTAGGACATCCTCTGGGGTATTGATTGTGATTGATGGGTGAGTGAGGGGGAAGGCTGGTGGTTGGGAGTGGCTGGGTGGGGGAGATGGTCTCTTAGAGTGGGATCTACTCTGTGATGCAGTTAATGCTCTATTATTGTGAGTTATTATATATTATTATTATAGAGTTCCCCAGGAATTGGGCTAGGCTAGAATCCAGCTGAGACCCAAGGCCAAATTCTTGCCTGGCTTTTTCCCCTGCCCTCTCATATTTCTTCATCACTCCCTTCTGTCAGAGAACACTCTTGTGATAAACCCTACTTATACAGTAGTCCCCAGCTCAGACTCTTTGTAGGTGACGGATGGATGGTAACATGCATTAGTGATGTGGAAAGACATCAACATGGCAGCAGAGAGGAGAGATACCTGCGCTTTCCTGGCAGGAATAGGTTGAGGGATGGTATCGGCCAGAGCAGTCTTCCTAGATGAAGCAACTCCTAAATGAATTCTAAAAGCATGAATTGGATTAGGCAGGTGAAGGTATCTTTGAAGTCAGCCACTTTATTCATTAAATCTGTGCTAAAGAATAAAGAGTAGAATGTAAAATTTTGCTTTGTGATTAAGTTAATATCCTTGCAGGAATTTTAGTTTTAAAATTCTTACACTTAATGTGATAACATTTATTAAGGGAACAGGAAGGGACATTTACATTCACTTAACTACTTAAATGTGAAATTTATGGTATTAGGGTGTTTTCCCATGTAGTGCCTCCATTAATATTGCAGCCCAACACAAGAAATGAAATTCAGAGATGAAGGAAATTCTTCAAGTTTTATATTTTAAATTCATGCAGTTTGCCTTTTAAAGTATACTTTATTGGGCACGTGGGTAGCTCAGTTGGTTCAGTGTCTGCCTCTGGCTCAGGTCATCTTCCCAGGGTCCTGGGATCTAGCCCTGAGTCAGGCTCCCTGCTCAGCGGGGAGTCTGCTTCCCCCTCTGCCCCTCCCCCTGCTTGTGCTCTCTCTCACACACATGAATAAATAAAATCTTAAAAAAAATAAAATATACTTAATTTAGGCATAATTTACATGCAATAAAATGTGCATATTTAAAGTATAAATTTTGATCAGTTTTGACAAATTTCTGTGTCCATTTAAATCTGCTACCATTGAGATGTAGAACATTTATATCACCTGAAAAAGTTTGGTTGTGCCTTTCCTGGTCAGGTCGCTCCAATATTCAGCCCCAGCCAAACATTGTTCTGATCTGTATCATTATAGATTAGCTTTTTCTAGTAGATTTCTGTTTTGTTATGCCCTAAAATACATTCACATTTTAAAAATATTGCCATTAAGTAAAATTAGCCACATTTTATGGAAATTTCTTGGATTTATTCTACAGTTTTGTTTAGACATACCACAAAGTATCCCAGAAAAACTTACATACTAATTCAATAAATATTTTCTGATATTTTGAGGGACTTGGCAGAAATTTACCCAAAACAGAATTGCGACGACTTCTTCTTCTTCTTTCTTCTTTCTTCTTTCTTCTTTCTTCTTTCTTCTTTCTTCTTCTTCTTCTTCTTCTTCTTCAAAATTGCAACTTCTAGTGATAGTTTTTTTCTTTTAAAATCTACTGTAAGACCCTGATGGAGCTCACAAAAGGGATGTGTGTGTGCGTGCGTGCATGTGTGTGTGTGTGTATGACTGACTGTAGGGGCTTCTCTAGGTGCATAGAGAATGAACAAGGGAAATGGAACTTTTTGTTGGCCATTATGCCAAGACATACATGATTCTGAAACAATGTCCCATAATTGATATTCTCACATATTGATAATTGGTTTTACCTTTATGTAAGCAAAACAGAAATGAGAATGCCAAAGTCAAAAATTTCATTTTTTTCATTCTAATCATTTAAAAAATATATTTGTAAGACTATGAAGAGGATGAAATTAATACTTCTAAATATGAAAAGTTTTTGATAGATCTTGGTTATCTTTACTGAGAACAAATGGAGCTAATGTGAAGCAATATATGGAAGCTGAGTTGTACTAATCTGAATGTTGTAAGAGGCAGTGAATTGTAGATTGTTTTGACTAACTTGGTGATACATGGAGTTATGAATAAACTACTGTGTTTTGTTTTTTGACAAAAAAACAATGGTTCAAGACAAATGTACTTTTTACCACTTACATTTTAATTGTAGCTTTCAGATGTTTTACTGTATGATGTTTAAAAAATTTTTGTATAAATTTAAAACATAAAATACCTCAAAAGTAGGAGTCACAACTTTAGGGCATACTGTGACATAAATTTTGCCTTGTGTTATCAATCAAGGCCTCCTAGCCGACAGTCATAAAATAAGTGCTAAAGAAAATATGGTAAATTAAATTTTAACTATTCATATTCTACATCTTTGCATTTTACTAAGTCAATGGGATGTTAGCTTGATGTCAAATAAATAAATAAATAAACAAATAAATAAATAAATAAATAAATTTTAAGCACCAAGGGAAAAAAGAGCAATAGATTCCTAGTTGATAAATCATAAAATATAAAGAATTAGAACTTACTTATAATTCTACCACATGGAAGCAACTGTTAATATTTTGACAAACATAATTTATTTTAAAATAGTCATATAATACAATCATAATATTTTGTACCTTGTGTTTCACATACCATCTTTGTAGCTTTCATTTTTTTCTTACTGAATTAGTTATGACTTTCAGTACAATAATGAATAAGAATTGTAAGAGAGGGCATGCTTACCTTTTTCTCAATTTTCAGGGGAGAGTATCCAGTTTTCATTATCACATATAAAGTTTTTTTGTAGATGTTTATTATGAAGTTGAAGTTTCCTTCTATTCCTAGATGGCTAAGAATGTTTATCATAAATGGGTATTGGATTTTGTGAAATGCTTTTTCTGCATCTATTGAGATGATCATGTAGTTTTTGTCTTCTATTCTCTTTATGTGTTTTATAACATTAATTGGTTTTGGAAACTAACTTTGCAATTCTGGGATAAAACTTAGTCTTTTTGTACATTGTAGACATCAATTTACTAATATTTTATGGAGGATTTTTGCATTGTGTTCATAGGAGATATTGGTCTGTAGTTTTACTTTCTTGTGCTATCTTTATTTTGTTTTATGTTATTTTTTTGGAAATTAAAGTAATTGTGGCCTTAAAGAATGATTAAGAAGTTCTCTCCTTGTATATTCTGGAAGAGATTGTCAAAAGTTAGTATCATTCTTTTTTTTCCGCAATGGGTTTGCCACCAGAACACAGGTGTCATGAAAACCACCACTCAACCTAAACCAAAATGGGAAAGGAAAAGACTCACATCAACATCGTTGTCATTGGACACGTAGATTCAGGCAAGTCCACCACTACTGGTCATCTGATCTACAAATGTGGTGGGATCGACAAAAGAACTATCGAAAAATTCGAGAAGGAGGCTGCTGAGATGGGAAAGGGCTCCTTCAAGTATGCCTGGGTCTTGAATAAACTGAAAGCTGAACATGAACGTGGTATCACCATTGATATCTCCCTGTGGAAATTTGAGACCAGCAAGTATTATGTGACCAATGCCCCAGGACACAGAGACTTTATCAAAAACATGATTACAGGCACATCTCAGGCTGACTGTGCTGTCCTGATTGTTGATGCTGTTGTCGGTGAATTTGAAGCTGGTATCTCCAAGAATGGGCAGACCCATGAACATGCCCTTCTGGCTTACACACTGGGTGTAAAACTAATTGTGGGTGTTAACAAGATGGATTCCACTGAGCCAACCTTCAGCCAGAAGAGATAGGAGGAAATCGTTAAGGAAGTCAGCACCTACATTAAGAAAATTGGCTACAACCCCGACACAGTAGTATTTGTGTCAATTTCTGGTTGGAATGGTGACAACATGCTGGAGCCAAGTGCTAACATGCCTTGGTTCAAGGGATAGAAAGTCACCTGTAAAGATGGGAATGCCAGTGGAACCACACTGCTTGAAGCTCTGGATTGCATTCTGCCACCAACTCGTCCAACTGACAAGCCCTTGCGTCTGCCTCTCCAGGACGTCTACAAAATTGGTGGTATTGGTACTGTCCCTGTGGGCTGAGTAGAGACTGGTGTTCTTAAACCTGGCATGGTGGTCACCTTTGCTCCAGTCAATGTTACAAGTGAAGTAAAGTCTGTTGAAATGCACCATGAAGCTTTGAGTAAGGCTCTTCCTGGGGACAATGTGGGCTTCAGTGTCAAGAACGTATCTGTCAAAGATGTTCGTCGTGGCAGTGTGGCTGGTGACAGCAAAAATGACCCACCAGTGGAAGCAGCTGGCTTCACGGCTCAGGTGATTATCCTGAACCATCCAGGCCAAATCAGTGCTGGATATGCCCCTGTGCTGGATTGTCACACAGCTCACATTGCTTGCAAGTTTGCTGAGCTGAAGGAGAAGATAGATCATCGTTCTGGAAAAAAGCTGGAAGATGGTCCCAAGTCCTTGAAATTTGGTGATGCTGCCATTGTTGATATGGTTCCTGGAAAGCCTGTGTGTGTTGAGAGCTTCTCTGACTATCCTCCTCTGGGCCGTTTTGCTGTTCATGATATGAGACAGACGGTTCCTGTGGGTGTCATCAAAGCAGTGGACAAGAAAGCAGCTGGAGCTGACAAGGTCACCAAGTCTGCCCAGAAAGCTCAGAAGGCTAAATGAATATTATTCCCAATACTTGTCACCCCAGTTTTAATCAGTGGTGGAAGAACGGTCTCAGAACTGTTTGTGTCAATTGGCCATTTAAGTTTTTTTTTTTTTATTATGTTAAGTTAATCACCATACATTACATCATTAGTTTTTGTTGTAGTGTTCCATGATTCACTGTTTGTGCATAACACCCAGTGCTCCATGCAGAACATGCCCTCCGCCATTTAAGTTTAATAGTAAAAGACTGGTTAATGATAACAATGCATTGTAAAACCTTCAGAAGGAAAGGAGAATGTTTTGTGGACCATTTGCTTTTTTGTGTGTGTGTGTGGCAGTTTTAAGTTATTAGTTTTTAAAATAAGTACTTTTTAATGGAAACAACTTGACCAAAAATCTGTCACAGAATTTTGAGACCCATTAAAACAAAAGTTTAATGAGAAAAAATAAAAGTATCATTGCTTTCTTAAATGCTTGATAGAGTTCACCAATGAAACTATCTGGGCCTTGTGCTTTCTTTTTTGGGAAGTTGTAAATTATTAGTTTAATTTATTTAATAGATATAAAATAGTTTACTTATTTCTTCTTGTGTAAGTTTTGATAAGTTTGTGTCTTTTTTTTTTTTTAAAGATTTTTATTTATTTGTTTAACACAGAGAGAGAGAGCACAAGTAGGCAGAGCAGCAGAGAGAGGGAGAGGGAGAAGCAGGCTCTCCGCCGAGCAGGGAGACTGGAGCCTGATGCGGGGCTCGATCCCAGGACCCTGGGACCACGACCTGAGCCGAAGGCAGCCACTTAACGACTTTGCCACCCGGGCACCCCGATAAGTTTGTCTTTTAAGGAGTTGGTCCATTTCATCTAATCATCAAATTTGTAGGCATAGAGTGCTTAAACTGTTCCTTTACTATCTATTTAATTTCCATGGAATCAATAAGGATGAACCCTCTTTCATTTGTGATATCCATTCATTTATCAATTTTATTGATCTTTTCAAATGTGCCTTTTGATTTTATTGGTTTTTCACTTTTATTGATTGTGAATTCATTGTTTTCTGTCCTTATTTATCATTCTCTCCTTGGTTTAGGCTTAAATTCCTCCTCTTTCTAATTTTTAAAACTGGAATCCTAGGTTATCAATTTTATACCTTTCATATTTTCTAATATATGGGCTTTATTTACATTTAGTTAGGGAACATTTAAAAAATTTTTGAGACTTCTTTGACTTGTGGGTTATTTAGAGCTGTGTTATTTAATTTCCAAATATTTGAAGATTTTTCCAGTTATCTTTCTGTTCTCTCTTTTCTCCCATTCTGGTATTCTTATTACAATTAACCCTTGAACAACACAGACTTGAACTGCTCAGGTTCACTCACATTTTTTACTTTTTTTTTTTATTTTTTTTATTCTTATGTTAATCCCTATACATTACATCATTAATTTTAGATGAAGTGTTGCATGATTCATTGTTTGTGCATAACACCCAGTGCTCCATGCAGAATGTGCCCTCCTCAATACCCACCACCAGGCTAACCCATCCTCCCACCCCCCTCCCCTCCAGAACCCTGTTTGTTTTTCAGAGTCCATCGTCTCTCATGGTTTGTCTACCCCTCCGATTTCCCCCGCTTCATTCTTCCCCTCCCGCTACCTTCTTCT
>NC_138375.1:126384498-126411930 GCF_054177405.1 Leptonychotes weddellii | reverse complement strand
TAGCATTTTTAAATTCTACCAATTCACCTTTCATTTCTGCCCTTAGAGACTCTATGTTGCCATTAATTGATTTCTCCATTCTAGCCATTGTCTTCACAATTGCTAGCCTGAATTCCGTCTCCGACATCTTGGTATATCTGCATCCATTTGTAAATCTGCAGCATAAGTCATAATCTCTGAGTCTTTTCTATTTTGGGGGTTCCTCCTCCTAGTCATTCTGTTGGGTGTTTGAGGGAAGGTATAGAGTCCAAATTATTGAGCAGAACCCAAGCAAGATTCCCCTGTTTTCTTGGGACCTTAGGGTTGCTGGCCTCTTGTTTTCCCAGCCTATCTTCTGGGGGAGGGGCCTGCTGCGCTGTTACTCAGGGAACCCTGTTTGGGCAGAGTTGCCCTGCCCCCCTGTGGCGGGGGATGGGCTCAGCGGGAATCAGTTTTTGGGGCTTTTTTCTCTGGCGGCTTTCCGCATCTCTTCCACGAGTCAGAGCAGAAGGGACCATTTCCAACCCTCTGCCTCAGAGCAGAGAGACCGCAGTCTGTTCTTCAGTGAGCTCTCCAGGCCACACTGTCTCCGTTTCTGTCCGTGCTGCTATAAACTGCAGCGTCCTGGGTTGTGTGCCCCTCCGCAGCGCCCCCAGTCCTGCCTCCAGGTCGGGGTACGTCTCTGCCGTTTGTGCTTCTAAAACCACCAGCCGCTCCCTGTTCGCATGTGCGACCCCGCCGCTCTGGGTTTCCATCCGGGGGCTGCAGTTCGCTGGCGCAATCCCGCTGCTCTGTGTTTCCATCCCGGGGGCTGCCCTAGAGTCCTTTCCCTGCTGCTACCGGTCCTGCGCGTCTGCGCCCCGTCTGCAGCGCGGGAGGCTCTTGCTCACCGGCTGTGTAGGATCCCCATGGCCAGGCTCCCTCCCGCTGCCGTTTATCCTCTGATATCTGCCCATGGAATCACGGCTCCCTGCTTTGTACCTCAAAACCAACCCCCTGCGATATTCTGTTTGTAGAGATCCAGATCTTCTTACATCTCAGGCCGGTTTCGTGGGTGCTCAGAGTGGTCTGATAGATATCCAGCTCAATTCTGGGGACCAGTTGAAATAGGGTCCCCTACTCCTCCGCCATCTTTCCTCCCGACTACTTTTAGATTCTTCTAAACAAGCTCTGATCTCTTTGGATTATGATGTTTCTCTCTTTATAAACAAAAATTTTTCTGACACCTGCTGAATTTTGCTAAACTTGAGCTGAAAGTATCAGGTGTTCTATTCAAATGTCATTCCTTGCAATTCATTTCTTAGCAAGTTCACTCTTCCAGTAGGTGGCACTTGGAATGAATAGCACTTCACACTACCTAGTTTGAGCCCTCTCATTTCCCTCTTATTTTACTTGCCATTCTAGCAACCTCTTCACTTTGGTAGCATCAATCAAAGATGCGGTAACTAGTAAAAGCTACAGTCCTGAAAAGAACCTTCCGCTTTATTCCTGACTTCAACTTCTGCCATTAGTTTTGTTTTTGGTGTATATTTAGGAAATACCTATGAAGGTAAGCCAGCTTTATAGGAATTCACCCACAGCATTGGTTGTAAAGCTTTTTCTTTTTAAGTTTGTTGTACATAAAATTCATGTATTGATATAATATGTTTAATCAAGAGACTGTGACTGTGTAAGAATCCAAAAGAAGAATTACAGAAATGCAGAGTTTGATATTGACTCTGACATTCTCCGTCTGTGGGAAAGTCACTCAGTCTACTAGACCTCTTTGGTTTATGTCACCTTACCTAATTGACTTATTTTAAGGATCACATTAATATAATTTGAAAATTTGATTGATGTTGTGATGCTGGGGGTGTTTTGATCAGGGTTACTAAGTCTCAAAATAAAACAAGGATGCAGACTCAGATTTCATTAACATCATCATCATCATCATTGTTTATAATTATTACTATCTATGTGAACTTCAGCATGTTTCTTTTTCTGTAGAATGCTAGTAATACCTACCTCCTCAGTGTATGGGGAAAATTTGAATTTAAAATTGCCGATCACAGTCAGTTTAATATGTGTTATCTTTAAATTTCTCTCCCTGCTCCCCCTCAACCTTGAAGGTAAGGTCATCACTTCTGAGATCTTTTGTCTTAACCTCTCAGCTTATGTTTGCTCTTACAACGAATAACATCAGTTAGTTGCAGAAAGTCTTCGATGATGGAATGAAAGTCATGAATCCATTAAAATAAATTCCAAATGGACAAAATAGAAAACAGAAGGCAGACTCACTCATTGATGGACTGCACTGTCTGTGTGATTGAGAATCGAGTTCATTCCTTTCAAATATCATAGCCCATGAAGGCTTTTCCTTTCTCTTCTGCTACCATTACTCACCTTAGGCTCCTAAAGTCTCCTGCCAGAACTTTCTACAAAGTTTTTGCCACAGTGTCCTTGCTACCAACCTTTTTATTCTATCTGCATTAATGAAAATTTAGTTTTCCTAAAGCAGTTCTTTTATATGTAGTTAACCGCCCCCAAACATTTTTTGATTCTTTATTCCCAACAGAATAAAGTCTAGATAGCTTAGGCTAACACTCAAGAACCTCACAGGATATCCTAGTGCCTCCCCTCTTCCATTTGCTTCTCCAGATTCATTCTCTACCTTTCTTCAACTACTCTCTGGCCCTGGTGGCTGATCTCTGTGAGCTGTGTGAGTGAGAATCCTGGTGGGAAAGAGGAAGATGACATCAGGGAATTTATTCCCTCAGATTCCGCCTTTCTACTCAAAGTCTTTTATCTTATCTGGCATCTCTCTCCATAAGACCCTGTCCTTCTGGGGTTTGGTAACTCCCACTCTCCACTCCACCCTGAAGGGTGGAAATTGTTTACTAGTGTTGGGATACTGCCTTATTCTGGTGGCTTTTCTGTACCTTGCACACACCTTTGTAAATATTCTCTGTATCAAATTCAACTTGAATAACCCAATTGAATGTGCCATCTGTTGCCCGGCTGTTACACTTCCTAAATTTATCTCAAGCCATACTCTGCATCCTTTAAAGACAGATGGTTTATTATTGTTGGCATGGTGGTTCAGAACACCTACTTTGGAATGATAAAGTTTGGGTTTGAATCCTGATTTTACTACTTCTCAGTTTAGTGACTCGGATCAAATTATTCAGCCTCTCTCAGCCTCCATATCCTCATCTATTAAATAGAAATAATAATAGTAGCCATCTTGCAGAGTTATGTGGGAACCAAAGAAGTATGGAGAAGTTCTGTTATGTCGCAGATGCAAAAGAAATGTGGTTTTGGCCATGAGTATGTTTTGAGCTCATATATCTCTTCCATTCATACTACCAAACCTCTTTTTCCATTACTCCTGTTGTCTGCTTCTGTTTGTCCATTCTAGGCTTAATTAAAGTCCTTGTTCTTATTGTAATCTCTTAACGTTTCTCACTTCTTAGAACACCTACTCTCTGGAACTCTCCTTTATGTTTTTATCTGTATATGTCTCCTCTTCCCAATTATAATGTTAACTATTTGATGATAGGAACAAGGAATTTTCATTTCATTGTATTTGCACAATGTGGTATTGTGCCCCTAGCTCACTGTTGGGGACATAGTAGAAGCTCAACAAGTATTTGCTTAATTATTTAATTTTAAATTTCAATTAAGTTAGATAGACAAAATGCATAATGCAAGTCCCCAGAACAGAGTTTTTTACTATCATAATGCCCATTTCAGAGTAGGTACTTATTGTATATTTGATGATTTGGGTAATTATTATATAGAAAAATTATCTGTAATACTGTCTAAGCACCCCATTGACTACTGTGTAGACATAGTCTATACATATAATGAGATAATTTATATTAACTACCAAAGGTTAATGATCTAGCAGGTTAAAGTATTAATGGTATTAGTATTAATGGCACTATACCAGTATCCCAATATTTTTGTTATCTTTTTTTTTTTTTTTAAGTAGGCTCCACACCCAGCCCAAAGTCCAACATGGGGCTTGAACTAATGACCCTGAGATCAAGACCCAAGATGAGATCAAAAGAGTCTGTTGCTTAACTGGCTGAGCCATCCAGGTGCCCCTTTTTGTCATCTTTTAACCATACCAGCTTGGGCAGTCTCATCACAATACTAGAGAATAGATAATTAATCCATTTCCTCTAATAATTATATAAAAACTTTGGTTTCTGTTTTATTATTCTTTTTAAGATTTTATTTATTTGAGAGAGAGAGAGAGTGAGCATGAGTAGAGAGGAAGGGCAGACGGAGAGGGAGAAGCAGACTCCCCGTGGAGCAGGGAGTCCGATGTGGGGCTCGATCCCAGGACCCCCAGTATCATGACCTGAGCTGAAGGCAGCGGCTTGACCGATGGAGCCACCCAGGCGCCCCTCTGTTATATTTTAAATTAGGCCCATTCAGGAGTAATTAATTATTGGTCTCTAAAATAAAGGCAACTGCAGAAGAGCCAAAGTAGAAGAATCCGCTTTAGCTTCTGGTGAGCAGTGTAATTCATCACCTCTCAGGTACATTGTCTTTTTGTCCTGAGAAAAGAATTCAATAAAGGTATAGCCTGTAGGTGGCACTGGAGTCCACTGATCGCTCTCCTGCAGTCTCAAGTATAGCAGCATGGTTATAATTGGTGTTGGCTTCTCAGGACGATGATGAGGCCCAGTGATAGCTTGGACTTTGGGCAACTGTGGAAAATCCTCAGTGAACCTTGCCAGGTTCCTGTTGGAATGTGGCAGCTCTCCAAACTTCTGTCCTGTTAGTGGAAATGAAGTATAGTACAGAGGGAACAGTGAGGATTATCTGAATGTGATGTGCACATTTCTGAAAATTATCTTGGTGATAAGTGTGTTGTGGAATTAAAGGCTAATTGATTGTAAACAGTGGGCTGGTTGATGATTAGAAAGGATCGGGGATCATTTCTTTTGAGACTGTCTTAGAACACAGTAAGATGAGTCTTGTTAATTTTTTGGTTTAACATATTAAGAGAGTTGGGATTTTCAAATTAGGATATTAATTTTCCTAATCATCCAGGGCTATCTATCTATCTATCTTTCTATCTATCTATCTATATTTTCCTACCCTGGGGTAATATTTTTTAGCAAAAATGAATGTAAAAGTGAGAATTAAAATATGTATTTCAGTAACTATTTATGTGCAAAATAATTCAGTGAAGATAGTTTTATTTTGTCCTTTTTATTGACATGGTTCACTTTTTCATATGTAGCATATGAATGAAAGAGAGATGGCTTGGGCCTTGAATGTACAAATCCTCCTTTTCAGGTTCACATGGGATGTGACAAAGGAGGCTTTGGGCAAAATTACTTTTTAGTTGCTTTTCTTCTGTCACCTTTACTCACATGTGTACCACCGAAACTCTTTACATGGGCAGCACCTCTGGAGTTGGGAGGATAGCGGGTACATGTAGAGTGACCTTCTCCCTTTCACTTCCCTACTCTCCAGTGGAGAAAATGTTGCCACAGTATTTCTAGGGCTTTGACTGCAAAGACCTAGAAGACTTCCCTGGCCTTGGTGAACTGGGTACATGTGAATTTCTTGCCTGACATAAAAGCCATCTCTTTGGTACATTTCCCTTAGCTTCACATCCAAATCTTGGTCCCAGTACTCTTAGTATTCAGAAGTTCAGCAGAACAACAACAACAAAAAGTAGGCCAAAGCAATAGGGTATCTTTTCAGGGTTCCTCCTGAAATCTAGAGCAGAATTTATAAACTCCTCATTTGGAGGTCTTTCTTGGATGGGAGATGACAGCCAGGTGGGAGAGGGACCTGCCCAATGCCTAACAGTAACTCCATTAAAACATCAAGAGGCAGAACATCCCAAAGAGAAAATATACTCCAAAAAGTCTACAAAACAGATTTCAAAGGCTAAGTATGAATTGTATTGATGAGAAAGGAAGCATACTAAGTAGAGGGGGGAATATAAAAGATTAAGTAATAGGTATAAGTACAATATATTTGCTCAGATGTTTTGCTAATGGAAAGGTAAAATTATGTGGCCAAGTATGTTTTTATTTCTGCTTTATGCTTATTTAGTTGAAATAGAATGTGATAAGTCACTGAATTCTGGAAACCATGAACTACTCAGCAAGATATGAAAAGAACAACGACAACAAAAAAGAAGCTAAAGAGAAGTCTTCAGGCAGTGTTGACATTATTTGTACCACAGAAGTAAGGTAAGGTAAGAACTTGTTAACACTTTACAAAAATTTTGAAGTAGGCTTATTTGAAATGCTTAAACTCATTTGACTGTCAATGGCTTGTTTCATTGAGATATCCAGAAACATTAAGTCTACAAAACTTCTTCCTTTGAGACATCCTGCTGCCAATCTATAATCCTAAACTAAGTTTTTGGTTATTTCTAGAGGATATTTATTTCCATTTCTTTTCTAGTAATGAACATTGAGTCCACAAATGTAGTGACTTTTCTAGTAAATCCTTGGATTCAGGTAAATAAGAGCCATGACCTGAAAATATTGAACAGTGGTCTATTCATTTCTATGGTAGGTTAAGTATCAAATATACTGGTGATATTTTAATCAACAGGAATCTCTGGTCACTCTTGGCCCCTGATGATATTTCATGCACTGAGGCTGCTGTTTGAACAAGAATCTATCAACATGGCTATTGTCTGTTCTTTTTTTTTTTTCCCAAATGATTTGATTTCTCTCCTGCTTAATCAACCGGTACATGTGCCATTTTTGAATATCATCTTTGGATATACTGAGGGCAGAAAATAATCCTTTACTTTTTAAAAAGTCTTCATGATGATTAGAAGAACCTCACATATTTAGATCAAAGTTACTATTAATCTACACACTACACATCTAGTTTTGTCTTTTGTTGTTTCCAGTTTTGCAAATTGTATTATTGTTAGCTGATGAGGCTGTAAACACTTTGAAAATATGGGTTTTCAATTTCTGACATATAATACAGTGGACTAGATATCCTCAAAACACCTTTCACTTCAAAATGAAGACACTAAAAAATATTAGCTGTATTTAAAATGCATTATTGAGTAAACAAAAATGTAAGGAAAATATTCAGAGTGAAAATGGAGTATAAACAGGAATCCAGAAAGTTAAGGAAGCACAAAATAGCTGGTTATCCTGGGGCAACTATCAATTAATGAGAACCCTGAAGACCCATTAAAAAAATCTTACAAAAATCACAGAAAAGAATATAATGCCTAGCCTGTACACATTGCGAAATCTAAAAGGAGACTCTCACCCATACTGAGGACCCCAAAAAACTATATCCCCAGTGAAAGGAAAAGTTCAGCCATCAAAAGAGACAGGAATGAACTTCCTTACTTCAGCATGATAGTTTAAGAAGGAGAAAATCCTGTCCTCATGTGTGTGGTTTAAGGTCAAAATTCACACCACCCATCTGGGAACAAAAACCCTCATCTAAAATTTTATTTTAGATGATACTTGATTAGGAGTGCTCCTGAGCACCTGACTGAAACAAGAATAATTCTTTCTTAAGGAACACACTTTTAATTCAAGCTCTAAGAATTCCTCAGAATGAAAGTACAGTGCAAATTTGCAAAGAAATAAATCATAAAACACGATACCCTCTAAAGCCAACGAGTAAGGGCTAGCAAACAAATGACAAAAATGAGACTCAAATAACTTAGTTATTGAAAGTAATAGCAACAGCATAGAAAATAACCTTGTTTAATATGTTAAAAACAATAGTGTATCAAAATTTTAATGAAAATATTATGAAACTCATCAAGCAGATTAAAAATAACTAGCATTTTTAGTAATAAAATGTAATACTCAAATAAAATTTTTAATGGATAGGTTACAATTTTCACCTGTGTCTCATTCCATGCACAAATTAAGATGAATCATTATATACTCACGACCTTGGAGATAGTCAAAGATATTTTGGCAGACTGGAAAAAGTCCTAATTCAAAGAGAAATAAAAATTAAATTGGGCTTTCTCACAATTAAATGCTTTGCTAATTAAAACATATCATTCAGAAAATAAAAATCCAACCCAGCGACTGTGAGAAAATATTTGCAGAACATCTGATAAAGACCTGTGTCCAGAAAATATAAAAATTCTCTATAATAAAAATTGAGACAGTAAACCCAATTTTTGAAATGCACAAAAAGAGCCATTATCCAAAAAAATATGATTTGTAAAAGCTATAAACTGGAAATGACATTAATATCTATCAATAGAAGAATGGATAAACAAGTTGTGACATATTCAGATGGTAGAATACTACTTGGCAATGAAAAGGAACAGCCTACTGGAGATCCATGTGAAAATACGGACACAGGAGAATACATACTGTAATTTTACATTTATGTGAAGTCCAAGAACAGGCAGAACTAATCCATCATGAAAGATACCAGAACATAGGGCAGGGCGTCTCTGGGAGGGAGACCAATGAAAGGGGCCTGATAGAATATTCTAGCGTGATGGACATTTTCTGGATCTTGATGAATTATGTTAAGTGGGCGTATACAGTTGTTAAACACATCAGAATGAAAACTGAAGATTTATGCATTTTCTTCTGTGGAATTATACATCAGTAAAAAAAGTAAATTTTAAAGCTATACTTCTAGGTCAGTTTATTACCGTAGATGAATGTATTGAAGAAGAGGTAAGATGGGAAATTAAACATTAAACTTAAGAAATTAGAGAATCTATAAAATATGCAGTTAAAAAACAGTAGAACAAACTCAGAGTAAATAATAAATATAGGAACAGAAATGAAAGAAAAGAAAACAAAAATACAATAGAAAGATAGAAGGTGGTGGTCTGAAAAGTCTAAGGGATACAACAAACCTTGGGTGAAATTAAGCAAAATGAAGAAGACACAAATATCAGTGCCAGCAATGAAAAAGAGGACCTAAGTGTGGATGCAATAAAGATGAAAAAGATGAAAAGACAATTTTTTTTTCTTTTCAAATTTGTATTAAATTCTAGTTAATTAACATACAGCATATAGTGCAATATTGGTTTCTGGAGTAGAATTCAGTGACTCATCACTTAACCTATAACACCCAGTGCTCATCATATCAAGTGCCCTCCTTAAAAGCTATCACCCATCTAGCACACCGTCCCCCACCTACCTCCCTCCATCAACCTTCAGTTTGTTCTCTGTCTTTAAGAGTCTCTTATGGTTTGTTTCCCTCTCCCTTTTTTCTTCCCGCCCCTCCCCAATATGTTCATCTGTTTTGTTTCTTGAATTATATGAGTGAAAATCATGTGGTATTTGTCTTTCTCTGACTGACTTATTTCGCTTGGCATAATACACTCTAGCTGCATCCACATCATTGCAAATGGCAAGATTTCATTCTTTTTGATATCTGAGTGATATTCCATTCTATAGATATATACCACATCTTCTTTATCTGTTCATCTGTTGATGGTCATTTGGGCTCTCTCTATACTTTGACTATTGTTGATAATGCTGCTATAAACATTGGGGTGCATGTACCCCTTCGAATCTGTATTTTTTTATCCTTTGGATAAATGCCTAGTAGTGCAGTTGCTGGATTGTAGGGTAGCTCTATTTTCAACTTTTTGAGGAACCTCCATACTGTTCTCCAGAGTGGCTGCACCAGTTTGCATTCCCACCAACAGTGTAGGAGGGTTCCCCTTTTTCCTCATCCTTGGTAACAACACCTGAAACCTGTTGTTTCTTGTGTTGTTAATTTCAGCCATTCTGACAGGTGTGAGGTGGTATCTCATCATAGTTTTGATTTGTATTTCCCTGATGATGAGTGATTTTGAGCATCTTTTCATGAGTCTGTTAGCCATCTGGATATCTTCTTTGGAAAAGTATTCATGAAAGATAACGTTTCATAAAGAAATTTATATCTAAATGAAATGGGAAATTTTTTGCAATTAGAACTTTTTTTCCAAAAAAAGTCACCAAAAATGACTTAAGTATATAAAACTTTGAGTCCTGTAACTATCAACAAGTTACCATCAGTAATTTAAAACTTCTTTCCACAAAGAATACCTCTGGTCCAAATGATTTTATAGGCAAATTTCATCAAACATTAGTGAAACAGTTTATTGTGTCTTATACAAACTTTTCCAGGGAATAATTAAAGAGGCAGCACTCTCCAACTCTTATATGGCTAATATAACCTTGATACATACCAGAAAAGGTATACAGCAGGAAAGAAAATGACAGGCTGATCTCATGCATGAACAAAGATGCAAAAATTCAGATAACTTATTAACAAATTGTGTCCAGCAGTGTGTAAACAAGATAATTCATGATGATCAAGTTGGGTTTAGCCCAGAAGTACAAGGTTGGTTTAACATTAGAAAATCTATTTCTGTTACATAAATAGATTTAAGGAGGAAACACCTTCTCAATAAATGAAGAAAAAACATGCAATAAAATTTATAATACACTATACTAACAACTCTTAGGAAATTGGTAATAGAGGAAAATTCCAAGAGAGTTTGGTAAAAGAAAATCTTAAAAGATTGTACACAATAATGAAATATTAAAACCATTTCCTTTAAAATTAAAATCAAGTCAAAGACTCTATCATTGCACTGGAAATCCTAAATAACAAAGGAAGTCAAGAGAAAAAATATTAGCTCTGAGTATGTGAAGAGAAGAAACAAAAATAGTATGCTTTAAAGGTGTTATGATTCTCTACATGAAAAAAACAAAATTATGCTTAGAAAATTAGAAGAACATATGACATTTTAGCAAACTTTTCAGGTGCAAAATCCATGTAAAATTTAATTATGTACACCAGGAAGAAATAGAAATTTAATTTCAAATTAGTTACCATTTAAAATAAGGTAAAAAAATGTAAGATAGCCAAGAATAAATTTAACAAAAGTTATACAAAGCTGTTATGTAGAGAGAAATAAAAAATCCTTTAAAATGTAGTAATAAACATCAAAATAAATGGAGAGATGTATCATATTTATGGAGGGAAGATTAATATTCATCTCCAAATTGATCTGTAGAGTCTACACAATCTGAATCAAAATTGCAAAAGGTTTCATAAATGAAAATCGCATTCTAAAATAATTATGGAATAGTAAAGGATTAAGATTGGCTAAAATAGTGAGGTATATGAACAATAACACAGAAGCCTTTTTTTTTTTTTTACCACAAACCAAGACTTATTAAAACTGATAGATAGTATTATATTCACACAAAGATGGATTGAACAGTAAATCAGAAGAGTCCAGAGCCACCTCCTGTGTATATGAAAACTTGATGCATGCTGGAGATGGCTTGCTGATCAGTGGGTAAAGAATGGATTTTTTAATAAATGGTGCTGGGATTGATTACCTGTATGAAAAATATAAAGTTGGATCTCTAACTTACATAATTCAGAAGAGTCAGTTCCAGAAGGAAAAATACTTGAATGAGAAAGAAAAGCAGAAATATTTGTAGAAGTACATTTAGGGGAGTACGTTTACTACCTCAAGATTTAGGAGACATTTTTTAAAGAAGACAAAAGGAGCACCAACCAAAAAGAAACTCATTGATAAATTAATTTACTTTAAAATTAAAAACTTTATAAAAGGAGAGAATCAAGATGGGGAAAAGCCATAAACTGAGAGAAGATACATAAAACTAGCAAAAGAATATTTCTCTAGAATATAAAATTGATATGATAATTAACAATCATTATGAAATGAATAAAAATATAACAAGGCAAGTGACACAAGAGGAAGTGGCAAAAAATTTTAAAAGATATTTCAAAGAACATGAACTACTTATGACCAATTAAATAAATAAAAATTTGATCAACCTCAAGTACAAATGATAACTACAATGAAATAATAGTTCAAATCTACCAGATTGGCAAAAGGTAAAATGCCTATTAATATCAATGTTGATGAAGATGTAGAAAAATAGAATCTTTTATATACACTGCTGGTGGGAATATAAGCTATTTTAACCCCTTTGGAACAATCTTTGGTATTATTCAGTAAAGTTGAAGAGACACATACTCCATAACAGAAATTTTTTTTCTTGATATATATCCTTGAAAATTTATTGCCAGTGTGAGCCAACAGCAAGTTCAAAGTGGCATTGATTATTATAGCAAAAAACTGAAAATAACATAAATGTTGTCAGTACCAGATGGATAAATATACTGGATAGTATATAAAATATATACTGGATAAATAGGATCATATGCAACAATTAGAATGAGTTAATTACACATATGTATCAACATGGATGATGTTGATGTTAGTCATGATGTTGACCTTAAAAAAGACAGTAAGAATATATACAGAATTATTGCATTATGTAAAATGCCAACTAAAGTAAAATACAAACTAAAGTAAAATGCAAAACTATGTTGTTTAGAGATTCATAGTTATGTATTAAAACTATGAAGATTAGTAAGGGAATGATAAATACATAATTCAGGTTGGTAGTTACTTTAAGCATCAAGGAAAAATGGGTTCGGTCTGGGAGTGGGAACAGGGGACTTCAGAGTTATTTGTAGTGTTTTCTTTCTAAGCTGGTGGAGGGTATGCATTGTTCATTTTATTGTTACTTAAAAATATATACTTACAAGTTTTTCTAGTATGTATTTAACAAAACATTTTTAATAAACAAAAACAGGAGTCATGATGTGTTTTTCTTTCCAAGGCTGATGGAATTGTACAATCATTAAACACAGGTTTTCAGAGTAACATGAAGCATTGCTGGGAATTCTTAGTTATTATTGGAGATAAAAAGAAATTTTAAGATCCATTAGAGGCTACATAAGGGTCAAGAAAATATTTTTAATTTTCTAGAAGTGGTGAAAATGGTATGTAACTTTGAATACTTTGTATCAGATTGCTATATTTTTTTTGCTCTGGTTCCAAGTGGACAATGAGAATGGCTGCAGTCATATCAAAACAGGATGAATCGTTTGTTGGTTTATGCTGTCTGCTATTTGAAATGTCGCACTAGAACTATAACCTTCTGGGGTTAAACTGTGCCAGCATGGATGCTCAGGGTTCTCTAATCAGCAATCAGCACCCTGTTTTCCAATTGCCCTGCCCAGATGCCTCCCCACTTTAGTGATTGCTCTAGGGCAGTCAGTCTTCACTGGGACAGCTGTGTCTTTATTGAGCCCTAAAAATGTGACTCTGGCCAGATTGGGAGTCTTTATAATCTCCCCCACCAGGAAGCTGCCCAAGGAAAGTAGGTGGCTTGAAAGAATTGTTTCAGCACGAAGCTTTACAGGGACGTTTGTGCTGTCCAGGGCTAGTGAATGAAAGGACATTTCCAGAAAGACATTTTCCAAGCCTTTGAATAGCTTTGCCGTAACAGCACAATCAGCCTCAATTGTCTGGCTAAAGAGAAACCACTGTCATTAGCAGAAAAAAATAAATAGGGCTTATACTTTTCTCTGTGTTAGAGTACATTTCTTTGAAAATTATCAATTTGTTTGGCCATTTGCAAATAGTTTCTCTGATTCAATTGCTTCTTTGGCTCTCCGGAGTGGTGATTGCTGTAATAGATAACTCCCCTCCAAAGAGCCTGAACTAACCTCACTTGGGATCAATACTGAGCAAAATTAAAATTGAATTTATTTGGTGAGGTTTAAATTGAATTGATGTCTGTGAGGAAACTCATGTATTTTTGCACAGTATGTCATACACACAGAGTATATTTTTTTTATTTTATTTTCCGGCATTCTGATGTTATTTTTAAAATATGCATTTATATATGGCATCTTATATAAAAATTATTTGTTTTCTATAAATTAAAAATAAATAGAAAAGAAAAGTAAATAAAGTCAGAAAAAAAGAAAAAAAAAGGAATCAAGAAACAATACTGGACTCTTTCCCATTAACTTTTAGAGCAGATTCCCTTCCCTCCCACCCCCAGGCCAGGATTAAAAAGCTTTTCAAATAATCTCCAAATGTCCCAAATTCTTATGAGGAAATCTTGTATAATCACAGATTATCACCTTCTTTCTGATTTGTTATGTGATTGTGGATAAGCTCTCTTATTCTGTCCCTTTGAACAGGGTCTAGAATTTATTGACATGGATGCTTGACAGTTGAAAAAGACGAATAATTTTGTCATACTCTGTGGCATTCTTGATTTAAAGGAAAATCTTCTTAAACCTCTGTGAGGCTGTAGAGTATTTGTCGTCTCTCCTATGGCTTCTGTCATTACCTGACTCTTTGTAGTTTTAACTGTCTCTATACCAAGTTGGTGATAATAATAAATAAGCAGGCATTTCATTCTTCGGAAACGCAAGTACTATGTATTGTTTGCATGTTTCAGGAAGTGAAACAGAGGAGATCTTAAACAGTCACTTGAGGATTCTACAAAAGCAATCTCATGAATATCGTTTAAAAACAATTTTAGGGGCACCTGGGTGGTGCAGTCAGTTGAGCGTCCAACTCTTGGTTTCCACTCAGGTCGTGATCTCAGTCCTGGGATCCAGTGCCACGTTGGGCTCCACGCTTTGCAGGGAGTCTGCTTGGATTTCTCTGTCCCTCTGCCCCTCCCCCCACTTGCACTCTCCCTCCCTCTCTGTCTCTAAAATGAATAAATAAATCTTTTAAAAAATAAATAAAACAATTTTATACTTAGATATATTTATTATCTCTACTACTAACAAAAAGTGTGCAGTATTTATCAAATTTTCAGGGAATTGGGTTTCACTTTAAATATATTCAGTTGTCATCACTCAAAAACGTGCTTACTTCTCTTTAAAGAGTTAGTTCATAGACTCATGAGGGGGTCAAGCAATTACAGTAGATTAATTATATAATAAATGCGATAAATTGCAGAGTTTATTGAAAGCTCTATGGACACATGAGGAACAATTGAGTCCTCAGAGGAGGAGGAATCAGGGAGAGTTACAGACATGTGATATTGGAAGGGGATCTTTTTTTTTTTTTTAGGATTTTATTTATTTATTTGAGACAGAGAGAATGAGAGAGAGAGAGCACATGAGAGGGGGGAGGGTCAGAGGGAGAAGCACGTTCCCTGCCGAGCAGGGAGCCTGATGCGGGACTCGATCCAGGGACTCCAGGATCATGACCTGAGCCTAAAGCAGTCACTTAACCAACTGAGCCACCCAGGTGCCCCTGGAAGGGGATCTTAATAGATACCAGGAGAGGATGGATGAGTGGAGGGGCAGTCCTAAAAGAACTGTTTTAGATCTGTTGCTTTCTTTCATTTGCAAATGAACAAGCCAAAATAAGGAGGGGCACAATGTAGCTGAGGGTGGAAGCTCCCTGAGGCTCTACCTCACTTTTCATTATAGGTAGAATCCCTGGGGCTCCACATTTCTGACTCTGCTGGAGGCAGAAAATTCCATTCTCCTTAGATTGTTGGGCCTAGTGATTTGAACCTAGCAAGAGCTCATCAGCTACTTTGTAATTTATCAGGAAGTATTACATCCACAAGGTAGACTACGGTGCACTTTAGATGACCTAAAAAGAAATAATTTGTAACAAGTAAACCAGGTATATTAAAATATAAAGTCAGTTGGAAAACATTTATTACAGTAACTGAAAAAGCAGGGTATAATGTTTCATATTTAGTATATCAATTATGGAAAATATGCATAGAAAATAGAAGGGAGAAATGACAATATACTAGTGGTTGCCTCTGGGAGGTAGAGTTATGGGTTTTTTTTTTTCATACTTTTCTGAACTTTATAATTTTTCTACTAACGACACTAATTTCTTTTAGAGTAATGGAAACTATGTTTTTAAAATATAGCCTTTTCAATTCAACAACATCATCTAATTATTTCTGTCCTGAAAATGGGAGTGATTCTATCTCCATTAGATGGTGGTGGCAGAATTTCAGATCCTCATAAAGCAGCATTGTTTTAGATCATTTTGCTTATTCTCATTTGCAAAGACAAGACTGTCTTTCCTTGCAAAAGCAATCCTTTCTTGGTTAATTTTGTTTTGTTTTTTCTACCCTCTGTGCTTTGGAAGCTTATTTTGGGGTTAAAGTGTTCCCCTTCTTAAAGGGTCGGTTGTCATATGTGACTCCAGTTAGGCCTTGAGTTGATCCGAATCTTGGCTTAAAAGAGGCAACCACATTCTAGAGGCTGCTCCTAAGTCTGTTGGTTACCTGGTTACCCAGCAAAGCCTACACTCATGCTTCAGGGGATCCATTCTGCTGCCTTCCTTTCTACAATTACACCTGTTGATTTCATTTTGTCTCAACTGCCAAGGTGGTCTCTTTCTCCTGACCCATTGCCCACACTCAGCTCGGTGGATAGGATTCCTCTTAACCTCCAGTCACTTCAGCAAAGCTCACCTGGTGTGGGGGAAGGTCTTACTTTCCCCGTTTGATGTTTGAAGAATTCCCTGTAGGGCAACTGGTTAATGTCTCACCGATGTAGAGGTAATTAGGAAGTGATAATATCAGAGCCCTTCACTTGGGAGTGCATCTGGATGCCCCTTGCCAAATTACAGCCACGGTATGCCCATCAGTCTGCCTATGGAGATACCAGCACCCTAGTTTTAATTCTTTCTCTCCTTGATTATACAAATACCATCTGGCTGGTGTGCAGACTTAGTAGCCAGATTCCCAGTGGCATCTTTGCTATATGCTGTTAAAACATTTTTCATTCTAATGGAGCTGGGAATTTCCAGACCTGCAGCCTCTTCATTCCCCTCAACCATGATGGTTTCTGACTATATCGTCTCCCATTAACTTCAGAGGGATTTCTTTGTTTCTTTGGGGGAGAGTTGCAATTATGAATATATTTCTTTACCATTTCTCAACCTTTTCATTGGCCACTGATACTGTTCTTAGGAAGTAAATCCTTCCAACCCACTGAATTTATTAATTTTTGTTTTTTGTGGGCACGCAGTTGGAAAGCAAGCAGGAGGAAGAAATCTGTGTTCAAAAATCTTTGTATTTTTTTTTATCTTCTATATTCTTGATACCATCAAATTATGGGAATAACATTGAAAGCTGGCCTGCCGTGAAAGGAAGTTACATTAAAAAAAAAAAAAAATGAGCCTTTGATCATGAGCACAATGACATTGACTGAATCTCTTTACTCTTCTGCCTCCATCTCAGCAATTTGGAGGGTCATTCCACTTTTCAGGAGCTGCCTCTGGGAGGGGCCGTTACACAACATGGTGTAGCCCCTAGCTGTTACCTGCAGCCCCCAAGCCCCATCACACTGACTTAGTCCACAGTCTCATGGGCAGCCATTCCTGGAGGCTCCTTATGGAGCTAAGTAATGGGTTGTCCTCTCTCAGCACCAGGACTATTCCTCTGTGTACCAAAGCCCTTCCATGAACTTCCTGCTCAGGTCAGCAAATTCTCTCCATTCTCTTGTTGCAAAGCCTTCCTTTGCCTTCCTGGCCTAAACTGAAACCTGACTGTCATCAGAGGGCACTGTTTTCCTGCAGTACTCTCCTGCTGAGGTTTCCCCTCTCCCATCCCCCTGTCTCAGGGCTTGAAAGGAGTTTCCGTATCCACCTAGACACTCACTGTCGCTTCGGTCAAGCTGAAAACTAGAAACCCGTCCCTGCCAGAGGCAAAGCGTTTTTGTGCGATCAAAGAATTGCAGTTCCCGGTACACAGGTTTAGATAAAAACCCAAAAGAGTGTCCCAATTACAGGAGGTAGACTCAGAGTTTTTAAAGAAGAAAGGAGGCTTAGGTACGTTGTTTTTCAGAGGAGTTCATTGATGCTGACAAGCAGGGCTAGGTTTGTACTTCATTGATTGGTCAGGTGACGCGTTCACTCTGCAAAAGTTCGCTTTGATCAGTCTCTTCAAATAGGACCTTCATAGGCTGGCTGACATCTTGGAATGTTGGCAGTCTGGCCCAGTTCACAGGTTTAGAAAACAGGACATGCACGGTAGTTACTCTGAAGTGGGTGCTGCAGCTCTATTTTAAAAATAGTTCCTGGGGCACCTGGGTGGCTCAGTCGGTTAAGCGTCCAACTCTTGGTTTCAGCTCAGGTCATGATCAGGGTCATGGGATGAATCCCCACATTGTGCATCTGGGCTCTGTGCTCAGCAGGGAGCCTGCTTAAGATTCTCTCTTTCCCTCTCCCTCTGCTCCTCCCCTCCTGCACTCACGTGCGTGTGCACACACATTCTCTCTCTCAAAAAACCAAAAAACAAATGGCTCCAGTTATGTCACTTTTCACGCTTTTAAATTGTTTTCTGTCACTGTGCTTTCAATCCTTATCCCTTGGCCATCCTGAACCTTTTTTTCTTTTTCTTAAACCATCTCAAGGCTCTTTCCTATCTTGTAGCCTTATACAGTTGATCCTTGAACCACACAGGTTTGAACTGTACAAGTCCACTTATATGCAGATTTTTTTTTTTTTGGTAAATACAATACAGCACTATAAATGTATTTTCTCTTCCTTATCATTGTCTTAATACCATTTTATTCTCTTTAACTTACTTTATTGTAAGAATACAGTATATAATACATATAACATCAAAAATATGTGTTTATTCACTGTTATGTTACTGGTAAGGCTTCTGGTCAACAATAGACTATTAGTAGTTTTGGGGAGTCAAAATTATATGTGGATTTTCACTTGCACAGCAGGTCTGCACCCCATCTCCTGTGTGGTTCCAGGGTCAACTGTGTATGCAGTTCCTTCTTGTTGTAGGTTCTCTCTGCTGTTCTTCAGTAGCAAGGTCCTCCTCATCCGTTATTCTTGAGCCTAAATTTCACCTCTTCACACAATCCCTCCTTGGACCTCTCCTTCTAAAATAGCTATCCTGCCCCCTCTTCTCTACCCCCGACCCCGTTACTTTAAGTTACTTTATTAGTTTCTTGTGAGTTTCATGGGGGCAGGCGCCTTCATTTTCTTTCCCCGTTGTGTCCTGATGCCTAGCACAGTGCCAGTCACTCAGTATTTGAGAGGTGAAGCAAAATGCACCATGACTGTTAGAACAACGATATACATTCCAGAACCATAGAAATGGGGCATATGATATTAAAACAAATCTGTGGAAGCATTTTCATCAGAAGCTACAATAATGTATTTTAGGAGTGACTTAATGAAAGACTAGTTAGAATTTGGAGAATCTGGTGAATTTAAAATGGTGGGAGATGAAGTGGTATAGGGAAATAGCCTATCTTCTGAGATGCAGTAGCTGGAGATAGTGCAGTTTGAACATATTCAAAATATATTGATTATAATTTGCCAGCAACAGAAAGCAAAGATCTTTTATAAATGTCTTTGACTAGCATGAACACCCAAGTTATTGGAGAAAGCATGGAAAGAGGCTAAAGATTAAAACACACTGGTTGACTATGATTCTCAGATATTGTCTCATCCAGTCTTTTCTTTGGAAACACGTGGACGTTAATCCTAGCTTGAAATCTGGAGAATTCTCTCAATGTAAGTTTTCGGTGTTTCTGAATGTTTTACTTAAGCTATCAGGACAGATTTGGCACTTTTAGGATGCAAAATTAAAGTACCTGACTTAACCATGGTGAACCATTCATCTGTGCATAAAGATAAGCTCAAGATGGGGGCGTTGAATAGTGTTTGGATTTCCTTTGGCAGATTTTTAAAACATTTTCAGGTTTATTATCCATCTTTACCTATCTTGGCAAGGGTGGGGATGTAACCACTGAATGCATATTAGGTCTCTAAGTGTCCTTCAGTTAGAGCCAAGAGAAGATCAATGGTGTGTGTGTGTGTATAAGTTGTAAATTGTTTCCAAACACAGCATATCAGAGAAAATGCCAATGATGGTTTTGTTGAGCAAGACGCCTTTCGCACATAAATCAGGATTCTGACTCTTTTAACAACATCATCTTCCACAGTGTCTGAAAATCATGCATCATTACCGTATAATTAGGATGTTGTCATTACAGTCATTTTACAGATGATCCATCTGAGGTTCAGAGATGTTAAGTAAAATTTTCAAAGTGAGTGGTATAGCTGGTACTTAGCCTTTAGTTTTGCCAATTCTACCTCCCGTGTTTTATGTTTTATCTGAGTTAGAACAGATATTGAAAACATCTGAGACAGATTATAGCTTGGGAGGTTTGGCATCCTGTCCATCCTAAGGTGCAGTGAGTGATCAGAGGATTTGATACCTTTCTGTTGCGGATTTCATAGCTACATTGATCTCCAACCCCGCGTTGGGCTCCATGGAGATTCTCTCTCCCTCTACCCCTCCACTGCCCCCCTCCCCGACTCCTGAGCCTGCATGCTCTCTCTCTTAAAAACAAAACAAAACTGAATTTTGGTATGCTAGTTGATGTTAGACTAGTTGGGATTGAAACAGAGGACCCCATAAGGGATGATGTATTATTAAATTATGCACTGACACATCTTTTGTGAATTAAGAGAAACAACACACTTAGCAGATATAGTTATTTTTTCAATCTTAGAACTGTGTATTTCTCTGATCTCAGTTATTTACTGGCATAAATTTTGTCTACAGAACTAACTCCGCCTGGATATAGCTGGGATAGTTTCATATGAACTAACTGATTCCTTGATCAGCATTATGAGTGTGACCAGCATCAGGTAAAGTGTCCATGGAACTTTCTGCAGTATTTAGTAACTGGGTAAAGGGATGCCAGTGACAGGATTTTGATCCTTGGCATTTGATGGTAATGGGACTGTATGATGGATTCTCTTAAGTATCCAGATGAGCAAGGAAGCCTGAAAAATGGATACAGGCCATGCAGTCTCCACATACCTGTAGATTGTCCTATAGTGGTCTCATGGTTATGTGTTCAAACTCAGTAAATCACAAGCCTGAAAGAGACATCTTCTTAGAAGAATCTGCTTCACTTTTAATATTTTTGTGTCTAAAATGGCTTTTTAATCTACTGTCAGTTGCCAGAGATCTAGGGAATGCTTCATTATCTATGTTCTCCTTTTGTGTTCTCTTTAGGGCAATTCTTTTTCCCTTTATAAGATAGAAAACTCCATTTACCTTATAGCAGTTGTTGGCAATTTATGAATTGGCCACTCAAAAGCAACAATAATTTCTTTACTTACCATTTATACTTTATGTTTAGTATACAGTATGAAAATAGTTTGGGGTTGTTTGTGTAAAGTTCAGTGTTATTTATATTTAGTTTCTACGTTTGTTTAATTCAGAGAGGGATGCATGAGGGTAAAAGATTCTAGAGGAGTTGGGAAGTGGAAATTAGGGAAGTCAGGGAGGAAGGTAGAAGAAGCTAGGAAAATCAAAATTGATGTTCTCATTGTTTTACCACTTATCCTCCATGAACTAAATTGGGAATGTGATTTAAAACACTCTCCCATCCCAGTCTCCCACAAAAAACTGTAGCTGAGTGAGAAAACTCAGAGCATTGTATCATCTTAAATGGCTTAAAGACTACATATTAGCTTGTCAATTCAGCTGTGCATCAAGACAACCATAACGTAAAAGTCTTCCCTTCAGGATGCCACACTGTTACCACAATGAATCTTCATTTCAGACACTATTTGATGGAGATCAGAACTTCTGAGTCCTGGGGCGCCTGGGTGGCTCAGTCGTTAAGCGTCTGCTTTCGGCTCAGGTCATGATCCCAGGGTCCTGGGATCGAGCCCTGCATCAGGCTCCCTGCTCAGTGGGGAGCCTGCTTCTCCCTCTCCCACTCCCCCTGCTTGTGTTCCCTCTCTCGCTGTGTCTCTCTCTGTCAAATAAATAAACAAAATCTTAAAAAAAAAAAAAAAAGAACTTCTGAGTCCTATAGCATTTGCTTGTCTTACATTTCTTTTAAGGCAAACACATTTTTCATTACACTCACAACGTAAGTCTTTAAATTACTTGTTTTGTAGATGTGTCATTGATAATTCATACCATACAGGTGCAGACTGGAAACAAAATAGACTCAAACGCTCAGGTTCACTGTCTGCCCTCTGGTACTACTTAATGGTAAAGAGTATTCTGAATTCTCGTGTGCTGCTTCACTGTGTTTAGAGGGTTACGGAATGATTTGGGGCAGGGGTGGGGTTGAGCAAAGGGGATTAAAATGTGCTGAAAACAAACTTAAATGCCAGATGGTTTATAGTCACTATTTCATTTATCTTAATAGCTTAACGCTAGGTGATCTTATGCCCACGTTATATAGAAAGGACTTGTGAGTCAGATTAAGTAACTTCCCAGTGTCATAGAATTGCCAGATAGAATTCAAGACTCATACATACGCAGTTTTTAGTTTATCACATGCTGAAGCCTGCTGTTCCCTCCTCTTTCGTTTCCTCCTTCTCTGATTCTTTTTTTTCTTTTCTTTTCCTTTCTATGTATGAAACCAATCAAAATCAGTTAAATGATCTCGCTAATCCTAGGAATCAGTGGAGTGAAGAAAAATATACCTGGGTCTTCTTCAAGTTCCAAGTGATATGATTTGCTGACATGTCTGGTGGCTGGGTTTTCATTATGCTACTTTGTTTAAGCTTCACCAAGCTATTATTTTTGCTTTTATTACCATACAGCAGCTATGTTGAAATGTAATTAGCAATTCTAGTCACTAATTATCTAATCAGTAGTAATTATTAGTTGGTTGGGTTTTCACACTGCATATGATCCAGTGTTCTATTAAATGCTCTAGCATACAAACTCCATGTGATTTTGTTTACATTAATAAAATTACAGTGTATTGGAAAAGTATGTACTTTGGCTTTGTTAAAAAAGAAAATTCGGGGCGCCCGAGCGGCTCAGTAGGTTAAACATCTGCCTTCGGCTCAGGTCGCGATCCCAGGGTTCTGGGATAGAGCCCTACATCAGGCTCCCTATTCAGTCGGGCTCCCTGCTCAGTAGGGAGCCTGCTTCTCCTTCTGTTTCCTGGCTCGTGCTATCTACCTCACTCTCTACCTCAAATAAATAAATTCTTAAAAAAAAAAAACCCAAATTCAACTAAATACATTTTAAGGATCTTATTGGCTTTATTCAGTGATCCACGAATCAGGCAATATCCTGTCTACAGTATAGGAAGCGGCTTCAGAGAGCTGTACAGGAGGCTTTTATAGGCTGAACCACTATAGGCAGGACAAGGAAGTTATTCAGGCAAAAAGCTGTTTGTTTCACCTGTCTTTGGGGGAAAGCAGGGTATCTCTCAGGCAGATTACCTCACTGGTGCTGACCAGGTAATTCCAGATTAACTACTTAAGATTATATTCTTGGGAGAAGTTGAAACTATGATTAGGTTAGGTATTAAGTCTCAGTTTGGTGACAGGGGCATAGCACAAGTGATTGCATTTTGGGGTTGTTGTCTCCTTTTTTAACAGTTTCAACAGTCCTGAGTTCACATTATTAGTGGTGCCACCGTAGGCCAGCTACTTAACTTTTCTGAGCCTCAGTTTCTCCATCTGTAAGACTGGGGAATGGTAATAACACCTCTTAAAGAATTATTTTTCTAAAAAGATAAAACACGAGTCACACAAATATAAAAGGGATTTGTGCCGAAGATTTTACTTACTCATTAATTATTGAGGAAACCAGAAAGATACTATAATAGGTTTAAAGGAGAATTCAAAATATCATACAGATACAGGTAATCAGGAATGTTTTAATGAATTTACAAATAGGTGCAGTTGTTGGTTTTTCCTGCAAGTGGGTAGATGGGGAGGTCAAGTGTCCCCCTATTGTAAGAACTCATTTGCATGCCTATTGTCAAGAATCATTTCTATTGCTGTCAGTTATCTACAATTAAAGAGCTGTAAAATGCTCCAAGTCAATGAAAGGCAGAGATCTACTCGAATTAGCTAATTAGGAGGAATGTGTTCTGGGAAGTGTTTAGTTTTCCATTGAAGACTCCCACTAATCTTTTTTTGGTCCACTTCAGAGTATCTTACTTGAGAGTTTCTTGAGAAGTTTATAGCACAATCATATAATGCCATAGATATATAGTTATTTACTCGTGAAACAAAAATTTATATCAGTTCATTGAGACAGCTAACGTGTTAAAGAAAAAATTACTCATGATGCTTGTCAAAGAATGCTAAGGTAGACCTTTCAGGGAGACTACTATAAAGGAGTTTTGTAGAAGGGGGAGAGATTGGGCTCAGCTCTGACTGCAAGAAGGCCAAGTGGAGATTTATCATTAAGAAGCAGGGTGGGGGGATCAATGAATGGAAATTTACTGAGAGGAAACGTCATGGTTAAAGGGGTGATTCTGACTAAAGTGACTTGATAGGATTATAGCTGAAGGCAGGTTAGGGTGATAAGACCTCCAGGATAGAGGGTAAGGAATTTGACCAGATATCAAGGATGGTCAGATACCAAGCCCGGTGGTGGGGAATTTTACTAGATATCAAGGGTATGGGATTTTTGCTAAACTAACCCAGCAGGACTCTTGCTAAACTGGACTAAATAGTCCAAGGACAGAGCCTAGAGCAAGTTCTGGCCAAAAACAGAAGTCGGAAGAGCCTGTCGAACGTTTGGTTAAGGAGAGCGTCTTTATCAAATATCAAGATTTAGAGTGATCCATTTAGGTTGTTTGCTGATTGAGTGTAAAACTCTTTGGCTTAAAGTGGGTCTTGGAATTATGAATCACCGTAAAGAGGAGAGACTAGAAAATGACCAAAAATAAAGCAAGCCACTGCTCTGTTTGCAAAGCAGTCACCAAAAATGTTCAAAGGCTCATCAGACTTTTACACCTCCGTCTTTTGCATGAACAAGTTGACAGCCTAGATTTATTAGGCTTATGGCATTTTTTAATAATCAAGAATTTTCTTCCTCCTGACTATTATTTGGAATAGTGAAAAAAGAAATATGTGTCTCAGAATAAAGGCTTACACTCCACTGATCAAAAGCCCAGAAGATATCAGATGTGACACAGCTGTCACAGTAGGTAGGTCTCTCCTAAAAATAAAAACAGACTTGGCATGCTTGAGGGACTGAGGAAGTAATGCAGTGAGCACAATAAAAGCTTTTGGCTAAGACTATTTCTGAGGAATAAGGGGTTTGATCTAATTATTCAATTATTATTGGGGCTGGGTCGTTTCTGGTTAGCCCTTCGTCCCCTCCCAGATCCATTCTCTGACCTTCCCTGCCTGAGGTGGAGCCCTGAGGGGCTGATTGCTATGGACTACACACCTTGACTTCCTTGCCCTCTGGTTTCTCGTTGGGTTTGGTGAGTTGAAAATAGAGATTTTTCTCTCCTCCTTTTTCCATGCTGTGGTTCTGTGTCCCTTTATAACACCATCCTCCCCTTGCTTGCTTCGACAGACCTCCTTTTAATAATGATTTCTGACTGTTGTCGGTCCCCAGGTCCTTCAGTATCTCTTCTCGTTCCTTTCCCTGCCCACACCTCTGACTGTAGTCCCAACCTTAAATTTTCTTCATAGTCCCAGCTGATTGTGTTTTCTGTTTATTTTCAGCACCCTAATGAGTTCAAGAAAGAATAATAGCAATAAACAGTTATTCAGAAATAACTATATTCTCGACAGTTATATACCTTATATGTATTAACTAATTTGAACCTTAAAACTCTGTGTAGTAAATATTGCTATTGGTGTTTAGAAGACAAAGAAACTGAGGCACAGAGACTGTCAGTGACTTGCCCAGAGGCACATCTGACTGAAAAAAGGCATGTTAACGATTGTGCTGAATTTTGTAATTAACATAAGTTTCACAGAACCTTTAAAAAGTAGAGGCTCTTTTTCTTTGCATGCTGTGTTTTTCTCTCCTAAATAATACTAGACTCCTATCATAAATTGTTTTATCTTTCTTGAATGAGGGTCAAGTTTGTGCTGTCCTACCTGTCTTTGATTGCATAAATCATCTCATTTTGTCCTGCTTATAATGCTTCAAGTTACAGAACTCATAACATTATCACAATGAGTACTAGCTAAGAGAGCATTAATCACAGATGGTCATAAAGGCTAGAGAAATTAACATTACAGTTTCCTGGAAATTGTGTTAATCATGTGAAATCTTGAAAATGTCAAATTACAAAAATGCTTCTCTTTCTTGCTATTATTGAAAACTAATCTCACCCAATTACATGGTGCAAATCTGGACCAGGCAGGCCCTGTTCTAGGTAATTTGTATGTGCCACCTAATTTAACCTTCCCAATGACCCTGTAAGTTATATTCAACCATCCATTTCTCATACATGGAAACCAAGATTTTCAAACAGCTTCAAGGTCCCACAACTATTAAATAGACTGGTAGCAGTCTACCTTGACTCCGAATACTACAACTTCCTATTTAAGGAAAAAAAAATCACAATAATCTGTTGTGTAGGTTGGTTGGATTCCATTTCAGTTGTTTAGAGCTCATGTTCCATGTTAGATTTATTTGAACTCTTTTTCCCTTAGGCATAGGCCAGTCCTAGTCAACGTCTTTTGGTGGCCTGTGGAGCTGAGGGCTCTGCCCCAAAGAGGGCTTATAAAAACCTGCAATATTGAGTATCAGTGGGAGGCATGCAGTTTTAAGGCTTGGATTTATGAACTATTGGTAGGTCCTTTCAACGTTAATGTAAGAAAGAGAACTGTGCTTGACTAAAAACATAAAACACATTGGCTTTAAATACAGACCTATATTATGTAGGACTTTATATGCTCCTTTATCTTGATTGTTTTGAGGTGTAAGTCCTGCTGGTAGCAGTTTACAGCAGTGTGGCCATTGGGTGCACTCAGATCAGCTGGAGAGAAGCCATGTGTCTCCATTTTTCTCGGTAAAATGTAAGTGAATTATAGTGTGCTTCATCAGATTTCCTCTCATATTGTTAGTTCATAATTAAAAACATACCCTTGTGTGTACTCTAAAGATTCCCAGCTTCATAGTTTGAAATAAATTATCAAACACTAAACCACTAAAAAATGAATGTCCAAAAAGGGCTCTTTTTTCTCTGCTCTGGAGAGAGAGCAGAGAATAATTCATAACCTTTATTTTTATTTTTAAGTGATACCTGTGGTAAAACTGGCAGGTCCTAGACCATGTTGTGTTTCTTTCTCTTCTAATTTTCTGGCTGCTCCTAACTTGTTTTCTGTCCTTGGTTTCACCAGATTCTGCTGACTCCAAAGGTGGATTAATCCTAAAATTCCATTCCTGGCTCCCTGCTGTTCTTTTTGCACCTCTTTCTTAATGTCTTCTATCATGTCCCCAGATATACACCAACGCTGCTTCTAGGTCTCGTCTATAAATGCCTGCTGCAAGGAGAGGCATTTAGAATACCTAAAATGCAATGCTTTCTCCCTCTCCAGCCCTGGTTCCGTTCTGAATGTCTTGCCGTTGACATCTTATGCAGCCTTGGGCACTCAGACCTGAGAATTTGGGGCCCAACTTAGTCCCCCTTTTCTCAGTTTCTCTCATCCTGTTTTTCAGTCTAGTAAGTTCTTTTTTATACCAGTTCATCTTCCAGCTTTCCCTCTTTGCTGCTTCTGCTCTAATTTAGGTGTCCATCATCTTCAAACTGAAACCACAACCTTGTCGATACTATAAGGAAGGCTTTTAAAAACAATTCTCATTTTGAATATTGTTGAGGAATGGAAGCCCTATTTCTTTTTTT
>NC_138375.1:126378442-126383998 GCF_054177405.1 Leptonychotes weddellii | reverse complement strand
CTACCTTCTTCTTCTTCTTTTTTTTTTTTTCTTAACATATATTGCATTATTTGTTTCAGAGGTACAGATCTGAGATTCAACAGGCTTGCACAATTCACAGCGCTTACCAGAGCACATACCCTCCCCAGTGTCTATCACCCAGTCACCCCATCCCTCCCACCCCACCCCCCACTCCAGCAACACTCAGTTTGTTTCCTGCGATTAAGAATTCCTCATATCAGTGAGATCATATGATACATGTCTTTCTCTGTTTGACTTATTTCTTGAGTGTCTTTTTCTACTTCAGACACCAGAAGTGGGAGATATATTTTTTATCAGCTCATTAACTTCTGACTTCTTAGTGAGGTGAAATACAGCCATACTAGAAATGAACACATTTTCATTGTTAGGAATTGCTGACAAATGCAATCATATGCCTGTTTATTTAAAGCAATATATTCAGCACTAAAATCAACTTGACAACTCAAAACTCCCATATCTTTTCTTAAGGCAAGATATGCACAAACAAAACATGTGTTGTATAAACATACTCGACAACTGGCTACTCCCATTTCCTATATTCTAAAGGCAAAGTAATCACAAACAAAAGTTTTAAAGAAAATCCCTATACGTTCACGTGAAGCTCCAGGATTGACTTGGATAGCACGTTGGATCAGTGGGGTGAGGGAAGAGAAAGTGCAAAAGGACCCGGATTTTTTCTGTTCTTAGAAATTTTAAAAAATTCTTGACAACTCAGAATTATCCTTAGATCATTTATTTTCCTGTCTAGTTCTCTCCTTATAATATTAATTATCTATGCTGCTTCCTTTGTCTCTTACCTTTTTAATGTGATATCTTAATATTTAAGATATGCTTTTGGAGGGATGGGTGCAAGTTTCAGTTAGAAAGTCATCATTTGTAGTATAGGGAATCATGTAGTTGAACCCTAAGACATCAAATAGAAAATTAATTTATGATATATATCATATATATATGAAACTTTTATAGATAAAGTGTGTATATATATATATATACACACACACACACACATACACATATATATATAATGCTTGGGCAATAACTTTTATGGAGAGCAAAGATGAAAGATTTATTTTTAAAATTCTCTACTTAGGGACGCCTGGGTGGCTCAGTCGGTTAAGCGTCTACCTTCGGTTCAGGTCATGATCCCAGTGCCCTGGGATCGAGTCCTGCATCAGGCTCCTTGCTCAGCAGGGAGCCTGCTTCTCCCTCTTCCTGCAGCTCCCCCTTCTTGTACCCTTGCTCACTCTCTATCACCCACGCTCTTTCTCTCTAACAAATAAATAAATAAAATCTTAAAAAAAATAAAATAAAATTCTCTACTTAAAAATGACCTAATAATTTAAAATAGATACAGAGAAAGGAAGTGAAAGTGAAGTGCTCATATAATCCAAATCTGGGACTTCTAAAACATGTTAAAATATTAGTTCATCTTTTGTAGACATATGCTTCTATCTCTCTAGAGCTAGTAATTGCACCTTGGTTTTGAATGTAATGGAAGGCATTAATCATTATCAAATTCATCACTTTCTTTTCTTTTTTTATTGAAGTATAATCGACATATAATATTACAACATTATTGAGTATATTAAATCCCCATGACTTATTTATTTTATAGCTGGAAGTTTGTACCCCTTAATCCCCTTTACCTGTTTCTCCGGCCCCTCTTCCCATTTCCCTTCCATAAACCAGCAGTTTATTTCTTGCATCTATGAGTCTGTTTCTGTTTTGTTGGTTTGTTTTGTTTTCTTAGATTCCACATATCAGTGAAATCATATATTATTTGTCTTTCTCTGTCTGACTTATTTCACTTATCATAATATCCTCTATGTCCATTTATCATCCTTTTATTTTTATAGCAAGTAATATTCATATCAGTTATTCCTATCCCACTAAGAAAGTCTCATTATTTCATATAAATGAAACACAAATAATAAGACTTTAAATCATATGAAACAAAACTTCGACTTTTGAATATATGATCACTCAAGGCCAGTGGATGATAATTTTTCCTTATGATTCTACAGGTAGCTAATTTATTATTTTCTCATATACTTGACTTATTACAGGACCCTGCAACCCATTCAGAGCAGCATCATTTAATATATTTGTCAGACCATTAATCTAAAGATGTAAAAGCTGTTTGATCTTCTGTATCATCTGCTTAAGCAATTACAGAGATATGAACCAATTTTTGTGTCACTTTGCATGGGACCATCTGCATTCATAGCCCTGATACATCATGGATGTAGAGGTCTTACTCTTTACCCAAACTCTTGCCGTTGTTCTTTCAAATGTCAGCATTCCTGTTAATGACTCATGGTCCTCTGATCCCACTGGTCTCTCAGGTCTTCCACTCTAATCATCTCAGTCTGTTCTTCATTCAGCATCCAGAGCTTGTCACTCAGATGTCACCCATGAAAGATCTGGAACACTGACGTTTCCTCCCTGACTACACTCCCTCTTCTTCGGGTGCATCATGATATCATTCTCCCTGCCTGAGTACTTCCAACGTATTTCCTTCTACCATTATTTGCTTCCCTTTGTAAATTCTGAACCCATGTAAATTCTGAACAATTTGTAGTTGTGCTCCTTAACTGTAAAGTCATGAATATATAGCTCCAGCTTAAACTTCTCTCCTGAGCCACAAACATATATATCCAAATTTTTCCTAGATTTCTCAAATAAACTTCCAAATCAAAGATCTCTCATAAATCTTCTCCATCTTGTTTTCTCTATTTTGCTTAAAGTCACTCAGAATAGAAACCCTATCTTCGCCATTTATCTTGTACTTTCTAATTATTTAACACTAAGATTTTTTAATTCCTCTTTCTCTGACTATATCAAGTTTATACCTCTTTAAAAAAAAACTCTTACAGTTAAGTACCACATAATCTCTCATACAGAAAATTGCAACAACTTTCCACAATACTCTCTTTGTTTCTCTTTTCTACATACTCCAGTATATAATCCCAGTTTAGTTTTATCTTTTCTGTTTTTAAAATCCTTTATCAGCTCCATACTGTATATAGAATATTGTCTGAACTTTGCTTGTTACTTTAAAATCCATTGGCTATAAAATCCTATTCTGTTTTTCCAGCAGTATGTCTCAAGTTTTCCTGCTCCCAGAGTCTACATTCTAGCCTACCCCAAATACTTTCCACCTCATATGTATATTCTGTGTTTTTTTCTTTTTGTTGTCCAATTTTTTATGAATCTTTTATCTTAATTCTGGAATGTTTTCTTCCCATCACCACCACTTACTAAAAAATTTTACCCACCTGTTAAACTCTGCCTCACTTTCTACCTCTTTATAAAGTTTCAGTCAATACTTCTGGGAGAAATCTCTTTTGTCCTTGTCTCTGGAATATTCTATTTAGCCTTAAAAAAAATACATACCATGATAGTATAATTTTTTTAGGATCCCAGATTTAACTCAGTTGAACAGATATTTGTTGAGCATGTATGATATGCTAGGCATTGTGTAGAGAGTTTGGGGTATATCAGTGAAAAAAACAAAAATCCTTGGGAGGGGAGACAGATAATAAGTAATACACATGATAAATAACTTAGTTACATGATACCTTAGAAGATGTATAGTGAGGAGAAGTAAAAAACGAGGCCAGGGCAAAGGGAATCAGAAGTCTGCTCTGGTATTGGGAAGCAGATTAAATTTGAAATAAGATTGTAAGATAGGCCTCATTGAGGAGATAATTTGAGAAAAATATGAAGGAAGTGGGGGATCAGCCTTGTGAACTTCTAGGGAAAGGGAACAGACCGCACAAGACCCTAGTTTGGAGTCTGTCTGTCTTGTAACAAGGGAGAAAAAATTAGGAGATGATGTCAGAGAGATATGGGGGCTATGCCATGTAAGTCTGTAGAGGCCATCAGGGACACTGGATTTTGCTCTGAGAAAAGTGGGGAACCATTGGAGGATTTTGAGCAGAGGAATAACAGGTATTACGTGACTTATGTTTTACAAGGATCATTCTGGCTCCTGGATTGAGAACAGACAGAGGAGCAAAGGGAAAAACAGAAAACCATGCTAGGAATGATACAGAATGGAACGCGGGCGGTAGCAATAAATTAAGGTAGAAGTGGTCAGAGTCTAGTTATATTTTGAAGGCAGAGCCAATAGAACGTGCTGGAGTTTTGGATATGGGCTGTGAAGGAAAGGAAGGAAGCAACCATGACTCCAGGAATGTTGAACTGAGTAACTATAAGTATGGAGTTGCCTTCAACTGCAAAAGTTGTAGATAGAGTAAGTATGGAGGATAAGATCCACAGTTTGATTCTGGGTATGGTAACTTTGAGATCCAATATCTATTAGACAACCAAGTAAAGCTGTTGAGAGGATTATTGAATATACAAGATTGGAATGCAGAGATCTGAGCTGAGACGGAGAGATATATCCATAATTTACAGCCACAAAACTCAGTGAAATCAAGAATATGAGTGTTGTAGAGAAGAGACCCTGGGACTTTTCTACAGTAAGCGACTGATGAAAAGAAAAAAAAAATCAATGGAAATGGAGAAGAAATGATCAATGATGTTGGAGGAAAACCAGGGGAAGATGACATTTTGGATTCCAAGTGAAATAAGTACGTTGACAAAGAGCAAAAAACCGACACCAAGTATGGCCGAGAGATGACAGAAGATGAAGACTAAGAATGAGCACTGGATTTACTAACATGAGGTCACAGGGAGAATGACATAGAAGTGGCAATGAGAACCAGGAAAATCTCCACGTCCAATGCTATAAAGACTTTAGGAAAGAGGTGCCTGGGTGGTTCAGCTGGTTAAGCGTCTGACTCTTGATTTTAGTTCAGGTCATGATATCAGGGTCCTGAGATCCAGCACCATGTCAGGCTCTGCACTCAGCACATTCTCTCCCTCTGCCCCTCCCTCCCTGCCCACTTGCATACATTCTCTGTCTCTTTAAAAATAAATAAATAAAATCTTAAAAAAAAAAAAGAAAAAGACTGTAGGAAGAAAAAAATTCAAGCACTTTATGCTTGTGAGGGAAAGAGTATCCCGAGGGGATAATCAGTTCTTCATTAGAGCCAGAAAATGAAGTAAACATTCAGAAATACTAAGGCAGGGGGTTTGATGATGATGAATGGTGAACTTCAGAGGGCAGAGTGGAAGAGTTTTCGACGTTGAGGTGGAGGTGGGGGAAAGAATTAGGGGATGCTATTTCCACCTCCTAGTGGAGATCAGGGTGCAGGTGATGGATGATACCCTGGGAATCTGGCTTCCACAATAACACTATAAAGGATAAAGGGATAATGCGATCAGTCAACACAGATAGTGGCAAGGGTGTGAGTCTTGGTAGAAGGGACTGTTTGGAATTTGGGGTTTCCTTGTGGACCCACTGGTAGAGGGTCAAGATGGTGCTTATAAGCCATCTTGAGATGTGGTCTTAGCCTCATTATATAGTCTTCCCCTTGACCTTTGCTAAAGGGCGTGGAAGATGTAGGTAGAAGAGGTATGATCTTATTTCCAGTCATTTAGTTGAGGAATGAGAGGCTCTACCTT
>NC_138375.1:126324113-126378342 GCF_054177405.1 Leptonychotes weddellii | reverse complement strand
CCCCCCCCCCCCCCCGCCTCCGGCTCCCTTAACTCCTGATGACAGCTCTAAAAGGCCTGGAGGTGCCCTGGTCAGAATAGAACAAAGACCAACCATGCTGGGTTCAGTCACGTGTAGCTAACCGATTAGATGACCTGACAGCCACATCTGCTTGCCTGGGGCCTGAGGTACCTCTGTGGAGAGGGCTCCTGCTGAGGAGAGAAGGAGCCAGACACAATAAACGAGATCAGTAACAAACTCTGGTAGTAGGAAGGGAGTAGGTTATACAAAAAAACTGAAGCAACCATGTTCCCTGTGTGAGATGACAGTGCCTGCCAGAAACCGCAGAACCCCAGCGTCCCCTGGGAAGGACAGAATAGAGTGCCTGGCAGACACCCCTGCAGAATTATTGGTGGGAGCTCAGCATGGAGTTGAAGGCCGCGCTTCAGTAATCAGATAAGAATTTGTGAAATTAGAGGTATTACCATTAATATGAATGCCCTTTATTACCAATAGACTAATGAAGCCTGGATAAATTTGTGTTACATAATAATGAAAGCAAATTGCTCTGCTAGCCTGTGAGCTCAGAGGGACAAGGCTATACTTACATTTCCCACTGGGAACAGCTTAATGAATGTGTTGAAGTGGTCACATAAAATGATTAGAAATACCGTCGTATGCCTAGACCCGATGTTGCAGATGCTTTGTTTAGTGTTCGGAAGTCTCTCATAACAATTTTGAGCCAGAGAGGAAGAAGAAGAGAAATCAAGTTAGGTTCATGAAACAAAGTAGCCTCACTAATGGATTCAATTATTTTTTTAATCAAAAACAATTCTGGTCAAATAAAATGTTATAGGATATGCTCTGACCCTTATTTCACATCTTAAATGGTATATAATATAAAAGTCTAGTATAATGTTTTGAAATAGGAGGTTGGTAGTGAATAAGATTTGATTTAAATATATCCATATACCAGAGAGAAACGATGGATATCTTTAAGAATTTTTTGCTGAGAGGCCACATAAACAGGGACCAAGATGAGAGAGACTAAAAGTGTAGAATAAATTAATAAGGTGACCAAATAAATATAGATGAGAAAGAAAACAGAAGCAAAAGTGTACAACACTTGAGATTAGAAATTTAGTAAATGAAAGAGAGAGAGAGAGCATCTAAGGGTAGTAACAAAAAATAGAGCAAGTGTCTTGACTTAAATTTCACCTTCTCCAAGGACCTCCTCAGACCACTCCATCTAAATATGTACCCATTTTACTTTGTAGTGACTCAGACCATAGCCTTGCATCTGTAGGCTTGTTTACTTGTTTATTTACTTGTCTGTCGCCTTCACTAAGCAGAAAGTTTTATGAGGGCTGAAACCAGGCTGGGCTTTATTTATCGCATGTTTTTATAATGGAGCACAATGCCTAGTATATCATAGGCACAAACACTGGCTGAATAAATGAAGGAATGAACAAATGGATAAAAGGGTAGAAAGAATATGTGTTATAAATTTGTGATTTTCCATATTGCTAGTGGATCAGTAGCACAGATAATCTTCAAAAGCAATTTATTCAAATACAGTTATGCCTCTCTGTCCCAGGAATAAAAACCAATATTCTTGAGATAAACCAAGAATTTCTGATAGGTCATGAGTGAGGAAAGTGCATTTATTTTTAGAATTCTGGGAATGAGAGATGAGTTCTTGCTGGGTGTATCAGAGAGAGGACCTTGGATTACATGAATAATGTTGGAGACACAAAAGATTCTATAGTGTGGATACCCACGTAGAAGATAAACTGTATTTAAGGATAAATAATTGGCAAATTAGACTAGATTTCCCCAAAGAAAACCCTAAAGCCACAATTTCTAGATAAGTGAGTTGGCAAAACCTGTTCTTGCAGAGTCTGCTATTCCTCCCACATGGTGTGGTTGTTCCTTTATGGAAATTGCATGTTTCACGAGTTGATGTCATACTCACCCTGAACTCCCTAGTTATTAACTGAGAGAGGCTATGAGTGATCTGCCTGCATCTGGCGGAGGGGAACGGTGTGTGTCAGAGACGTGTCAGCTCGAGTCTCTTTCCTCAGTGGCTACCATCTCTTAGCAGCTTGAGCAGTTAAGGATACACATGGCTCAGCCATGAGCCTGTACACATTGAATGTATCTGCTCACATTGTGGCAGCAGTTTTTTTTTTTTTTTTTCCTCTCTTTTGGAGTTGCAAAAGAGAAACAGATATCCTAGAGTCTGCATTTCAGGTAGTTTGAAAGCTCAGTTAGGGTGACCATAAGTTGATGCTTGGCCATTTCTAACTCTTGCTTTGGCATATTTATTAATAGCTCCTCCTTTTGGTCTCAAGAGTATCCTAGGCTGGATTATAAATTAGTCCTAATAGGGAGTCATTCCTCAAGAGGCCGCTCTGGTTTCCAAAATCTAGAAAGGAGTCACTAATGAGTACTAACTCATAGCGGGCCCTGGCAAGGTACATGCAAAATACCCAGAAATATCAATGCAGGTTACTAGCACTCAGTTTTGGTAAGGCTTTTTAAAGTGGGTTTCTAAATATTCCTGACTTACATGTTTGCCTGACTGTTCTTAGGTATCTGCGTTGGTGGAAGTCAGAATTTACCGGCAATATGTTTGTGCAACTTCTAGGTCTCTTGACAATCTTAGTGCTAATTCTTCAGAATCTCCATGCCATATATATCTCTCTAATAAAACAAAATGTAAATGAAATGTCCAAGGAACCCCATAAATAAAGGAATAAGGTAGTTTATGAAGTTTAAAATCAGATTGCTGCTAGCAACATAAATCTTCTCGTGTCTTACATTTCATCATTATTATAATATTAACCTTCAACCTCCTTGAATGTACAGAGTGAAAGTGCTGATGAATGAGTAGGGCTGTGGCTGGGTAGTAACCATGACGTGTGTGTGTGTGTGTGTGTGTGTGAAGGTCTTTTCTGTATTTTCCCCCAACAGACACTGAGCACTCATTCTGAGCCCCAACCCTGCTTTCCGTGAGTTGTTCAGATCGGGAGAGAGCAATTCTACATAAATGCGGTTACCTTATTTTTTTTTTTTATGTGTTTTTCCTGTTAACTTCATATTATGCACAGCATAAAGTATTTCTTTACCTTTCTTTATCATCATGCTGCTAAAGTTTAGTTCTTTTAGGTTTGCCTCATAAAAAGAATGGGTACAGGCAGCTGGCTTTCTAAAGATCCACATCTTTGACTGAAGGCACACGTCTCCTGTGCCTATTTTCACACCATAAATTAAGCAGATTTTACCTTTCATCACAATTTTCTTTCTCCCTTGATGAGTAAGGAGGGCGTTGGCGGAAATAATTTGATAAATCTTCTCTTCTTTGAGCTGGAGCAAATATAGACAGTAAGCTTCAAAGGAGCAGGAATCATGCCCATTTTATTCAGCATCTCTACTTAGCACCCATCACGATAGCTTGCACATGCTAGGTGTTCAATTGGTATGTCTTCAATGAATGAAGTAGCTGGTGGTTCTAAAAATCATAGATGTAAGCCACAGTCATGTTTTATACTCTAGCTTTTGATACTTTTACATTTTTTTTTAAAGTTCTGTTTTTTACGTGAAGATGATCTTTTTCTTAAACTATTTCACAGGAGTTATTTTATGCACCGCTATGGGCAAAGAAAGTAAAAATCACAGATGGATAAGGATGTAGAATTTTCGCTAGCTCATTTGTTAGCTAATGTGATTCACATTCTTGACTCAGCAAATTGTTATGTCCCATGAACCTGCATAATCATTCAACAGTGAGATTTACCTTCAGGCTCATATAGGCTACAGTGCAGGTATTTACTAAGAAACTGGAGGAGGGTTTCATTCCTTGTTCTTTGGTGCAAGGGGGAGGAATAGTAACAGAAACCTACTAACATTAATGTTACATGATAAAATTTAACTTTTGACTATCACTGAGATGCAGTGGATGCTGCACACAGAGGAAGGGTGTTCTATCAGAGTTGTTATCAGAGAGACTTGGTTAAGTAGAGAAGGAAAGATAACATATCTCCTTTGTTTCCCCCCTTTGCCATTTGCAAGTGGCGGACCTTCCGCTACAACCTGATAGCAGAGTTGACTCTGTGTAATCTTAGTTAGAGAACTGAGACAGTTTTTGGAGGTGAAAGTGATTGGAGGATATTTTTTACTTTAAATGAGAACAAAAACTTAGGGGGCTTACTGGAGAGTTTCTTCCAAGGGCGAGAAAGGTTTTCCTTCACTGAGTAAATTTTAAAGGGATAATGGGAGTCAAAGTTGCATTTTGATTGTATCCCACAAGTCATGCTAGATTAGTTTTTCTGTGATACTAGTTTAAATGGAAAAGGAGAATTTATGACATGGTTTCTCACTGGAACTCAGTGCCAGCAAACGTAGTTGAATCTCACACAGGGACGTTACCGAGAATGGGATGTTACTGTTTACTTTCTCTTAGGTCTTCTCTTGTTTCTCTTTGCATCTCATCTTCACCCTCTGTGCAGATCAACCTGCTCTGCTTTTCCACATGACAGGTGCAGGCAGCCCTACAGATCATTTCAGTTCAGGCACCAAAGACATTAAGTGGTGTCTCTAGGTCCCATTCTAAATTTCTGGTAGGTAGAGAATTTTCTGTGCTTATCTTGTATAACTCCCCCTTGTGGGTACATTGGTATGTCATTCCAACATGACTGCAGGGACCCACCAGTGTGAATGAGCAACACGTTCTCTGGAAATAGGGCCATTGGTTGGTCAGGAAGTCCATCTTCATATAGCGGCCATAGGAAGAATGCTGGGAGCTCGGGTATTAGCAGTTCATCTAGGGTAGAAGAGCATTAGGTTTTGTAGACTGAAATCTCATAAGAAATTTCAATGGTTATATGTATTTGCTATATTGCTTATGTGTTTTGTAGTATTTTCTGCTAATTAAACATCTTAATAAAACTCCCTGGGAAGTATACTTATTCTGTATTTCAGATATGTCTGAGATTTCTGGGAAAGGGGAACACACCACCTTCCAGTTATCTGAGAAGGTTTATACAAGTTTGCATGAGTTGATGTGTAATCTTGGTCCATTTGATCATTTTGCTACATTTTCTTAATAAAGTCTTGCTCCCAGTTGTAAATATTTTGAGATTTTATTTATTTTATTTTAATTTAATTTAATTTAATTTTATATGAGGGAGAGAGAGCACACACATAAGCAGAGGGAGTGGCAGACAGAGGGAGAAGCAGACTGCCTGCTGAGCAGGGAACCCAACATGGGACTCCATCCCAGGACCCTGGTATCACGACCTGAGCTGAAGGCAGACACCTAACCGACTGAGCCACCCAGGTGCCCTCAGTTGTAAATATTTTGAACTGAGCAGACACAAGTTGGCAGTCTGGGAGGGCCAACATAGTCGGGGTTCTCAGGGAAGAGAACTGGCAAGCAGAGAGCTGCATAGAAGGAGAGCTCCAGATACCTGTGAGGGTCCTTGGGGTCTGGAGCTGACTGCTCAAGGCTGGGAAAAGAACTTCCAGAGGGAAGAGTCAGAGCAGTCCCCTGAGCACAGAGAAGGGCAGGCATTGTTGGTATTCCCACCAGTCCGATGGAGAGTGGGGGAGGATCCTCAAAGGATGCTTATTGCCTCATGAGAGAGGCAGAATTAGCTCTGAAGCTTTTGCTCTTGTCCCTCATAAGACATCCTTACAAAGTTCACACCATTTCAAAGTAATTTAATTGTGCCACAGAAAAGAGACTAGGAATACTTTTTGAATATATAAGAATATCTGACACCTGATAAAGCAAAATGCACCCCACTCCACCTTGTCACTCATTTTGATGACTGCATACCCCTTGCTGAAGTATTGAATTCGGCCTTTATTATTTTAGGATTATAAAATTCCTATGACTATCCAGTAGGCCAATACTGTACAGCATCTCCTGCACGTAGCCCTGTCTCAGAAAGAATAGCCACCATGAGGTTTCTCACCATTTCTGGTGTTTTTTTCCCATTGCTTCAGTAAACAGAATATTGACCTTCAAGCCTGTCCATAGAGTATAGTTGGCCAGTTGGCTTTTCGTTTCTTTTCTTTTTTCTTTTCTTTCTTTCCTTTCCTTTTTTCTTTTTTTTCCCCTTCTTTTCCTCTCCTCTCCTCTCCTCTCCTCCCCTCTCCACCCCTCCCCTGTCCTCTCCTACCCTCCCCTCTCCTCTCCTCCCCTCTTTTTTTTTTCAAATATGATCCCTGGCATATTTCTGTTCCTGATCATTTTGAGCCCTTCTCCACTGTCATAACTATTCTGACATTTCTTGTTTTCTTAGTGCAGGCCATTGCTTTTTCCAGGCTTCTAACAGCTATCCTAGCTAGTGTGTTAGCACCATCTCTTCAGGATTCTTGCCAGATTATTAACTCTTGTGTCAGAGGGGAGTGTCCCCATATTGATAAGCTCTCTCTTTCCCGACTTTCATCCTCCATACTCTTTGCTCCGGTGCCCTTGGCATCTAGCCCCATACATACCGCCCTGGCCCCTGATGAATCACGTTCACTAGCCTGTAGCTCCTTCTGCATCCCCCTTCTCCCCTAGCAGGATCAGGACTTGCTTGGCTGGGTTCTGTTTGATTTGAGCCTCATTAATAGTCTTGTAGCCATGAGTGGAGATGGCAGAGAACATTAGGAGGGTATATGTTCTTTCTCAAGACTTTGCATCATCTGCAAGCGAGGGCAGAGTGCTAGGGTTTGAGAAGATAAGCCACTCAGCAGGGCAAGAGAGTTCAGTGGGATCTGAGGGGTCAAGATTCTCAAGTCTCTCAACCCCGATGTCCCCACCTTGAGTGGCATACCTGCTGGGTTGAGAATTCAGCTTCCCTTCTCTTGACCTTGCCTTATAATACCCTGTTGGACCTGATCTTAAGCTTTTTCTGCCCTCTGGTTCCAGTAGATGAAAACCTCTTTATACTTCCAAGGAGGCCCTCTGACTTTTATCAAGTGCCTGTTTCTTTTTTTGAGAGAATCCCCTCTGCGTGTCATTGAATTTCTACAGGGCATCAATAGCAGCTGGCAAATGTTGTTTGATTCTTTGGTTTTTATAATTTCATTTTCCCTCAGCCTCTCCAATATCCAAGGCCCTGCACTTGTCACTGCTTTCTGACACAACGATGACTCGTTCCAGTTTACCACAGGTAGAAGTTTTAATAATTGTGCCACCACAGATTCAGGAATGATAAGTATTCCAGCTACTACCACTGAAGGACCCTCATTATAAGCTCTCTAAAATTCCATCTTATAATTTGCTTCCTAGGACCATCTTTAGTACCAACTTTTTATCTGATGTTGGAATCCCTGGAACACAGACTTGAGGTGGAGATGTGTTGGCAGGAGGATATGGGGGAATCCTCTTGGGCACAGTACCTGTAAGGGAGTGAGGGAAGCAGGCCTGGGCTGGGGGTGGGGGGAGCTGCTCTGTATGGGAACGTCTGCTGGGACATGGGGCTGTAGCAGGCGCCAAATCCTTAGCTTGCTCTGGAGCCAGGATGATCTTTCAGAGTTGTCCCAAATAGGGAGACCCCTGAGCCCTTGTATCTCAGCATTGATCAGGAACTGGAGGCAAGCTTTCTTGGGAAGAAGTGTTTGTTACCTGTCAGCTCCCTGCACCGGAGGTAATTCACTGAACGGGACTCAGCTGGGAGCCCTCTGCATCCTGCACGCCCACCAGCTTTGAAAATAAAGCTGCCGAGATCTGAGGCTTGGTTTTCAGCACGAGTTGTGGGTCGTGCGGTTGTCCCTCCAAGCCTGTATAAACTTACACAGTTTATGGCCAGTTTTGTCCCATATTATTTTTACTACCCAAAAGAAGAAATCAGATGTGGAATTATTTAATAATATGCCTTGAAAGAACGTTAAAATCACATCAACTTCAACATTCCTGGTTTTCAGGCAAAGAATTGGGGGTGCAGGTAAGTCAAGTGACTTGTGAGGGGATCAGAAGATACTGATGCTGATTCTTGAGTTCAGGTTCCCTGCCATCACCCCATGTTTGTTCCCTCGTAGAATGTGGCACGTCTCGAGAATGCTAATATTATGGGTCATTTCCCATAATTGAAGGTTTGAGAATCAGGTTTCTACTGCAACATGCTGTTGACTCCAAAGACAGTTTGTTTCCCCTCATTTTCTGGAGGCATTGTTTCTTTTTGTAGGACCAGGTTATTACATAGGTGAAGGTTTTAAGCTCCGGAAGGCGATTGGTGGTCTTTGATAATATATTGTACTTTTATTGTTGAAAACTTGTTTTGGGTAAAGTTTCTTTTTTACTGAGTTCAACAAACAATGAGAATTTTACCTGGGTAAAAGTGGAAATTCAACGGTTAAGTCACCCAATTTCGCTTTGTTTTTTGAAATGGATTCTTTCCCTGACAGAGTGAAGGTTGAACCCTAAGGCATTCTTCTCCCACAGGGTTACCCTTGTTTCAACTAAAAGGCTATTGTGAATCTCCCTACTGCCAACAATGGGGAGTTTTCCCCTGAACTGGGGAAAGCTGTACCTTTGCCTTTTCTCACTATTACTCCTCTTCTTAGTTTGGTCTTTCCCAGAAGAATTCCCTCTGAAATGTGATTTCTGTTTCTGGACTGCACAAGTAAATTGTCTTCAACTTGATTATTAAGTTCAGTAGCCTTTTTGTGAGCCTCTGTAAATGAGCTAGGTATTGGGCTACATGTCAGGATACAAAAGTGTTCAAGATAGGCTATTTGCCCGAAAGGAACTTGGTCTAATTGGGAGGAGATAAAGACCTAGAGTAATAATTCCACTATTAAGTATTGCATGTTCAAAGGCCTACACAGTGCTGTAGGTTTACAGAGGAAGTTAAATAACTTTATACCTGAGGCATTTGAGGAAAAAGTATTGTTTTCTCACATGGTATTGTCTTCTGAGGGCTTCAGGTCACACATGTATGGGATGGTTGCCTAGTTCTCGTTAGCATGCTAAACAGGAATGATTTCTAATGCTACTTAGCAAATACTGTGAACCATGAAGGAAATGGATACAGAAGGTGAAACTCGGTACAATGCTGTGGGAATTGGGGAGCAGAAGGTTACGTAGAGCAGGCAGGAGGCAGAGATAATCTTTCTGGGGGAGGCGAAACAAATTGAATGAAGAAGTAACACCTGCTTTAGATGGCAATCCAAAGGGGCTGTGGGAATCATCCAGAAGTGGGGAGAAACACTGGGCATGAAGGATAAACCTTTCCATGTTACAGCTTCGCCTGAGGCCGGTCCTGCTTGGTTTAATTTTTTTTTTTTTAAAGATTTTATTTATTTATTTGGAGAGAGAAACAGCATGAGAGGGGAGAGGGTCAGAGGGAGAAGCAGGCTCCCCGCTGAGCCAGGAGCCCGATGTGGGACTCGATCCCAGGACTCCGGGAGCATGACCTGAGCCGAAGGCAGTCGCTTAACCAACTGAGCCACCCAGGCGCCCTGCTTGGTTTAATTTGACACTTTCCTGGAACATATGTTACGTTACCAAACATGTAACATTACCTAAATGACCTTTGGATTTTGGAGTAAATGCTAATGTCTTGTTAAAGTTATTCCTATTGGGTGTTCAGTATGTATTTCTCTAGGAACTGCTTTTAATTAGGACAGTGTTTTAGTTTGCCCATCATATAGACAAGTGAAATACCCTGCGTTTATAGTATTTACATTTATGCTTCAATTAGTATCAAATGTCAACTGCATGACCCAGGAAATTCCAGAATGCAACATTTTGTATTTTCAAAATAAAATACTTGTTTCAAACACATTATTCATAACGAACTGTATATGCAGTTACGCTTGGTTTTGTCAGAGCAGGTCATTTACTGTAATTTTATTGGAGGGAATGTAGTGGTTTTATAAGGTGAGAGAGGTAGGATGTGTCTGTACATCTCACATCGTATCTGCTCCTTGCTTTTCAGACTTCCATTCGTTTCTTTTTTCCTTTTCCTGAATTTTTTTTTAATTTGAAAAATTCTAAAGAACATTTGAATACTTTCCCCTAGATTTTCAAATGAACATTTTATACATTGACTTTACACATGCATACACACACACACACACACACACACACACACACAGCTTGTCCTTCTTCCCTACCTACCCACCTCCTTTTCTTGCAGTATTATTATAGACTTAGAGAGTTTTAGTAAACTCAGTATGTTACTGTTTGGGAGGAAAAACTTTAGCCATTTGCCATGGCTGTTCTAAGAAATAAATTGACATGAGAGAGATTAACAGAAAATCAAATTTAATTATGTACATATGGGGAATCCACATAAACATGACAGATTGTAAAGACAGGCAAGATGAGGTATCTATGTCATTCTGGACTAAGGAGAAGGGGTAGGGGTCTAAGGCTTAATGGAAAGAGAAATGTTTGGTGAACAGATGAGTGCTGGGCCATTGAGAATCAATGGAACAGAGAGAGGACTTTGATCAGACAGGCCTCGCTGGGTTCTTCCCTGTCTACCCCTCCTAGTTTCTATTAGACTGTGGTTATCTGTGGGGGTAGCTCACTTCCTAGAGCTACCTAAGTTCATTGAGGTAGTTGGGGGAGAGGCAAGAAAAACATTGTGCATCCTCTGTTCCTCAAAAATAATCAGCTTAAAATGAGACACACACTCAAAAGTCCCGTTTTGGGATGGCAGATTTTGCTCCTCTGCATTATCTGTTATTGTCATTATTTTTGTGTAAACGTCTGAGTAAATTAAGGAATTGCAATACTACATGTAGATGTAAATACTGTATTTCAGAAAACTTCTATTGTCTTTGGTACTAATACCTTAAAAGGTGAGGGAAAAATTGGTAAAGCAAGTCTGGTGTGTTCTAGAAAACCAAAAAGCATAGGGTACCATGGAGTACCAGGGAGTGAGTATTGGGGTTACAGAGGACATAAGAAATTACTTCATTCTATTGTCAAGTGTTTGTACCTACATACAGACCATTTTTGAATGCAGAGAGCCAATATATATCTCTGTAAGTCTATAGCTTAATCTGAAGAGGCTCCTGTAAGTAGGAAGTATCTTTGGAATCATGTTTATTTTCAAAAAATAAATCTAAGTTTCTTCCTTCACTGCATACCAAATTGTGTTTCATATTTGTATTTAAATATGTTAAATACAAAAATGAACTTAAGTCCAGGTTGTTAAAGGGTTGTTAAAGGGTGTCGATTATAGCAGGGTCCACAGCAGAAGAAGGCTGTCAACAATCTAGATACCCTTCCGTAGAGGGCAGGCTGAATAAACCATAGCCCTACCAGAGAATATTATGCAGCCATTCCATAGTGAGGGGAAAATGTGTGTGCAGCGACCTCCAGGAGGTACCGTGTGAAAATGGCAAGGTTTGGAATAGCTTTTATAGGGTGGCTCCCATTTGTATAAATAAAAATGTTATTCTGTCATGAAATTTATACAACAAATAAGTATAGGGTACCTACTGTGTGTGGGACTATTCTAGGTGCTTGGCTATAGTGGTAAGTGAAACGAAGTATTCTCATGGAATTTATACTTGAGTGGAAGCAGACAGATAGTGAAAAATGTATCATTACGTTACATAGTGACAGATAGTGTTAAATACAGTAATGCAAGTGAAGTGTGAGAGGGAAAATCAGGGACTTTGGTTGCTCTTCCCCGCAAGAGACAAGGATAAAGTGACTTTGGAACAGAAGCTGGAGGTTGGTGGGAACAGATTGGAGGGAATGAGGATAGGGGTGATATCTCTAGTTTTACTACTTTGATATTTTGAGGCCTGTAAATATTCTTCTTAAATAAATTACAAGAATGAAAAAAACCTAAGATTCAACATAAGCATGCATAAATGAACCTAGTACATTATCAGAGTTGAAAACACAGCCACACAAAATAAAAATTTAAGTAACTTAACCCTTGATGGGATGTATCCTATGTGGCGATGACATCTTAAACTTGACTTAGCAGTTTCATTGTAAGTATTGTTAGTGGTATTGTAATTCTGAAACATTTTCTGTCTGTCAGAAGATAGAGCAAATGAATTAAGATACTGATCTTCTGTGAATCTGAGTCTTCGCTGTGGAAGAAGGCAGATGACAAAAAGGGTATTGTAGGATCTGAGGAAACCCTGTGTTAGGGCATGGGGGTATAGAGTTTTTGTGAGATTTGAAGAGTTAAAATTTTGGAGGATCTCTTTAAGGAGAAATAAAATAAAGAATTAGGTATAGAACCTGGAAAAGAGCTCATTAGCCTCATAGTAAATGTTTCTCAAATCTAGTGGTGTTGAATTTGACTTTATACAGTTTTATTTATACGGTTTTCTTGCTTTATATGGTGGAAAGGCCTAGAGACAAGCATAGCCTTCTAGCAATGAGCACACCTCCTGCTCACAATGTGTTTCCTAATACATTCCCCAACAGAGATGAATGAAATGATCCTGGAGAATGGTTGTCTCCAGGTCTGAGCTGGAAAAGTACAAGGAGGGAGATCGCCTAGCCTCTTGGTACCAGACTCACTCGTGGGCTCAAAGACTAATGGGATCCTATCAAAAGGACATGTAAGGATAGGTCCTAAAGCTTTCTGTCCTACTTCGCTGTGTATATTCATATACTCGAGTGCTAATACAAAGCAGTGTTCACTTCATAACTCTGTGTCAGATCCTTCTGATGGCCAAGTTGGCTTGGGAGTGGAGTTGAATCAAAATCAGGGGCACTGAGAAATTTTCATAAGAGGAATGCTGTAGAGCCAGCCTAACATGGATGTGCCTAAAAGAGGGCACAGACAGCCATACAGGGACAGCTGGTGGCATGCTTTTCCCTGCAGTCCTCACCCTGCTTTTCAGAGAATCCATAAATTGGTGAAATTGTTTCTTTGGGAATATTCTGATGGGCTGTTAGCTAGTTGCTGTTTTCCCAAGGAAAAGCAATGGTCTGCTGTCCTCATATTGTGTCTTTTCCTTCTCTGTTTTTGTCTTTCATTAACAAAATTAATCTATTAATTGGTTTCTCTAGTATATAAAATAGTATACTGATAAATGTCTCAAAATGCTTTTTTGCCATTTCCTAAGTTTGCTCTACATTCATGAAATCCTATTATGTCTGAAAACCATTGTACCATGGAAAGTAGTTTCTTACCCCCCCTTTCCCCCTCAGATTAAAGATTCTACAAGAACAAAAATGCCTTCTTATAAGGATCTTTTTTGAGTTGATAACTAGCTGTGTTAATGACCTTAAAATTTTTAAGGCCACCGGTTTTCCCATGTACTCATTAATCCTTCCAAAGTGCCCAAGACTGAAATAATTAGCATTCAAATAAAAGCAGAAATAGTGGGATCCAACAGAATATTGGTGAGATGGCAGAGACCATATTTAGAGCGAAAATTATGAGAAAATACCAAATACATGTGATGAATTGGTTGGCATATAAAAAGACCCCAAAGCAAGTAATTACTGGAGTAAAAGGAAAGGGGAACAGAAAACAGAAGTAATGAATGGGTAGGTCAGTGTCATGCAGAGTAGATTAAAAAAAAAAAAATGGCTCCATGAAAATAATAGTGGGGAAATAGTAGCGTAAATACAATGCTGGTGGAAATTTCAGCCAGGTTTGATACTGCAAAGCTTTTGAATACCCTCTGTAAATATGAATGTGAGCCTTCAAAACACAATGTTACTCCTGATGAAGGGGGCCTATATATGAGAGAGTATTAAAGGCATGATTCTGAAGAATGCTGCTCCCGTGAAGCTTGATGGTTAGAGCCTCGCTTTGATGTGCATGGTGGTAAATTAACATGAACTTTTCGTGTGTGTGGGTGGGTGGGGTGGAGGACAGACCCGAAGGAAAAATATACATTCTATTGAAAATGCAGATAAATACAGAATAAATGATTCTCTTGTTCTGCAAATAGAACCCATTGGAACACATTGAAATGAAACCGTAAGTACGCTCCCTCTCAGGAAAGCCTACCTCATCATGTAGAATAACATTGCATTAGAATGGAGTCAACATCTTGGCAGAATTTGGAAGGAAAAAAAAAAAAGAAAGGTCTTTAGCTGGTTTAACTTAGACTGGGCTTGTCATTATAAGAACATGGAAATAATCTAGTAGAGTCCGCAGAAACTGTGGTATTTTTAAGAAGACCGTTGGAAAGCTGATTAGACATCTATTTGATTTGGCGTGTAAGAAAATTGGGCCTAAAACGTAAAGGGAGCCAGAAGGGCCATTACGTGTATAGATTGAATATTGTTATACAAATGTACCGAGTCACTCTTAGCACTTAAACAAATGATTACCAGCAGAACGATGCATTTGACATTCAGCCCATGTTACTCTGGAACAAAGTTGTGAGGCAGACCATAAATCTTGTGCCGATGATGCACATGAGCATGGGTTCTTTGATTTTTATTTTTTGGCATTACCTTAGTCATTCTTAAGTTAGAAAATCATAGAATCAGAGTTGGAAGGACATCTAGAGACATCAGCTGAATTACTTCCCTGCATCAACTCACTACCTTGTGTGTAAACATTTCCAGGAACAAAACATTTTACAACTTCCCCAAGGAGACTGTTAAATCATTCTAATGTTTATAAGCCTTAACAGCTAGGAGTTCTGTTCCACATGGGCATTGTATTTGCCCTCATTCCTCTGTTCCCACCATGTATTTCTTCTCCCATTTCATGTGGCTTCCTCTCTTTTGAATCCTGTTTTCCTTTATTCAAGTACATCTGTTTTCCTTCTTCCTTGCATCCCTAGTCCAGGTTTTGTCGAGTATTCTGCTGCCCCGTTTGTTGTCCTTGTAGTTCTTGTCGGCATCTCCAGGTCTTTCTGTTTTCTCCTGAAGCCTCAGTAAGTGTATTTTGGATTGAGAGCAAATGAACCCAAATGTTAACAAATCAAGCTGGGAGGAAAATGAGGGATTAGAAAGTGTGAATACCTAAAGGACTGTTTTCACCAAATGCAGGATATAAACGCATTCTTGCAGACTTAGGAGAACCTCAGTGGGGATGACTGCCAACTTCTCTCTCTGGTTTACTTACCCAGGCAAGATTGTTGGGAATGCTTGTTGGCCAATGTTATTAGCATACATAAAGCTCTCTGTTGGAAAATTTACAGAATCAATTAGAGTTCAGAATATTTTTTTACAAGCATGGTTGAGGGACTCATTTAATGAATTGCACTTCAGGATGTTCCTATTCTTGTAGGGACTGCCTGTAAAATATTAGCAGGTGGCAGGGCGCCTGGGTGGCTCAGTTGGTTAAGCGACTGCCTTCGGCTCAGGTCGTGATCCTGGAGTCCCGGGATCGAGTCCCGCATCGGGCTCCCTGCTCGGCAGGGAGTCTGCTTCTCCCTCTGACCCTCCCCCCTCTCATGTGCTCTCTCTCTCTCATTCTCTCTCTCAAATAAATAAATAAAATCTTAAAAAAAAAAAATATTAGCAGGTGGCACTGAAGACCATGGGAGATTTTACACTTCAAGGTATGCATTTTCCATCTAGTAGGTGGCACATCAGTTTGGAAGTTGTATTGTTCCTCAGATCCTAATTTTACAAATCCCACAGAATTTTCCAAAGAGTAACCTTTGCGTTTCACATAGAATCACTATCTAAATCAATTTATGAATAAATCCAGTGATTCTTCTTTTTGTGAGCTAAATTCTTGTTTCATTTGTGTTGATAATGCTGAGTCCTTTTGTTTTCACCATCAAGGCAGTCCCTTGATTTGCTTAGCATAAGTGGATATTTTTGTGCTAAGTGAGGAGCACAGTTTATTCCAAAAGTCTCAGCTCCTGATAACTATAGAAGTTCATTCTAAAAAAGGATCATACATATTCATCAAGTTTTTGGATAAAAATAAAAGCAGTACTTTAATTTACAATATTTTTTATTAATAGAACTTTTACAGCCTGCTTATGTTTATGGAGAGTTACTATTTGCAGGAGGTATTCAGCAAAGTATCAATGTCTGTCAGAAAAGAATTTTATTGTAGAATCATCGCAGAGGGACAGACTACTCTTTCGGGTGACTCCAAAGTGAGAGTATTGAAAGTTTCAAGTCCTAGCTCAAGCATACTGGGCAAGGGTTTTGGGAAACATGTAAATGAATCAAGAGGTTAATTGATTACTGGAAGTTTTTTATAGCTGCAGAAATAAATGTATCATGTAATTACAGTGTGATAAGTTTAGCTATGAGAGATAATGCATAAAAGCCACCTTCTTTCTGAGTGTGTGTGCATGTTCTAGGAGATGATGAATTATGAATAATGAGTGCCGTGGTTACACATGTGTTTAAAGGGAATAGTCTTTTCCGTACCATCAAGTCATAAAATCTCCTCTGGACCTTGAAGCTCCAGTCTTTTGCTACTCCGGCGGCTGGCCTCTGGGAGCCTTTCTTTCAGGTAAGGAGACGGTAAACTTGGGCTGTAGAAGGCCAGATAGTAATTATTTTCGGCTTCGTTGCCCACGTGGTCTCCACTGTAACTACGCAGCTTTGCTTGAAAACAAACAGGAAGATACAGAAACAAATGGGTGTTACTGTGTTTCAGTAACACTTTATTTCCAAAAAGAAGCGGCAGGTGGGATTTTGCCCACGAACTCTAGTTGATTACCTTTGTTCTGGGTGTCTGAGTCTTGCTCGTTATTACACGTTTCTCTCAGAGAGGTTCTTGGGTCGTTTCACATTCTGCCTGAAGAATGTTTTTAAAGGTATTTTTCAGTCCCTTTCAAGGTAGTCAGAAGAGCTGTATTGCAGTAAGCGTTTTAAAGTGCCCTGATGTATCACATAGGGAGAGTGCGGTACTGGGTCCCCCCTGGAAGAGCTGATGTTCCCCCCCAGAGAGCATCTACAGTGTGTGCTAGACAGAGCCCTGGGACAAGATTGGGGAAGCTGGAGGTCTACTGTGCATCTGGGACCACAGGCCTTGGTTTCCTCGGTAGCAAAGGAGGATACTGGAATGAGAATTGCATGAATTTTTACCAGCTCCAGGATTTTATGATGCTAAATTAAGGTTCTTGGCAAGGCTGATTCTGTAGGCAGCCTCAGATCTCCATGTTGCACTTGTAAGCCATGTTCCTCAGAACAAATAGCAGACACCAGTAACTTTTGAAGGAGAACACACTTCTTGTTTCACCCTTAGGAACTGATGAGAAGTAACGCCTTCGTGGGCAGTTTTAAAACCAGGGTTGGAACTCCGCATATATTCCCTGCTTACCTGCATGAGGCTGACCTTGCTCTTGAGGACATTTGTGGGTAAAAGCAGGAGTATTTTTCTTTTAAAATTGGTAGCTATAATGAATATTTTTTTTAAAAATGGCTCATATTTTTCGTGTGATGTATTTCGTTCTTTCTTAGAGTCCCCTTTCTTTTTACATTATAACATTTACGAAATCAAAATATTTTTCACACAATTACTGTCATTTAGGTAGCAATTGTGAAGGAGTTACTGTATTTGGGCATCAAAACTTGTAGCACTGTATAGACATATAGCTAAGTATTGCTATTGATATTGTATAATCCAAAGCCCCCAAGGGAATCCTGAGAACAGTTAGTGAAGCACAGTTTAGAAATGCGTCTTCATTGTCAAATCACTGTTGCACACCAGAAACTAATGTAACGTTCTATGTCAACTATCCAAAAAAAAAAATGCCGTTTCACCAGGGATCTTGATGGCACTGAGAACAGTTTTCTAGAAAATTATGGACCTTACTGACTCTGAATTGATCAGTAATTTTGAATCTGAATGTGAAGAAATTTTGGTAATAATTTGTATTTCTTTTTACATGCACACTAATGATATGGGGTGGGGGGAATAACAACTTAGGTCCAATAAAGTTTTAGTGAGCTCTTTTTGCAACCCAAAATGGCAAGTGATCAAAAGTATTGACATAATTTAATTGGCAGTGGTGTATTTTTGTTCTTAGTGGCACATAAAGTAACAGTGTGTTCTTGTAATTGATGACATCTTAGACTTATAAACACGCTACTACTATGAAGGTAGGAAATGTTTGAGAATTTAGAAGAAAAAATTATGAATTATAAAAAGAATGAGGAAGTAAATTAGGGCAAAAGGAGGTTTTATTTTGCCTTTCAGCACTGAGTCAGGTAAAGGATGAGAAAAGTACACTGAGACCTTGATGCATACTTCTGTCAGAGAGAAGTGAGCTAAGATCACCAGTGGAATGTAATAATATTAAGCCCCTGGAAGAACATTGAGCCTGTCTGTGTTTTTTTGTTTGCTTGTTTGTTTTTGTTTTTATTTTTAATTTTTTTTTAAAGTGGGCTCCATGCTGGGCTTGAACTCACAGCCCTGAGATCAAGACATGAGCTGAGACCAAGAGTCAGATGCTTAACTGACTGAGTCACCCAGACACCCTGATCCTGTAAGTCTTCCGTGTTCCATGCCTGGAACAGAGCTGGCTGCCCATAATTTCTTTGTTGAGCATGAGGATAAGTGGTCTCCAGAGCAAGGTGGGTACATAGGAGAAGCTGTGGTCATGCGGCCTTTTATGTCAACTTGAAAAGCTTCAGAAACATCCCTTGTCACAAATGAAGTCCTTCTTCGGCTCCAAGGGTTCAAAATATTTATAAAAGTTACTCTTAGGCTTCATCTCTGAGTTTGTGTTAGACAAAGAAGCTTGATTCATCAGCGCTGATACTCAGGTTTGCAGGAGTTTGTACTCAGGTCCCGCATCGGGCTCCCTGGCCTTGACAAAACAATTCAACCAGCTGGAACTAAATGAAAACCAAGCCCAAGTTTTCCCTGAACTTTTTCTTTTTTTAATAACTCAACAGTTAAGATCTTGGCAAAACCCTTTTTAAAAGTAGCCCATGATTAAACTACCCTTTTAACCATTAGCCTGAGAGAAGAAATAGGCAAGGTTATCAGTTTCTGTACCAATTTTGATAGAAGCAGATGCTAACTACACAGAATTCTTGCTGAACTTGTTTCCATATGGTCTCCAGTATGTTTTGTTCTTGCAATTTTTAGAGCCTGCAATACTTTGGGAAGCCTAGGTGTCATCACCACCCAAGCAAAACCAAATTCTTAAACTTAAAAAATCTTTTTGGTTAGAGAAATGAATTTATTTAAAAAAATAGATGTTGAGGTGTTAAAATGAAAGCTTTCCTGGGGTATTTAGAATTTTAGTGTATGCATAGGGTCCTTGCTTTCTTTATCAGTGTTCTTTGATGTTATACGCTATAGGACTAAATAAATATAAAAACATATAAAGTTTTGTTGAGGAAATGATAGCAATGTATATTAAGGAATTATAATATTGTTGTATATGCATAATGATTAGGATTGTGTGGAGAGATTTTAAATGATAGAGAAATGCTAAGGAGCAGAAGATCAGTGAGGGTCAGAGTGTTCACAGAAGTCTTTTGAGACTTCCCCTTCAGAATTCTGATAGAGCACGATGAAAGGGTAGAGTGTTTCTGTCCAGGGGGCTGTGTGAGCTCAGACACAAAGGGAAGGCAATTGGCCTGAACATGGGGGAGAGCAGGAATCTGGGAATAGAGACAAATAGTTAGCTGAGTAAAATAAAACCAATACTAGAATATTCCACAATTGATGATATCCACACCATGTGCTAGGTTCTGTCTAGTACTGGAGATTCAGTGATGGACAAGACCAATGGAGTACCTACCATCAGGCGACTGACATTCTAGTTGGGTGCAGCAAATAAACAAGCAAATAAATAAAAGAAGCAGGTTTGTGGTAAGGAATAATATCAGTAATACTACTATTAATATGGCAAAGGGGATAAGAGCTAGATGCTAAGGCAGTGAATACTGGAGATGGGTGCTAATTTAGGTAGTGTAGTCAGGGAAAACATCTCTAAGGAGTTGACTTGCAAGCCAAGATCCAAAGGGTGAGGAGCCAGCTAGGTAAGGGGGGGCGGGGAGAGAACAGGTAGCACAGAAAAAGATGGATAAGTTTAAAAAACTAACAGATTTTGAAGCCTGGAACAAAGGAAGGAAGAGAGGCAAGGGCTCAAGATGAACTAAGCAGGTAAATAGGACCCAGGTCATGTTGGACATCAAGGGGCAAAGTAGAGAATTTGGATCTTGTTCTAAGTGCAATGAGTAGAAATTCTTGGGAGAGTTTTAAGTAAGAATATGATCAAATATGACATATAATTTAAAGGCTATTCTGGTTCTTGTGTATATAGCAAATTGAGGGGGATAATCATCACCATCATCCTCATCCAGATTGTACCTACACAGCACTCATAAGTGCTTTATAATTACTGTCTCATTTAATCCTCATAACAACTCTGTGAGGTAGATAGTATTATTAATCCCCTCTTTTAGAGGTAAAGGTACTAAGATAGTACTCGGAGGTCAGTTACCTTGGCCATGCATTCATGTTAGTAGATGGCCAGACTGATCACTGTGCTGTCCTGTCAGTAGGAACCAGGAAGTGGTAGAGGCTTTGCTGTAGTTGATGAGAGAGAACCTACTACCTTGGACTGGAGAGTAGGGCTGATGGGACTCGGTGGTCGGTTAGAGTTGAGCTGGTGGGGGGAGGGGTGGCAGTAGAGAGTAGTCAAGATTGGTGTCTAGATGTCTTCTCGTGGCTGATAGAGAGCATCTCAAGTCAGAGAAGGTTTGTGTGGATGAACAGGAAAATCATGAAACAATAATTTGGGTAAGTGTAGTGATAGAGGATGCTTGTTTGAGAAAGATGTGTTTGACAGTACTGGGAGTAATGAATCAGAATTATAAAGTCCAAGAGCCAGGAAGTCTTTAAGGAGCCTCTTTGTAGGGACTCCTGTGTGAGAAGTTGGGGAGCTTGTACAAGGCAGATGGCTTTGGGATTAGAAAGGAAAACATGGCCACAGGGATATTTTTAAGGAAAATTTCTGTCTTTGAAGCGTACTGGAAATGAGAAATTAATTGAAAGGCATACCTAAGAAAGCTGTGCAATCATTTGTGTGACCCAGATGCAGTTTGTAATCATTGATGATTTCTATTCTGTTTCTAGAAGATAAATAAACTCTTAGGGCTGAACCCAGCGTCTTGGACCATCCATCTTCACATGAACACTCAGGCCTTCAAGAATGTATCACGCACAGAATTGAAATTGCACAATTAAAACTCATGTCCTGCTTATGACTTACAAATGAAAAGTGTGTTTTCTATTAAAGTTCAATTTAATAAATACTTATTGAGGGCTTATTCTAAGTCAGTGAGGTGCCAGGGATATAATAGTGGCAAAAGCAATGCTAAATTACTGCCCACCTGTGGCTCTACTTATGCTCTGGAAGATTCTTTGCACTTTGTATTTTGTGATGCACAGACACACAGTGCAAACAGAAAGAACGTATATGAATGGGGGCGCCTGGGTGGCTCAGTTGGTTAAGCGACTGCCTCGGCTCAGGTCATGATCCTGGAGTCCCGGGATCGAGTCCCGCATCGGGCTCCCTGCTCAGCAGGAAGCCTGCTTCTCCCTCTCCCACTCCCCCTGCTGTGTTCCCTCTCTCGCTGTCTCTCTCTCTGTCAAATAAATAAATAAAATCTTTAAAAAATATATATTTATGAATGTTAAAAATGTTATCACTTTCATATTGTTCTTCATAAATCCCAAAGAGTAAAAGTAAATACAGCTAATGTATCCCTATATAAAGTGTCCACAAATTTCCCTTAAATGTCAAGTCACTGAAGTAAAACACCCCGAGGCTTCATTTTCAGGGGGGTGTGGGAGCCTGTTTTTAGGGTAACTTTTATAAAGCCTCTTGAGATTGGTTCCAGTTTGTATTTTGAGCAAAATAATTTCAAAACATGACATATGAAAATATCAGATAGCAGCAAAAATGAAAATGTTTTCCTTTATAAATAAAGGAAACACACTGAGTGTTAATTTCCTGTGTTTTACAAAGCACAGATAATCCGGCTCTGTGTTGCCCTGCAGGACTTGGCCATCTGTGGCAGTTAACATTAACGTGCAATTTTTTTTTACCCTCTTAACAAATTTTTTTTTAAAATTTTCTTGAAATGCAATTAACATGCAGTATTATATTAGTTGCAAGGTGCGCAATATAATGATTAAACAAATTGGTACATTCCTCAGTGCTCATCATGATAAGTATATTCTTAATCCCCTTCAACTATGTTACCCATCCCCCTATCACCTCCCTTCGGACACCCACCAGTTTGTTCTAAGAGTCTGTTTTTGTCCATTTCTCTGTTTTTCTTTGTTCGTTTGTTTTATTTCTTAAATTCCACACATGAGTGAAATCATACAGTATTTGTCTTTCTCTGACTTACTTCACTTGGCATTAATACCGTCTAGGTCCGTCCAAGTTGTTGCAAATGTCAAGATTACATTCTTCTTTATGGCATATTACTCATCCATAAAAAGGGATGGGAACTTTTTTAGGGGGTACATGAAATATTGTTGAAATGAGGACAGAGGCAGAGAAAGCTGCCAGCTGCTGCTGGGTGGAGTGAAATCCAGTACTTATGTTCGCACACCAGAGGGTGTTGGGAAACCTCAGGGCGATGGTAGCGCAGGACTTGTGGGGGCGGGGGCTGGGGGCTATGTAAATGAGCCAATGATAAACCAAGTAGCAACAGCCTAGGCCTGAGCAGGGTGGTGCCAAGCTCATACATTTAGTCTTTAATAGGAGACTTGAGAAAATAGTCTAAATGTCTCGGGTATGATCACAAGTGCAGAGAGAGCTATTATCATGCTTTAGAGTAGAGTGTGACGTGGTGGGAGAAAAGATTTGCTCCCTGAGATTATTGCTGTCAGGCGAATTGTAGTTGCCTAGGTGAGAAATGGTCCAGTCTTAGGCTAAGGCAGTGGTGGATAAATGAAGCAAAGGATGGTGTGTAATCATCAAACCATAGCCTTGTAGAGCTGGATGGTGCCTTAAAGATATTCTTCCAAATGAGAAATTGCAACTATACCATCTACTGTTCCAGTGACATTGGACCAGGTTTTTTTTTTTTTTTTTAATTGCTGATGGCCGATTTTAATCATTTGTAAAATGGTGTCCCATTGTTTCTATAAGACTCCACTCAGATGTGCCGTAAAACAGCCAGTAGGTAGGAAAGGTATAATTACAGGAGAGGTTTTGAGGAAAGAAGTGACAGGTTTTGGCAGTAGACTCCATATGCACAGTAGAAAATGAGTCAGAGTTTAGTCATTAACACATTCTGTTCCTTTTTGGTCATATGCATTTATGAGATTCTATAAATGAGGATGATTAGCATTCATTTGAACATTAAGTGGCATATTGGTAAAACAATTTTCTCTGTTGGCCTTTTGTTCTGTAACTCCCAAACCTTCCAAAGCTGGAAAAGCAATCATTTGCACTGATTTTGTGTATTCTTTCATGTGCTTCGCAGAAAGATCAAGTTATTTGTTTCCCGTTTACTTTCTCATCTGTGCAGTGTCTGAATAAAAGATTTCTCTTGATGTGCAGGTCTTGGCCTTGCTCTTCTGCGTCATCCGTGGGTCCCCTTGCTACCTTCATCAGCTACGTTTTGCTTGTGATTGCTGTGTGTCGGGAGTGGATTTTCAGCAGTGTTTCCTAGAATTGTTAGGTAGCTCTTGGACACGTACCATTGCAAAAAGAGTCCAGGTACCTTACTTTGGTTTGCTCAAAGAAATCTTGAACAATCCTGTGTCATGGATAGCTCTGGACTCTGGCCCCAAGTCGCCTATTTGTGAACATACTGGGGCCTATGTAGCAGAAGGAGGTTTTATTTCTATATACAACAGCAGAAAAAGAAGTTCTAGTTTACTGGCTAAAAAGCCTGGCTTTGACAGCTTGCCCTCACTTCTGCTAAATATGTATCTAAGATCCATCAATTCTAAAATCTTGAGTATTTACCCTCACGAAACTCTGCCATCTACATAGCTTGTTTGTACAGCTTTACAGCATACATCTTGAATTGTCCAAAGGGAAATAGAAGAATCCTGTGACCGAAAACTACTGGTACCCAGACGAATATCCTGCCAAGGAGGTTCAATGTAGGTGAGTTACGAGATGAGGTAGCCAGAGAGAAGTTTTGTGAACTGAGTTTCATTCCAGAACATGAGGGTCTGTTATGCAACGTGAAGCATACTCATGAATGGCCAACCCCTGTCCTTTCAGCCTTCCTGGGCTCACCTGCAGCTGAAGGATGATACCGTTTCTGGAGCACTGACACCTTTCTTCCACAGAACTATCTGCTTCTCTCTGGTGACTGAGATCTTTCTGTAGTACTAGGAAAGATGGCTTTCCTTCCCTCAGGGCAAATTGGGTGAGGTGTTCTTAGGCCTTGTGGCCCTCTCCACAAATGGGAGTGGTGGTCGGTGAATGCCCCAGCCAACCCCAACAGTCTTCCGGTGTATTCTCCGTCCTGTGATGGACGGAGACCCAACACCCACAGAGGTTACCCACTTCCCAACTCATGCTTTCTAGACTTTTCTCCCTTCCCCATCTCACTTTTTCCATTCCATCATTTGTGCTTCCTAGGACACCTCTGAAGAACCAACCCGCGCTGAGATACTTGTTTCAAAGTAAGACCCAATCATGAAGTGTCGACTTGATTTTCAAGGCCACAGGGAGCCAGTTATGAATTTTAAAGCAGGGGAAAATATGTGATCTGATTTACATTTCAGAAAGTTCACTGTCTGAAGTGCAGAGAATATACTACAGCAGGACAGGACTGGCGGCAAGAACAGTAGGAGGTTGCTGAGTTAATTTGGGCAGGAAATGAATATTTTGGAGGAAAAAAGCATATAGAAAAGGTAGTTCTTTGACCTTTAACACAATAGCACCATTCTCCAATTTGGGGGTCAGTCTTTGAAACAGTGTGATCAGCCCAGCCTTGTTCCACAGATAAGTCAAGTGTCAACTTTCTAACTCTTATAGGTCATCACTTACCTTCATGCGATTGCTTAGTCATCCAGTCTCAAAATCATTGTAAGGTCTTTGTTGGTGCCCAGCCTTTACTCCGTGTTAAACAGAATGACCAATCCTTCAGCAGAGTCTCCACATGCTTGAAATCTCACTCCGGAGCACAAAGGAGGGTTTGGCACCCTTTCCTAAGAAGCTGTAGCTGGCTGTTAGATCAAGGTTCTCTTCTTGGAGTTTATTCCCATGAGGCACTCAGTAAGTCGACAAATTATGCCAAACAACCCAAGATTACTTGTCATTGGCTGTCTTTTCTTACATTTGTATTTAACAAATTATGTTCCTGAGGCTGTTTGTTTACTTGGAGGACCATAGCCTGCAATTTGGGTAAACTGCTACCCTGAAATTTCGGTAAGTTGATGTTGTTCCAGCTGTGACTTCCTGGTTTAAGCAGCTGTACTTATCACTGGGTTGGAAGTGGACCACAGCTGTGATGGGACCTTGTTGTGTTGACTGCCTCAGGGTGGAGGCCACACCAGGGTCCCAAATTACCTACAGGGTGGGCTCCGGTGCTGTGGGATGTCAGTGGTTAAATGTGTTACCCCAACCAGTTACACATATTCTTTTTCAGTGTGAACTCAATATAAATAGGCAAGAATAAAATATGCTTACTATTAAAATTATACTTTTTTTAAGTTTAAGGTATACAATGTGGTGATTTTATCCATATCTATCTTGCAAAATGATAATCACAATACAGTTATTTCGCACATACATCACCTAACATAATTAAAAATTTTTGTGATGAGAACTTTTAAAACCTATCTAAAGTTTTCAAATATATAATACAGTATTGTTAAATGTCATAACCATGCTAAACGTTATATCCCCAGAACTTACTCATCTTTTAAGGAGAGGTTTTTACTGCCTTCATCCATTTTCCCCCTACTCTCTCCTTTCCCACTTCCCAGGAGCAACCACCAACTCTGTTTCTATGAGTTTGATTTTTTTTTGTTTTTTTTTTAGATTCCACCTGTCAGTGAGTTCCTACAGTATTGATCTTTTTCTGCCTGGCATCTTTCATTTAGCATAATGTCTACCAGGTTCATCCATGTTGTCACAAAATGGCAGGATTTCTTTATTTCTGATGGCTGAGAAATGTTCCATTAATATATGTCACATTTTACCTCTTCATCATTAGTGACCACTTATGTTGCTTCCATGTCTTGGCTATTGTGAATATGCTTTGAGATTTTCAGATACATACCCAGGAATGGAATTGCTGGGTCTATTAGTAGAGGAATGTCCTTAATGTTTTGCATGGTGGGTGTGCCAATTAATGTGGGAGGTTATGTGTCTTAGAATATAATATGGATTTTTTACCTGGCTTAATTCCTAACAAACTCTCCCTCGATAGTGTCTTATTTTGCCTAGATTCTACAGCTTTATTCTTTGTTTCATGGCTTCTTCCTCAATCTTCGAAGTTAGCAGCATAGCATCTTCAAATCTCTTGGCTTTTGTCACATTGCCTTCTCCCCTGTGATCAAATATCCTTCTCTCATAAGAACACTCAGGATTGCATTTACGGCTTGTCCAGGTAATACAGAATAATTTCCCTATATGAAGATCTTTAACTTCATATCTGCAAAGTTCCTTTTGCCATATAAGTTAGTAATCACAGGTTGCAGGGATGAGAACCTGGGTATCCTTAGGAGTCCTTAGGCAGCCTGCCTGTAGCAGGTCCTTCTCTCAGGGCAATCCTCCATGCTGGTTTCCTTAATCTCAAATTTGGATGAACTAACTAAATTTTCTAGTGTGAAGGTTTTTAAAAAATTGACTGAACTATGCTTTATATGAAAGAACAATGTGAATAATTATTAGGAGATAAAATGTTTTTTTTGTATTAATGTTTACAAATAGTGGCACAAAACCCATCCTGGGTTCATGTTCAGGTAATGCAGAAAATTCAGAATTTTGATTGTAAATTACACCTAAATTTAAATCCTGTTTCACTACTTACTAGCCATGTAAACTTGGACAAATGATTGGGCTAATTTGACCTCATTTCTCTTATCTGAGAAAGGTTAATAATACCTCACAGGATTGTTGCAAAAAAATATGTAAAATGTAAAAGACTTTTTAAAAATATTAGTCAAATGTAATATGTATTATTTAGTGTAAAATTACAGTTAAAGGCATTTTCCCATTATGATAGTTTCTTTATACCTAGGCTTTCTGAGGAGAAGGATTATTCAAAGAAGAAATGGCCTTCAAAATCTGAATTCCCAGTAGATGTGCCTATGAATGCTGCTTTTTAGGCATTGCCAACAAGTATAAGTTTGAGAGAACTTCTCTACTTTGCTGTTTTGATTAATAATATTTGTAGATGCTGGGAGAGCATTTTGTTTTTATACTTGGTTTGTAAACTCAGGGTCTTAAAAACACTTGGATTGGTATGCAGTGTAGGTGGGTCTTAATTGCTTTTTTGCTTTTGTTCTCTAACATCAGGCTCTTCCCAAGCAGTAGTCCTGTGGTTCTCTTCTTGTGCTAATCTATGTATCTCATGGATCCTTGTCAGCAAAAATGTAGCCACCAACCATATACCAAAACAGACATCAGAAAGACAGAAATGGGCCCTGTTCTCCCATCCTGCTCACTGGGGAACTGCAGTGCAGGGATCTCTGTATTTGTGATGATCAGAGGGGAGGACTTGGTGGGTAAAGACTGCATTCTTTCAGAATGGAGATAGTGCTCTGGAGTGATTGGTCTGGATTAGAATAGCAGAGAAAGAGTCCTTAAAATGTACATACTTAGGTTTTTGCTTTATTATCTTAGGAAAATTCCCTACTAAATGTTAAATAAGTGGGAGAAGTCACCTTGATTCTGCAGTTCACTGCTTACCAAGGATCACCTTACTCAGTACCAACCTCATAAATAAATTGATGATCACATCTATAAATATTTTTTAAAGATTGTATTTATGTATGAGAGAAAGAGAGACGAAGCAGGGGGAGCGGCAGGCAGAGGGAGAAGCAGTCTCCAAGCCATGCAAGGAGCCCATTGCGGGACTTGATCCCAGGACCCTGGGATCATGACCTGATCCGGAGGCAGATGCTTAACTGACTGAGCCACCCAGGTGTCCTTCACATGTATAAATATTTTTTGAATGAGTGAATGAATGTTGGGACTTAGTAGTCCTTGTTTATGGAAATGGAGGTTCCAGGGATGGATCACTATTCCTTTCAGAGGAGTTTATGGTATCTTCAGCACTCACCATGTGGGCAGTTGGGACTTGTGGCTTCATGATGATTTTCTCAAAATCGTGGCTGGTACTGGGTGCTGCTAAGTTATATTTTTCTTTATTGACTATAGACCTAGGAATATTGACACTACAATGCTTTCAGAGTTCAATGGTTCATAGGTACTTTGAGCTGCTTTGGAATGCAACTTAGAATATTGAAAACAAAAAGTATACATTTGTACAGGTACACATTAATCACAACATAATGCACTTATCGGTCCACAATTGTACTCTGTATTTACGCATTTGTGTAATGTCATGGGGAGTGTAAAAATGTCATTACATGTAGGCTGTTTGTTTAGTCTGCCCAGAACAAGAAAGGAAGAGTAATTTATCCAGGGTGGACGTCTTATGGTGAAGGTACTCCTGATCAGATGAAAGAAAATTCCCCAAAGGATAACTGTGATAGTGATGGATGTGAAGTAAACTAGAATGAAGTGAAATAAATCCCCAACTGCAAAATACACAGCCTCCTCTATTATAAAGCCCCATTTGCTATTTGGTCAAAGAATGACAGTCTTCTCACAGGGGGAAGCTTTGATGCTTTCTGTTCCTCCGAGCAACTTAAATCTACTCATGAATTTCTATTCCTTCCCAAAGTCCACAGTGTGGAATTTATCCTTCTTTATGAACACACACACACCCTTACCCCTGTAGACATACCATGTTCAAACTGTTGAAAATCAAACCTAAAGAACACCTTGAAGGCAGGCAGAGAAAAAAAAAAAGACAAGTTATATACAGAGGAATATTATAAGATTAATAACTGGCTTGTAATAAAAAATTGAGACAAACCAGGAGAAAATGCAGTGATAACTTTAAAGATTGGAGGAAAAAAAGTCATTTGTATCCAGAAAAAAATACCTTTCAAAAACAGAAGAGAAATCCACAAGCCTGCACAACTGACAAAATTCTCTAGAACTTAATACACACATGGAGTCCAACACACAGAGACATAGAGACAAACAAATGAGTGCAAGTAAAACTGAGGAAACTGTGAGTAAGGTCCAGTGCATTGTATTCAAGTCAGTATCCTGGTTGCTATACTGTACTAGTTTCCAGAATGTTACCATTGTAGGAAACTGGGCAAAGTGTATAAGAGAGCTCGCTGTATTTATTATAAATGCATGCGAACCTACAATTACAGTCAATCAAAATTTGAGTTAAAAATAGCAAAATAACCCCCCCACAAAAAAAAACCAACAAAAGCAGTTGTGTTAAAAAAAATAAGGGTGAATAAAGGACTACGCTACAGGAAATACTAAAAGAAGTTCTTCAGGCAGAAGGAATATGATTCTGGACAGAGAACGGAATCTCTATAGAGTATATATGGCAGGGCACCTGGGTGGCTCAGTCGTATGGCAAATAAGCAGTTCGAAAAAGAAAACATTTTATAAGCAAGTATGACAAAGGGGAAATTCGATGGTCTATGTTAAAATAAATTATAAGGCTACAGTAACCCTTTTTCCAACGATAATTAGATAAATAGAATTGATATTCCAGAAGCATTCTTTCTCATATGATCAAAGTAACATGTGAATTGTTAAAAGTATATTATTGACTAAATATGTTGGGAAGTTGGTCTCCTTTTTGGAATAAAGTTTAATCTACTGCACACTAAAATAAATTCTAGGGGTATTGATATTTAAATACCAATAATGAAATTATGAAATAACTAGATAAAAGATTGTTGAATAGTTTTTTGATTTCAAAGTATGGAATGTCTTTCAGTGTAGCATAGGAACAACTTATTTTCTTATCTTAGATGAGAATTTGTTTCTGAAGGAAACCCTCATTATTGAGGAAAATGTCCTTCTAGGCATGTGAAATTTACTACTGCACACCAATATTTGGGTCTCTTTTTCCTCACCACAAAGACCACATAATCCTGCCCCTTTGTCTCCTGATGCAACCATGTGACTTTTTCTGGCCAGTTGAGTACATGTATCAGTGAGATGTGTTAGTTTTTTTTTTTTTTTTAAGATTATTTATTTATTTATTTGACAGCGAGAGAGGGAAATGAGCAGGGGGAGCGGGAGAGGGAGAAGCAGGCTTCCTGCAGGCTTCCTGCCAAGCAGGACCTAGGACCTAGGACCATGACCTGAGCTGAAGGCAGATGCTTAATGACTGAGCCACTCAAGCACCCGAGATGTGTTATTTTTAAGACCAAGGGAACTCAGGGCATTTTTGCCTTTCCTAAGCTCTCTTTCTTTGTTTGAACCTGTTTGCAAGCAAAGAAGGTGATGGAAACACAAGAAGATGGGATACTGGGCTCGTGAACAACTGAACATACCTCTCTGTCTGCCTCTAGTAGAGCACTAGATAGTAGCTGAAGAAATGGTTGCACTGAGCCACTGAGTTTTGGGCAGTGTCCATTACAGTTGATAGTCTACTCGGGTCAAAACAAAGTTAAAGGACTTGGTTGGATCTGAGACCACAAAAGAAATACTGAAGATGTTCTGTGTTAATATTAATTAGGTGTTTGTAGAAAAAGATACATGGATTAGAGGAGAGTGAAGTGGTAACCCTGTGTAGGAGATGTTATCCCATCAAATAGAGACGAGAGAGTTTTAAGAAGATGGGCATCTTAACCTGGGATACTGCCACGTGATTTTCCCCGAAACTCTAAAAGTTCCTACACAAAATTGCCATGTGTGAATAGTTAGTAATAAAGAAAGAGGCTGGGTATTAGGTCTGGTTAAAGGTAGTGCAGAACAACAATGACCCAAGTGAGATGGTAACATAATCACTGAACTAATTCAGTAGAAACTGGAGTCTGAAGGGACTAAAAAATGAATTTCCAGATGTGTGCTTTTATTTTTATTTTTAAGAAGTAAAATGATATCAGCTGGCATTTGATTTAAAGAGGATAAGAATAATGAGGAACTATTTAAAAATAGATTTAATTATTTCACATTTTCATGCAACCTACAGCAACAAAACGAAAAGATAAATGGTAAATTTGCTCTCTCTGGCAGAAAAATTGATTCTCATGAATGATTATTTACAATAATAAAGACATGAGCATTGCAATTGAACAAGTGGGCAGGGAATATAAAGAGGCAATTCATAAAAGGAAAATGACAAATGGATGGTAAGTACTTGAAAAATGTTTAGTCTCACTAGGAATCAAGGTGAGAATTAACAAAATGAGGTATCCATTGTCACCTATGGGACAAAGATTCATATGAGGCCAATTTGCACTGTTGGTAGACATTTGTTCATAATGCTGGAGGTTTGTGAATTAGTATTATGATTAAAGATGTCAATTTGGTAATACGTGTATCAGCCTCTACCTTGACTCCTCACTTGAATCACCTAGGGAACTTTTAAAAGCAAGAGAAACTTAGGTTTCATACTGGATCAAATTAGAATCTTCAGTGGTAGACCCCAGGTGCCAGTATTTTTCAAAGCTCTCCGAATAATTCTGACAGGTGTTCAGAATTGAAAAATATTAATAGATCAATAACTTTAACATATATATGGACTCATTGTGTCTGCTGTTATAGGAGTAAAACTAGGTTGTACACAAATGTTTATAAGAATTTCATTAAGGTTATAGTGCAAATGGGGCATGATGTAAATATCTAGTATATTGTAGAATGCAATATATAAATTAAAATTAGGAGAATAGAAAAGATGATCATTACTCCCAGATAATAAAAGTTGTGTTTGGAATATAATTTCACATCTGTCAACCATTAAATACACATTCCGTACATAAATAAGGGATATAAATAGGAACACTATTGAGTGACCTATCAAATATGTAATAGGACTTACCTCTGGGTAAATTGGGGGTAATTTTTTTAATACAATATTGAAATATTATGTGGTAAACATAAATGAAACAAATCTTGGATTGGGATTTACTGTATGAGTGTGTTCACCTCAAGATAAAGGGAGAGAGAGAAGGAACGAAGAAGTTCGTTTCTTCTGTGCATTGAAAAACTCTCTCACTGAAGTAGCAGTTTAAGTCTCTTAACTCTTTAAAACTCGTATCAGCTCTTTCCTCTCTTCATCTATCCAGCCACAGTGTTTATTCTTCTCACCTCTGGGCTCTGTCCAGCTAAATGACATTTTTACCCCAAGAAATCAGAGCTGTGTTGCTTAGTGGGCCATTGTGATGTGCCTCGGATGTTGACTGGTGAGGGAAGTGGAGAAAGAAGAATGCCTTCTGGTAGCCAAGATTAAATTTTTAATACACTTTCCAAAGAGAAACATGTTTACATCAGCTACATAGATGGTAGAATGTTATTCCTAATAGACTTCTGTACATAGTGGCTCAAACAGGTTTGAATTGAACGTACTGGACTTAATTATCATTTATAATCCTATTTAATGGAAACCTGTCTTTGCAAATAACACACCAGTGGCTTACAGTCTCTTTGGAAAACGAGAACTGTTCTTAACCTACTTGAAGTTATTTTGACAAAGTATGGAGTATTAGAAGACATTGAATCACTGCAGTTTATAGTAACTTGATAAGTTATCTTTATGAATTTGGTTATTGATGATCATTAAATAGCTAGCTCCTTTGTCTTTTCACTGTTTCAGTCTCCCTCACTCTCTCTTACTGAGGGAAGGGACAGTTTGGGCATAATTACTTTCTACTGTCCTACGGAGAGAGGGCAAGATTGGTTCTAAACTTCTATATGAGTTAACTGCTGTCATGTTCTTAGCCATATGAAGATTAATCCGGAACTTTAATATCTTTACCCACATGGTCTCAGAATTCTCTTGTGTATGGTCAGGGCCAATGACATTGTAGTTTCAAGACCATTTAATGAGGGGTATTAACACTTTCAACTCAGTTCAGAATCCTTGGCTAGAAAAGTGAGGAAGGCTTGCATTGTTAGATGTCTTAGAAGTAGCTCTGTAGTTCCAGAAATTACCTTCTTCAGAAACTTTTTTCCCAGGGTTGCCATTTTTCATTATAAGGCCTTGGTGATAAATGAGTTTTACTGGATGTTGTCTTTCCTAGAAATTTATCACTACAAGATGGACTAGGCAGGAATAGTTTTTCCAAATCAGACTCTCTATAAATGATGCCAAGGAATGCTTACTAATTTTGCTGAATTCATCCCTCAGTGGAGTGATAGGGCAAATGGTATTTGAAAAGCAATTGTGTAAGTTTCACACATCTGAGGGAAATTTGTCAATATAACAATACATACATACATGCATTAGGTGATTCAAGATTGGTTTGATCAGGATATAGAATTAGATATATCATTGTTTCCATGGTACTCCCAGATTTATCCTTTAGTGATTATTATAACTCCAGTAGCTAGGCCAACCCTGAATGTACCCACTTATGTGGCCAGATAGCTATATTTAAAATGGACCTCAAGTAGTGAAAATGGGAGCATTCATGTTTAATTTGGTTACCTACCCAAATGGATAACAAGGCAGGCAAGAATGTTCGAGATTAAGAGTATTTGTATTTGCTTCCCAGTCTGGCCTCTTGGAATTTAGCTGTAAAATGTTGCAGTGAATGCCTTTAAGTAAAATGGGTACAGTTGTTACCATTTGAGATCTGGGGTTACGGGATTCCCTAACCTCAGATTACTGACACTAGATGGAGACAGAATGAGCAATTGAATTGTATGTGTGTGTGTGGGGGGGGGGATGTAGAAGCACTTGTCTTTCTAGAGTAATTAATCTGAGGAAAAACAAAGACAAATTAAACTAGATCCAACATATGTGTTAATTATATTGGAGGAAAATTAGGTTAAAGATAGGCTGATTTAATGGAAAAAACAAACAAACCATGAAATCCTGAGCCGTGAGAGCTAAATTACATAGGATCAGCCTGAGAGCAAGTAGCATCAATGCGAAGAAAGGTGGGGGAGAATGACACAGAAGGTTGCTGATGACATCAGATTTAAAGCAAGTGTTGTGTTCAATGTCCTCAGGTAAATAACAAATCTTGGTAGGAGTGAATAATTAGGAATGAGCTGGACAAAGATGATTTCAGGTGGAAATCTCGAGGTTGTAAGGGTTATACCATTGTGTCCGGAGACCTAGTATTAAACACTAGGACCTGTAGATTGGTTATTTTTTTCATAGGATATGTTTATTTTATGAAACTTGAAAAATAGTGATATTAAGGAGGATAAAAATCACCTTACTAGATTGAAATAGCAACAACTGATATTTGGTATACACCTTTCCAGAAATTCTCTATATATGTATATGTGTGTACATATGTGTGTGTGTAAAGTATGTAAATAATATAACATTAGACATTAAAATTTGAATTTGATATAAGCCATCATAAAGCTAGAGAAAAAGGCAAGCACCAGAGAAAGAAAGAAATTGAGCAACATATAAAACTGATAAAATAAGACACATTATATGAAAAGAATCCCTAAAAGTAAGTAAGGAAAAAACATGAACCAATAGAAAAATGGGCACACATTATAAGCAATTTATAGGACAGGAAATGCAGATGGCAAATGTATGTGGAGATACTCAATACCTCTAGCACTGGGGGAGGTGGGATTAAAAATAAGATAGCTATTAAAAATATATCAGATGGCCATATTTTTCAGTTTACTTGGGGCAGTGAGGTTTTTGTCTGTTACTCTTGAGTCCACCCCAGCTCCTTCCTTTTTTTTCAAATGTGTCCTGGTTTGGATGATAACTTATGGCATCATTCTGGGCGTAGGTAACATCTTGAAATGACTCTACATGCGAGGAAGGTATCAGAGAATAGGGAGAATTGGCGTTTGTGGAAAATTTAAATATGTCCTGCTGACAGGAATTCATATTCTAATTAAAAAAAAAAATCCCTGTGGTTTAAAGTGAGTAAAGACATTGAGCTGCCAGTTTCGTACTTGTGTTGGGAAACACAAGTCTTTACTGTTGGCGGGAGTGAAAACCGGTACAGCCACTATGGAGAGCAATTTGTCGTCCTCTATTAAAATTTATAAAAGTGTTCACAAATTAGAATCCAGTAATTCCAGTTTTCCATATAAAACCTAGAATGCGGAATACGGAAACATTTCCGTAAGTACACAAAACATATGAAGGTTTATTGTTGTGCTCTTGAAAATAACAGTAATTTGAAAGCTACAAAGATATTTACCGTAGTAGAATGGTGAAGTAAAGTATGGTTCCTCCATGTTCTGGAAGATAGCACATTAGGTTTAAAGATGGGATGGGTTTATGCATGAACATGGAATAATCTTCAAAAACAAATAGAGTGGAAAAAACAATATGAAAAATAATATGTGAGGCTTATAACTAAATGCAATTTTGAAATAGAAAATAGTACTCAGTATTCCTATAAGTATATAAGTAAATGCATAAAGCAATTAAAATAAGGATTATAAAAACACACAGTATGCTAATAGGTGGGCTTTCTTCTGGATAGGGAACTTACAGGGAACTTGAAGTTTATAAAAAAATGTTGCATTTTTAAATCAAATAAAATGGTGTGGTCACTCTGTAACTAGAAAAATTTAGGAGGGAAAGAAAACATTTTCTGAAATGATAGTGCACATGTCTCTATTGACATAAAAAAGTTCTTTATTTATAATTGAAAAGATTTCCCCCATACTTCCCTTGAAGTAGTTAACAGGAGTTGCCAGGTAGGATGGAGGTTGCAGTTTTCTAAAGCCTTTTATGGCTGTAGACAGAGCTATCATAGAGAAAGTGAGGTGGGATCTTAATTTCAAATTCTGTCTATGATCTGTAATTTCTCTAGATTGACCATGGTTTGTGTTTTAGGAATCAGAAGGGGTGTGTGTGTGTGTGTGTGTGTGTGTGTGTGTGTGTGTGTGTGTAGGCATAAATACATACACACGTCTCCCCTGAAAAGAAAAGACCTAAGCAGAGATAGAAAAAGACTAAACGCAAAAACATAAAATGCCCAATTAGAGAAAGAAACATTGTGAAAAATATAAATTAGAGTGGTAACCCACAGATCATTTTTTTTAAACAGCATGCATGGTGCAGTAAACTGACCCAGTGCAAAGCTAAATTTATCACCTTTATTAAGTAAAAGCCACAGAGACACCACTGATGTAACACTGCTATTGTCCACTGGGGAAGGGGAACAGATTTTTATTGTTCACTGTAGCTGCTGCAACAAGACAACTCATATTATTTTAATAAGTGCAGAAACTGATTAACATAACATAATAAAAAAATAAGAAACTGAGAAGAGATTGTTGATATTTTAATTTCATGTTAAGGTTATGATATGAAGTTAAATAATAAAAACGAATGTCATGTATCTGGTACTTGTTTTGAAATTGAAATGAATTTTCAAATACTCTGATTTCAAAGTCATTGTTGAAATGTATGCTATAATATTAATAGAACTTTCAGTTGTCTTCAGAAGTTGTCATCTAAGCTATGTAAAAATCTTGATTTCCTATTTGGGAGAGCTTCAACTAATGCCAGTTGTTGTTTGTCAGTTGGTTAATGCAAATTCTTAGGCTCTCAAAGAAATAAAAGTATTTCATCAATCCCTTTCTTAGGACAATCCCTTAAGGCAATAAATCTGTTAGTAGAAAACATTTTATGTTATTAAAAATTTTTTCTTAAATTTTCTTAAATTTTTAAGAGATTTTATTTCAAAGAGAGAGAAAGTGTGCGAGCATGAGGGTAGGTGGGGGTAGGTGATGGGCAGAGGGAGAGGGAGAGTGAGAAGCAGGCTCCCCGCTGAGCAGGGAGCCCATCATGGCTCCATCCCAGGACCCTGGGATCATGACCTGAGCCGAAGACAGATGTTTTACCGACAGAGCCACCCAGGTGCCCCAAGTAGAATACATTTTAAAAGCATTATTTATTTGTAGCATTACATTTTAATCTGACCCAAGGGATGTATTGATGTGGCCTATTATGTGTCATTTCCGTCCTTTTCTGTGCCAGTTCATCCTTGCTACGTTCTCTCTTAAGTAGAAACTTCCGACGAGAAACCATCATTTTGAGGTTGTAGACTTTAGAAATTGTCTAGAACTCCATTTAAGTTGTCAGTTTGTCGCAACTTTCTTTCTTTTATCTGTCATCTGCTTTTGAATCCGTTTGAGAGGAAGGTTTTTCCTGGCTTTGAGAACTTGATGCTTTTTCAGAATCAGCATTTCACATCTGTTGTGACTGATACAGGGACAGAAACTTTTTCATGAGCCTGGAAGGGTCAATTCTGGGTAATTGCACCTTATTTTTCATAATGACACCTTGTAGATGGTGAGATGTACCCCTAGCACACAAATTAAAATTTTTCATCAGCACCCATTTCCAACATGGCAGAAATAAAAACATTTTCAGGGAGATACTGGTTGCTGCTTCCACGGAATTTGTGGTGGAATAAATGGAAGTCGGCAAGGAGGTGAGTGGCACACAGTGACTCTGGTACCTTTTGATAGAGCACAGGTGAGGTTTATAAGTCTTTTTACATAGAAATTAATAGAAATAGGAGTTGTAATCCCTTTAACCAATGTTGAATGTTCTTTCCTCCTGTGCCCTAAGAAAGTGTTTAAAATTTGAAATCATGTATAATTTATAATCCGTCTTAGAAAATTGGTCAGCACAGAAGATGAGGCTCCCTCTCCTGGCATCCTGAGGTTATCTGAGCCCCTCCTAGGCTCCTCATAGAGAGAACAAGGGGGAGGGAAAGACCATCTAAACCATGAAGACTTTGTCCAAAAGAGCCTGGTGGAGAAGGTTGTAATGGGAAAGGGCTGAAATCATTAAGCACACGTCAGTCCTGCCCACCTTTCTCAGGAGGAGGACGATTGGGTCACTTACAGGAAATAAAAAGCCCCCCTTGTTCCATTTCTGTGCACTTCTCGGTAACTATGTTCTTTTGTCCTGTTAACATACCACAGAGCGTACAAGCCTTTCCGTTGCAGAGAAGCATGGTTTCCCCACAAGATGTGGGAATACAGTTCAATGGGTTTCATGCGTATGTGTGCACAGCGTTGGATTTAGATGCACTGTCTTGGTCTCTGAAGTTGTGGAGAGCCAGGCCAACCTAAGATTATAGGGCACTTAGTGTTAAACTGCATCTGCAATGGCCAGGCCTTCTGTTGGTCAGGTGCCGTGGATGTCCCCCCTTCTGCCCATCCTTCGAGACGCTTGTCATCCATTTCTATCCTTTCTAACTGTGTGGAGGGAACTAAATTATATTGTTCTCAATCCTCTTCCTTTATCTCCTCCCTTCCTTTCTCTTCTCAACCAGGTAACTGTTGTCACCGCTCCTCTTTCCACTAAAGAGAACTATAAATATGCCTGGAATTTTCCAAGGGGAAAAATGGGGATTTACCTCTTCAATGCAGGGGGGAAGCTTGACTGAGCACATTTGAATCAAGATAGAAGCACAGAAATATGAGAAGGTTCAATTCTCTAAGAATATTCAAGGTTAGGAAAAACTGTAGGTTATATGAATGAAAACTTTTTGAAATTGGTCAGATACAAGATGTTTGAACAAATTGGTGAAATCTGGTGAAATTTCAAATCTTTAGGTCATTTTGAAGCAACATTACTCAAATTTAAACTATTGTACATTGTCTATTAGTACTGTTTTATTTATAGATTTCAGTGAGTGGGTCTTTGTATTGCAAAAATTAATCTCATGGTAATATGAGACAAACGAATGTGTCTTAAACCAGGCCCAAGAATAATAAAGGTATTTTAAGCAACCCAGAAGGCCCTTTGGAACAAATGGAATGTGCGCTTCTGTTCCTGGGTTTTGTCAAAAGAATTAGGCTGAGTCCGGCAATAACTAGTTTCTCTTATCTTGGCTTAAAATTGATACGTACAACCTTTTAGTGAATGATAATGCTAGTTTTTATTTTTCCAAATTTCCTTTGTGTTCCTAGAAATAATATTCTAGTAACTAGAACTAGTTTAAATTCTTAGGGACAACTAATCCTTGGGAAATAAAGTTAAAAGAATTTACAAAACTTACTAAAGTCAGTGATGGATTACATCTTAGAGGTATTAGAGTGCATTTAAGGGGGTATTATTAATTTGAAGTATACATTTGAGTATGTCCCGGCAATGGGTGTGACTGGTGTTGAGCATTTGTTCATTTCAGACACATCTATAAGGAGTTAGTTCTAGTTTTAGCTGTTTCAGCGTGAGCTGGATTTTTATGTAAACTGGAGCAGCATCTCCTTTTCTTTTATTCATCATAGCACTCAAAGCAGTTTCTTAGCCATACTTAGACACAGGTTTTAAAATACACTGATTCTCAGCCTGCATTTCTGACCACTTAAGTCAGAGTTTGATGGGTAGTACCCAAGCAGTGATACTTTTCCAAAGCTTCCAAAGCCTTCTATTGACTTCATCTAAATTTCAGAATTGTTGCATTGAATCTTACTTGTTATAATTAGAACATTCTGATGGGAAAAAAAAAAAATCCTTACCAGATAATTGTCTCACCACTGTTTCCTCCACCTGTATTGTCATACAGTCTTAAAAAGGTAGTAAAATAGACTCTGCGGGAAACTGCTGTATAAATAAGATTCTGTTAGGTGTTCATTTTCTTAGTTTCTAAAGTTGTGACACTACTTTTGGCCTGTCCTATTTCACGTATGAATTTCACAAGATGACGTGAAATGTCTGCATCCAGTGTTTGTGATGAAGTTAATTTTATTCACTAAACCGGTTTGCACCAAGAATATTTTGTTAAAAAATGAAAATATTTAATTTCCCCATAAACCTGTAAAGTTGATCACATGCAATAAAAAAGCTATTATGTGATGTAGCTTCATGCATATTCACTCTGATGTATTGAAAAATAAACTTTGTCTTAAATTGGAGTAACAGTCTCTTTGCAGATTAATATACATTTCTTGGCATAGGAAAATCTAAATCATTTGTAGGGGAGAGGAGAATATTCTCATTTTCCCTGTTTTTTTTTTTTTTTTTTTTTTTAAGGACAACTGGTAACAGCATATTAACTCTCCTCCCAGCCATGTCAGCTCATGTGGGTAATAATCATTGAAAGCTTCAATGTTTATCAGTAATCCTTTTTCATACACACACAGTTATATACACACAAATACTTGCATTGTGCCCAGGCCTAGCTAAAAATTTGCAGGGCCAGTGCAAAATGAAAGTGTAGAGTCATTAGTGCAAAAATTATCAGGCCTTTCTTGATAGCTACAGCAGAGCATTAAACCAAGCACAGCGCCCATCTATACAGGGTCCTGTCAGAGTGTATGGGTCACAGGCTCGTGAAGCCGCTCTAACTGTGCCCCCTACTGTATACGGGCCTGGGAGGGTATCACTAGAGAGCAGTGCATGGTAATACATATCCCAGTGATAAGCTTGACAGCACTATTTAAAATGTGGAGATTAGAGGAAGGCCCCGGAGAGTCTCACTAGCCTGGGAAATGTCATTGGTGATTTACAGGACGGTGATATGTATGATCTCGGACAAGAAATTTACCATCGCTGGCCTTACTCATTTGTCAAGTGGGAATAAGGACCTGCTGCAGGAATGTCAAGGCAATTAGGTGGGACAATTGAGTTAAGTTATTCATGAATGGTGAAATTGGTCCTTTTTTGAGCAGTGGGAAAATATATTTTAACCCGGGTATATTTTAAAATGCCTACCCTGTGCTTTCCCTTATTCTTTATAACTTCTCATCTCTTTTCCCTTTGATACCAATATGTACTTTCCACAAACGACCTAACCTTCCCACAGATTTGAAATTACTGTAGTTTATTATTTCATTAGCATTAACATGTAACAATTCATCTTGTTGAATCTATTGTTTTTAGAATACCATTTGTATGTTTTGTTTTTTCAGTTGTGCTGGCCTAGTCTAGTATAAACTTGAAAATGTTATTAAATTTTAAAAATTAATGATATACATTTCCTTGCATTGTGCTTCTTAATTTTTTCATGGGATTTGGGAATGACTGAGTCTGGTGAAAGCTATGGGATTTCTGTACCAACCCAATTTTGCATAAAATTCAAAATGGTTTGTAATCTTCTTAAAGCACACTAAACTAAAATTTATGTAAAGAATTGCTATGTTACCTAAGTGTAGTAGTTAATGAAAATGTTATCTCCAAGATAGCAGAAATGTGACTTTATCCAGATTAATTGTCCAATTTAGTTACCTGTTTTGTGGGTTGTTGGCCACTTGGTCAGGCTGGTACCTTCCTTTAAGAAAAAAAGAGAAGAGGAAAAAAAGTACTTTAAGAATTCAGAAGGGAAATATAGTAAACTGTGTCATTTGGTTTTTGAATTGTTGAAAATGATACAGGGGTAAGAAATTGAAGAAATGACAATACTTCATACAGTAGAATAGGCAAAGAGTAGCATCCTGAAGTCAACTTTTCTAAACGAAAAAAAACTATCCTTGAAAAACATTGGAACCAACTGGAAAAAGTGATAGTCAAACCATCCTTCAGATTTTCAAAATATTCCTCACTTGCTCTGCAGTTTGATGGACGATACAGCATTATGAGAAAGGTATAAAATTTTGCTGTTGTAATTTTTAGAGAAGATGTACAAACCTGTTACTATAATAAAGCAAGCACTCATGAGTTGGCCATATGAAGGTAGGAGTGCTAAATTTACAGGTACTAGGGCTTATTTAGAGAAACTACATACCTAAATTTTTTTTTTTTTTTTGAGAGAGAGTGAGCGAGTGAACATTGGGGGGCGGTGGAGAGGGAGAGGGAGAGAGAGAATCTTAAGCAACTCCATGCCCATCACAGAGCCCAATGTAGGGCTTGATCTCATAACCCTGAGATCGTGACTTGAGCTGAAATCAAGAGTCCGACGCTTAACCGACTGAGCCTCCCAGGTGCCCCTACATGTATTTCTAACTATTTCTAATGTACTTCAAAAGTTTAAAGCATTTTCTCTTTAACTAATTCTTGGAATAAAAAATGATCAGGTTACTTTAAAACTTTAGGGTTTACCTGATAGCATCATACCCTCATTTTATCCTATTGCATTTATGGGGTTAGATTTTTATTAAGTACAGTTCCTAGCACCTTTTGTTCTCTTTGACCTTCCTGGACTGGTTATCTTCCAGGCAAACTAATGTTTCTTCCATGTGTAGTGTGTTTTAAATCACTTTAATTATATTCTGCCTCTCAGACTGAATTAGGGGACTATAGTCATCAGTTCTTGGTTGATTTCATTCCAATAACTCAGCATCACCAAAGTTAGATTTCTAACATAAAACGTTAGGTGTTGATTCCATCTTGTCCCAGCCACTGACTTTGTAAGTGAGAAATTTCATACTCGGTGTGACTAAATGGCCTCCTCAATCCTCTTGCAACTTTCAAAACTCCATCCATTAATGAATTCAAGTATTTAATACACACTTGTTAAATGAAATAGCTGAATTTGTCCTATAATGAATATGATGGGCAAAGGTTATTAAAAGCTGAATATAGAATACCCTGCTTAATAAATAATTCAACATTGGGAAAATATGCTTTTATTTGCTTTACACCAGGGAAGAATCTTTGCATATTTGAGCAGCAAGAATTACTGAAAAAAATATGAGTACTTGGGCAAAAAGGAAAGGAGACAAGGTGAAAATTAATTGGCAAGAAGGGCTCAAATTGGAATAAAGGTTGAATAGAAACAGACTAAGTCTAATTTAGTTTGTTGAATGGGGGGAGAGGAGAAAACTTTGAGGCTTACCTAAATTAACAAGTACATACTGTTTTTTTTTTTTTAAAGGGATAGTATTGTTTTGTTTTTTGTTTTTTTTTTAAGATTTTATTTGTTTGACAGAGAGAGACACAGCGAGAGAGGGAACACAAGCAGGGGGAGGGAGAGAGGGAGAAGCAGGCTTCCTGCCGAGCAGGGAGCCCGATGCGGGGCTCGATCCCAGGACCCTGGGATCATGACCTGAGCCAAAGGCAGACGCTTAACGACCCAGGCGCTCCAACAAGTACATACTGTTTTAAAGATGTAATTTTTTAAGAGAAGTTTTAGGTTTATAACAGTGTTTAAGAAGAAGGAACAGATTTCCCATCCATATACCTTTGACCCAATACATAGTCTCCCGTATTACCAATATCACTTACCAGAATGGTACTTTCATTTATTTATTTTAAACTTAGGTTTAACCTACATTGACACATTATAATCATCCAAAGTCTACAAGTTTACTTTAGGGTTTACTCTTTTTAAAAAAAAAATTTTTTTTTATTAACATATAATGTATTTGTTTCAGGGATACAGGGTTTACTCTTTTTTTTATTATTTATTTTTTTATTTTTTTTAAAGATTTTATTTATTTGACAGAGAGAGACAGCGAGAGCAGGAACACAAGCAGGGGGAGTGGGAGAGGGAGAAGCAGGCCTCCCGCCGAGCAGGGAGCCCGATGTGGGACTCGATCCCGGGACCCCAGGATCATGACCTGAGCCGAAGGCAGACGCTTAACGACTGAGCCACCCAGGCGCCCCCAGGGTTTACTCTTGATGGTGTATATTCTGTGGGTTTGGGACAAATGTATAATGACTTATATCCATTATTATGGTATTATACAGAGCAATTTCACTTCCCTAAATATACTCTCTGCTCTGCCAACTAGTTTCTTTGCCACCTTGCTCCCTGGCAACCACCAATCTTTTTATTGTATCCATAGTTTTGCCTTTTTCAGGATGTCATGTAGTTGGAATTGCATGGTGTGTAGCCTTTTCACATTGGCTTATTTGACTTTAGTAATATGCATTTATGGGTGCTCCATGTGCTTTAATGGCTTGACAGCTCATATCTTTTTAGCATTCAATAATATTCCATTGTCTATGTGGACCCTGGTTTGTGTATTGTTCACATACTGAAGGACAACTTGGTTGCTTCCAAGTTTTGGCAATTATGAATAAAGCTGCTATAAACATTCATGTACAGGTTTTGTGTAGACATAAGATTTTAGCTCCTTTGGGTTAATGCCAAGGAGCATAATTGCTGGATCATACAGTAAAAGTATGCCTAGTTGTAAGGAACCACCAGATTGTCATCCAGAGTGGCTGGACCACTTTGCATTCCCACCAGCAGTGGATGAGTGTTCCTGCTTGTTGCTCCACATCCTCATCAACATTTGGTATTGTTGTATGGGATTTTGGCATTCTAATAGGTTTCTAGAGGTGTCTCCTTGTTTTAATTTACATTTGCCTTATGGCATATGATGTGGAATACCCTTTCATGTGTCTATTTGCAGTCTGTTTATCTTCTTTGATGAGGTTAAGGTCTTTTGCCCAATTTTTAAATTGGGCTATTTGCTTCCTGTTGAATTTTAAGAACTGTTGAGTTTGCCCCCGGTTTTGACATAAAATTGATATATAACACTGTGTAAATTTCAGGTGTAAGATGTGTTAATTTGATACTTATATATTGCAAAATGAGTACCACCATAATGTTAGCTGATATTTTCCTCACGTAATTACCACTTCTTTTTGTGGTGAGAACAATTGAGATCATTTTTTTTTTAACAACCTGTTTATAATACAGTATTACTAAGAGTAATCATCATGCTGTACTTTAGATCTCCAGAACTTGTGTTTTAACTAGAAGTTTGTACTTTAAAAAAAAATTTTATTGGAGAGAGAGAGAGCACGCAAGCATGTGAGGAGGGGGAGGGGCAGAGGGAGAGAATCTCATGTAGACTCCCCGCCGAGTGTGGAGCCTGCTGTGGGGCTTGATCCCATGACCCCGAGATCATTACCTGAGCTAAAACCAAGAGTCAGACACTTAACGGACTGAGCCACCCAGGTGGCCCAGGAGGTTTGTACTCTGAACAATATTTCTCCATTCCCCCCACCCTCAGCCCCTGGTAAACACCACTCTACTCTCTGTGCCTGTGTGAAACATTTTTGGATTGCCCATATAAGTGATACCATGCAATACCTGCGTTTTCCTGTTTGGCTTATTTCAATTAGTGTAATGTCCTCAAGGTTCATCTGTGTTGTTGGAAATGGCAAGATGTCCTTCTTTGTCATGACTGAATAATATTCCATTGTGTATATGTATGTGTGTTTGTATATATGTGTGTGTGTATGTATCTCACATATTCTTTATCCATTTGTCTGTTAATGGACACTTAACGTTGTTTCCATGTCTTGGCTATTGTGAATAATGCTCCTATGAACATGGAAATGCAGATGTTTTCTAGATCCTGTTTTCATTTCCTTTGGATATACACCCAGAAGTGGGATGGCTAGATCATACGGTGGTTCTACTTTTAATTTTTTGAGGACCCTCCATACAGTTTTCTTTGGTGGCTGTACCAATTTATGTTCCTAGCAACAAAGTTCCCTTTTCTCCACATCCTTGCCATTACTTGTATCTTCCCTTTTTTTGATAATAGCCATCTTGATAGGTATGAAGTGATACCTCATGGTGGTTTTGATTTGCATTTCCCTGATGATTAGTAATGTTGAGCTCTTTTTTAGGTACCTGTTAGCTATTTGCATGTCTCCTTTTGAAAATGTCTGTTCAGGTCCTTTGCCCATTTTTTAATTGGATTGCAATTTTGTTATCGAGTTCTATGAGTTCTTAATGTATTTTGGGTATTAACCCCTTAACAGATATGATTTGCATATGTTTCCCCCCCTACCGTGGGTTGTCTTTTGATTTTATTGATGGGATTTTTTAAAATTGGCTGTGCAGATGCTTTTTTAAATGTAGTTTCACTAATTAAATTTCTTTAATCCCTGTGCTTTGGGTGTCATATCCAAAAAATCATTGCCAAGGCTAGTGCCATAGGACTTTTTGTTTGTTTTATTATGGGAGTTTTATGGTTTCAGGACTTAAATTTTAGTCTTTTATCCATTTGAGTTAATTTTTTAAGTGGTATAAGATAAGGATCCAGTTTTATTCTTGTGCATGTGATTTATCCATTTTTTTCAACATTATTTGTTGAAGAGATTTTCCTTTCCCTATTGACTATTCTGAGCACCTTTGTCACATATCAATTGACTGTATATGTGAGGGTTTATTTTTGGGCTCTCAATTTAGTTTCATTAATCTCTGTGTTTGATTTTATGCCAGTACCATACTGTTCTGATTACTATAGCTTTGTTATATGGTACAAAATCAAGAAGTATCAATCCTCCAGGCTTGCTCTTCTCTCTTAGGATTATTTTGGCAATTCAGGTTATTTAATGGTTTCATACAAATTTTAGGATTTCCCTCCCTCCCTCCCTCCTTCTCTCCCTTCCTCCCTCCCTCCCTCCCTTCCTTTCTTCCTTCCTTCCTTCCTTCTTCCGACATTTTGAAAATGCTATTAGAATTTTGATAGGAGTTGGATTGCATCTGAAGATTGCTTTGGCTACTTTGGAAATTCTTAAAATAATAACTTTTCCAGTCCATGAACATGGGATAGCTTTCTATTTGTGTCTTCTTCATTATCTTTCATCAGGGTCTTTTGGTTTTCAGTGTACTAATCTCTAATGTACTTGGTTAAATTTATTCCTATTTTATTATTTTTTGGTACTATCATAAGGAGGCTTTCTTTATTTTTGTTTCAGATATTGCATTATTAGTGTATAGAATTTAACTGATTTCTGTATGAATTTCCTATCCTTCAACTTTACTGAATTTGTCAGTTTTAATAGTATTTTTGGTGGACAGTTTAGGGTTCTCTACATATGAGATCATATTGCTTGCAAACAAAGACAGTTGCACTTACTACTTTCTGGTTTGGATATCTTTTACTTTTTTTTTTTTTTTCCCTCAATTCTCTGGCTAGGACTTCCAGTACTGTATGGAATAGAAATGGGGGTGAGAGTGGGCACCTTTGTCTTATTCCTGATCTTAGAGGAAAGGATTTCAATCTTTCACTGTTGAGTATGGTGGTAGGTATGGGGTTCTCCTATGTAGGCTTCATTATGTTGAGGTGTGTTCCTCTGTTCCCAATTTGTTGTCTGTTTTTATTATGAAAGGCTGTTAGCATTTTGTCAGATGCTTTCCCTGCACCTAATTAGATGATCAGATCACTTCTAATCTTTCATTCTACTAATGCAGTGTATTATATTTATTGATTTGCATATATGGAACCATCCTGTATTTCAGGGATAAATCACTTGATCATGGTGTATGATTGTTTTAATGTGATGTTGAGTTCAGTTTGCTAACATTTTATTGAGAAGGTTTGCATGTATATTAGGGATATTGGTCTTTAGGTTTACTTAGTTGTAATATCCTTATCTTGCTTTGGTATCAGGGTATTACTGGTCTTATAAAATGAATTTGGGAGGGTTCTCTCCTCTTCAGTTTTTTTTTTTTTTTTTAAAGAGTTTGAGAAAGGATTGGCACTAATTCTTCTTTAAATGTTGGGTAGAATTTACAGCAAAACCATCTAATCCTGGGCTTTTCTTTGTTGGGAAACTTTTGGTTACTGTTTACATCTTACTTATGATTGGTCTGATCAGATTTTCTACTTCTTCATATTCCCTCATGATAGGTTGTATGTTTATAAGAATTTAATTACTTTTAGGCTATACAATTGGTTGGTTTATCATTGTTCATAGTAGTCTCTCATAGTCCTTTGTATTTCTCTGGTAACAGTTGTAATGTCACCTGTCTTTTCAAAAAGCTCGTATTTTTATTAATCTTTCTTATTGTTTCTCTGGCCTATTTTATTTCTGCTCTGATCATTGTTATTTCCTTCCACCTAGTAAATTTTGACTTGATTTGTTCTTCTTCTTCTACTCCTTTGAGGTATAAAGTTAGACTATTCACTTGAAATATTCCTTTTTTTCTTAATGTAGTATTTATCACTATAAACTTCCCTCCTAGAATTGCTTTTTCAGCATCCTATATGTTTTGGTATGTGTGTTGATGCTTTAATTTGTTCGTCATGTTCTTTTGTTTCCCTTGTCATTCTTTGAGCCATCGCTTGTACAGGATTGTGTTTAAATTGCATATAGTGGTTGATTTTCCAGCACTCCTTTTCTTACTGATTTCTAGTTTCATACCATTGTGGTCAGAAAAAAATATTTGGTATGACTTCAGTCTCCTTAAATTTGCTAAGATTTGTGTGACCTACCATGATGGAGATTTCATGTGCACTTGAGAATAATGTATATTCTTTGGTTGTTGGATGGAATGTTCTGTACATATTTGTTAGGTCCATTTGGTCTAAAGTATGGTTCTAGTCCAGTGTGTCTTAATTCTTTTTATGACTGGGTGATCTTTCCATTGTTGAATGTGGGGTATTAAAGTTTTCTATTATTATTGTGTTGTTATCTATCCCTTCAGATCTGTTAGTATTTGCTTGATATATATAGGTGCTCTGATACTGGGTGCTTATAAATTTATGATATATTTTCTTGATTTGATGCCTTTATCATTATGCAATGATCTTCTTTGTCTCTAGTTATTGTTTTTGTCTTACTGACCATTTTCTGCATTCTTTATCATTTGTTCCTCTCTAAATGAATAACTTTGAGGTTTTTGTCTTCAATCTCCTTGATTCTTTCTTCTTGTTTAAGTCTGATGTTGATGTTCCTTACCACATTTTTTATTCCATTCATTGTGTTCTCGAGCTCCAGATTTTTGTATGGCTCTTTCATGATTTCTTTCTCTTGGTTAAACTTCTCATTTTGTTAGTGTATTTTTCTGAGTTTGTGAAATTGTCTTTCTCTGTGTTCTTGAAGCTGATTGGGTTCCTTAAAACAACTTTTTTTTTTGTATTCTTTATCTGGTAAATGATAGATCTCCATTTATTTTGGATTAAGTTAATGGAAGATATTTTGGTACTTTGGTTGTGTCCTGTTACCTTAGTTTTTCATGTTTCTTGAGGTTTTGTTTTTCCCTCTTAGCATTTGAAGTAACAGTTACCTCCTCTAGTCTTTACTGCCTGCCTTTGGGAGAGAGACACCTTCTGTCAACCTTAATGGATGTTTTGAGGGTGTCTCAGAACTTTTATGGGCACATATACTCCATTCTTCTTGCTCTGTCTTGAGGAGAATTCTTAAGCTTGCCTGCCTTGTGTAGGACCTGAAATGCCCATGGTCAAGTGTTGACAACCTCTCTTTTGTTTTCTCAAACATGGTGCTGGAGCTTAAGTTTGTTATCTCTCCCTGTTGCACAGATTCAACTGGATTTCAGCATACTCTCTAGCCATCTGCCAAAGCCTACTTTCACTGCTGCCATTTGGAGCATGCACTGGGTGAGGGCATGTGTGGTGAGGCATGCAGAGTGCTGAAGGTGCATATAGGCAATTTGGGGATTTAATGGGTTGGGGCATTTCCAGTGGCTCATTCTTGGGCTTCTTTATGGAGTCTGCCATGTAGTTAATAGGATCTGTGTTCCTCTAATGTCTTCTAAGCATCTTATCTGTTGCTCTACTTACTCTATCATCATACAGCTCGTGATTCATTACTCTGGATGGAATAAGAGAGAAATGAGCCCCTTTGACGGCATCCTACAGAGCTGAGGAAGCCAGATGCTCACTCATACGGTTTCCCTTTTCCCCACAGGAGAAGTTACAGCCTGAGGAAGATCTCTCTTGGCTCGAAGCTGTGCCACCTTGGGCAAGGGGTGATGCAGGTAAAGTCAAACTGTTTCTTTTGCCTACTCCAATGTGTCTGAACTCATATATGTATTTTTTGTTCCATTGGTGTGCTGGGGCTTTCTGAAAACTTGGACTTCCACAAAGTCTCTCTCATTTGTGGGTGATTGTCTAAGTTGGGGTTTTCCAGGGCTCCTGCAAGCACAGTGAGGGGCTAAACCTGGTTTATGGCCCACATCCAGGATTGAGGTCTATTTGACTGTTACCTATCAAATGGATGGGTGACATTACTTCCATGTTCCTTTGCATGTTGTAATAGATCTCACCTCTCCCTTAAAGGCAGTTTTGTCCATGAATCATGCCAAATTTTTGTTGTCAAGTGGGGGATGGAATAAGGGATGTATAATACTACTATGATGTTGATGTCAACCACCGTAAGTTGTGTTTTCATTGTCACTTAGTTGAAGATACTCTTAAATTTCTCTTGAGGTTTTTTCTTTGACTCATGTGGTTACTTAAAACTGTGTTCTTGAATCTTTTTTTTTTTTTTACTTTTTTTTTTTATTCTTATGTTAATCCCCATACATTACATCATTAGTTCTAGATGAAGTGTTCCATGATTCATTGTTTGTGCATAACACCCAGTGCTCCATGCAGAATGTGCCCTCCTCAATACCCACCACCAGACTAACCCATCCTCCCACCCCCCTCCCCTCTAGAACCCTCAGTTTGTTTTTCAGAGTCCATCGTCTCTCATGGTTTGTCTATGTGTTCTTGAATCTTGATGTATTTGGGGATTATCCTAACTGATTTCTAATTTAACTCCATTGTTGTCTGACAACAGTTACTGCTTATGATTTCTGTATTTTAAATTTGTTCATTGTTAAATTTGTTACTGGTGTGTGTTATGGCCCAAATGTAATTTATCTTGGTGAATGTTTGATGGAGGCTAGTGAAAAGTGTGTATTCTGTTGTTTTTTGGATGAAGTAATCTATAGATGTCACTTATACACAAGTGATTCATGATGTTGTTCAGTTCAACTGTATCCTTACTGATGTTCTGCCTGCTGACTCTGTCCGTTTTTGACAGAGAATTGTTGAAGTCTCTAACTATAGTAGTAGATTTATTTATTTCTCCTTGCATTTCTATGGGTTTTGCCTCATGGAGTTTGAGGCTCTTTTATTAGTGCATTCACATTAAGAATTACTATGTCTTCTTGGAGAATTGATCCATTTAATATAATGAATACCCTTCTTTATCTCTGACAACTTTCCTACTTTGATGTCTGCTGTATGGTACATACAGTTTTTACACAGTCCTCAAGTTTGTTGTAAAGAACAGTTTGGGAAGCATTGCATTTCTTCTCGACCCTTCTTTGTTAATTTCACTCATTATCCAAGGAGACCTAAGGTCTGGAAGCTGACGGCCCTGAGAAGTATTTTTGAACTAGTCTTCTGTTGGCTATGGCAGAATTATTAAGTGTTATTAAAATGATGAACAGATGCCATGTCACTGTAATTACTCAGGATTTCTTATTCATCCCTCCCTCCTTGGGTTTTTTTTTTTCCTTTCTTATCTATTTCCCTCTTTTTCTCAATAATTATTACCTAATAACTACAGCACACAATGGGAACAAAAAACTACTATCTATCAAAATTATAAATGATGAATCTGAATTACCCCAAAATGGGAATGTACAGTAAATGTACTAAATGTAAAACATAAGATTCTTTAGAGCTTCTATTGGAAGGGAGCAGAGAAACAGGAAAGAATATTCTTTGAATGCTGTATCATGTTGGAAAATAACAGCTTTTTTGGGGAAGTCATCAATTTAGAACTTTTTACATACATGCACCAATTTCAACTTCAGATAGATAAAGTTGATTTGATATGTAATTCTTTCTAATACTCATTGTTTTCCTGATGGTCTATTTGTATTTAGATTTCTGTTTTCTTTCTTAAATATTTACCTAGGACACCGATGTAACATAGTTTATCCTAAACCGTATGTAATTTGGCAATCCTACATTCATTCTGGTGTATAGTTCTGTTTTTTGAAATGTAATAAGGTTTTCACCATTCTGTGTGTATTTTTTTGGATACAGAAGTTGATGTCCAAGCACCATTTTATTCCTTGCTTTAGTAACCATGCAGTTTGGGAGCTGATACCTACCTCTACTGGTGGGTCTTAAGGACTATAAGCCAGTGGTTCTAATTCTAGTGGTTAAGTTAGAATCACTTGGGGAGTTTGCTGAAATTACAGATACTTTAGCACCACTCAAACAGATAAGGCCTGATTATGGAGATAGGTTTTTATTTTTTGTTTTGTTTTATTTTTTTAATTTCACAGGTGAGTTTTAAGTGCAGCCAGAGTTGAGACCAATGAACCTTAGGCATCTATTAGTTTTAGGCTCCTTGGCTCAAGCTCTTAAGCCTAAGTCTTTAATGGCAGCATTGTCCTGGACACAAGGACAGGCCAGGAATGCACAGATGATTTGTTTAGGACATGGAACCAAAGAGGAAATTGCTATGCACTTTTTGGTAAAAACTTTCTCACTTTAGAGAGAAAGCTGTTGAAATGTCTGGTCTCTAATATCGGAATATCATCATTTCTTTGGGTTAAGGCCCATTATTTCTGCATCCACATTGTTACCAACGCCTATAGAAATACAGAGTGGGATGGACAGTTCACTGCATTTATCAAGACTGTAACTAGAATTACTGCTAGTGTTTATGTACATGAAATTAACCATTTGATGTCCTCCCATAAGACTTTGGGGACTCCTAGTTTTTATATCTTTAGCTTAGTAGCTTAATCTGATGCAGTAATGAATTTTGTCTATAAGCACTTTTCTTTAAACTTGGACTTCTCTTTAAATTATTTAATATATGTATGTCAGAGTAGTTACTCCATCATTGACTGTATTTACAATGACTTTCATAAAGCATTGTTTATTTTTTCTTAAAAAATATATTTTTTGTATTTGTTGTTGAGCATGTGTCTTCTCTACCATCCTTATGAAGTTCTCAAAGTACAGTGGAGATAGAACTTGGCAAATAATAGAAGCTGAGGAGTTAGAAAGGACAGTATTTTTTCTCCAACTGCACATCAGTTTTTCCATATAGCATACAACCTGTTTGAGTACTGATACTTTTACAACTTTGGCAATGTCTTTACATGTCTTTTGATAACACAGATTGAAAAAGCAATGCATTTTTGCTTGTTACCTTCCTGTTTTCTATGTGTTTCAGCCAAATAAAATGTAGTAGGGAACAGTAGGTACCATTTTTCCTTTTTACTGTTAGGAAACCCTAAAGTAAGTTTCTAATCATAATATCAACATGCAGTTTTATAAAGTACTGCTTCAAAGCATTCGATTTTCATCAGAGTTCTCTCATTTTATGGTGAAGCCAGTTTTTTTATGGGAACTTCTGATGTCTAAGTGTCAGTTAAGGCAGCTAAACAACACACCTGTTCTGTGTGAACCAAACAAAACACATCTGGTTTGCTGGCTAATAATATGTACCCTTTGGGATAGGAAAACAATTACAGCCATGAGCCTGAGCTAGGATTGAGGGTCTCCTCTTTGCCCCGCCGCCAGCTCTTGCCTGGCGTGGATTTCCCATCCTACGATATAGTGGTCAACTACCAGCAACTAAGGCCCACCTTCCTTTTGTTTGCTGTGAGTTATTAGGTATGAGGAATTAGTAAACAAAGGTTTTTTCCTACCTTCTTAAGTATGTGCGTTGTACATTTTGTTTCCTACGTCTCAGCTTTAAGGCCACCTAAAGTAGAGCAATGGATTAATTTTCAGATTTAGTATTTGGTGTTATTTTTAAGCCTTTCTTCTAAATCTTTGTAATTACTATTTTTATTATTTCTTAAAGACTATTTTTTTTATTTATCTATTTATTTATTTATTTAGGGCCTGAGCAGGGGGAAGGGCAGAGGGAGAGGAAGAGAGAGAATCTCAAGTGGACTCTGCACCAATTGCTGAGTCTGATGCAGGGCTTGATCCCACGACCCTGAGGTCACAAACCGAGTCGAAATCAAGAGTTGGACAGTTAATCAACTGAGTCACCCAGGTGCCCAAAAAGGACAAGGATTTTTTTCTTCTTTTTTAAGTAGGCTCCACACCCAACATGGAGCCCAACGTGGGGCTTGAACTCATGACTCTGAGCTCAAAACCTGAGCTGAGATCGAGAGTTGGCCGCTTAACTGACTGAGCCACCCAGGCACCATAAATCCTTGTAATTATTTTTGTGACTTCCTAGGACCTGCTGCCTATTAGTTATATTCTCTTGAGAAGTGAAAGTTCCACCATGGAGCTCTTTTGCTATTACAGATTACAAATTAAATTATGTTGCATGTGTGTATATGAACGTGTGTGCATGTACATTTCTGCACAGACTTTAGGCTAATTTCCAATAGTACAGTAATGTCAAAGAAACTAAGAAATAATTGAATCTTCTAGTAGAGTCAATGACAAAATTGTACTTCATTACAAAAATGTCAGTATGAAAAGTAGGGATCCGAAGGGGTACGTGCACCCCAATGTTTATAGCAGCAATGTCCACAATAGCCAAACTGTGGAAAGAGCCAAGATGTCCATTGACAGATGACTGGATAAAGAAGATGTGGTGTATATATATACAATG
>NC_138375.1:126298126-126323613 GCF_054177405.1 Leptonychotes weddellii | reverse complement strand
GCCTGGTGGTGGGTGTTGAGGAGGGCACGTTCTGCATGGAGCACTGGGTGTTGTGCACGAACAATGAATCATGGAACACTTCATCTAGAACTAATGATGTAATGTATGGGGATTAACATAAGAATAAAAAAAAATAAATAAATAAATAAGAAAAAAAAATTATAATAAAAAAAAAAAACCAAAAACAAAAATGTCAGTATGTTCCAAATTTTAGAGTACAAGCTATTTTTAGCTGAAAAACTCAGTCAAATGTGTTGTTCCAAATGGATGACACCTGAAGCTGTGAGGTCTTCGATGACACGAGATAAGGAGATTGTCAGTGCCACTTCCTCTACTGTTCTTTGGCCTGGCACCTTGGTAGAAGGGAATAAAACAATAAACAGTTACCTTTATAAAGTGTGTATCCTGCTTTGGCAGGAGTGGAGAATGTAGTTGTCAGATTTTCTGAAGGACAGACTCCCAAGGGGCCTCTTCAGATGTTTTCCACAATATTATGGGACAGCTCTGGTCACATAGTCACTACCAGTTTCATATTCAGTTTTGGGAGAAAACAACAACCAAACCTACCATTAGATAAAAACTTGGATACAGCAGTGATTTTCTAAGTGCTTAATCTCTTTGGATAACATGAAATGACTAAGGATATTTCTTGTAACTCAGTAAAAAGGAGTTCCAGTGAAATCCCAATCTCCTTTATCTAAAAAAAACCCCTGACTTTTTAAATTAAAAATACTACCACTTCATTAAACAGGGTAAAAGAATTTATGATGAAAAATGCATATCTTTCCCACCCTAGATGCTGATGTTCACACACACGTGCGCGTGCATGTGCGCGCACGCGCACACACACACTTGGAGTTTGAATTGTTTTTCTTGAGGTTTTTGAGTTTTTAATAAAGCCTCCAAACTGAAAATAAATGTAAGTGTTTAGTTTCTGAAGAGAGATGCCTGTAATTCTTACGTTGGGTTACTAAAATAGAGAAGAACTAGCCCAGCAACCTCAAGTGCACCCACCTCCCCCTTCAGGGTATATCAGAGGAGACTAGACTTCAGTAGGAGGTAGTCTGTGTGATAGAGAGTGGAGAGATTGGGGTCTTGTGTAGAACAATGTCTTTTATCTATTCTTTACCTTGGGGGAGGGTAAAGGGACCCTCTTCTCCTCAGGCCAATCATCAGTGTGTATTTCTAGAAGACCTCTCTCTGTTTTATGAGGAGTCTGCAAAAAGAGGAGATCATTAGCTCACTCCTCAGCTCAGTATTCCCTAGACAGGACCTGGTTCAGCCATGGCACCAAGATTTCTTCGGCGAGAATGTTAATGAATTACCTGGAGATGTGGGGCTCACAAACACAGACACAGAAGCCTGTCTCTTGCTGGAGCATCCTGAAGGCACAATAAGGAGATAAAGGAGCTGTAGAGCAAATCTGCATTACTACCAACTGGGGTTGAGAAGATAGGCGAGTTTATCACAAGCCAAATGGGCAAAGGAGGTAACTTGGCTGGAAGTGTCTTGAGGAACTTCTTCCCAAACATCACTTGGGGGGTGGTGATGAGAGGACTCTAGTAGTAGGAGGCTTTTGGGTATAGTGGCAGGAGCAGCAAATGAGGTGTCAGGCAAATTTCTAAGGGAAGTTGCCACACTCTTTGCTTTACGGGAGCTCTGCTGGATCCAAGGTAAAGCTGTGAAAGAACGAGCGTTCACGGTTGTGATTTCTTGTCCCAGCTCTCTGCTTTGCGCTTCTTCCACTGTGGGGCTCAGAAAGGTGAAGAAACTCTAGGGCCTAAAATGGAAGAGCTGTGATATTAACATAAGGCATATCTGGTGATTCCAAATACAGTTCTCTTTTGCAACATTGTTGCATCAAATTCATTAGACTACAAGCTATATTAGAGTAGGGTCCTTATCTTGGTGTTCACCTCTTTCTCCTGACTGATTTCAGGGCAAATGGTGGGTACTTCATATTTTTAAATGAGTGTGTGGACAAATAAATAAGGGAATAAGGCAAGGAGAAAATCACACATTTTAATCCCTAGACATGAATTGCTATCAATCTCTTAATACATTTAAAATGGTAAAACATTTTCATGTGAAACTGAAATGTAAATACTGAGCTTAAAATAGACTTGAAATTATATTTAATTATCATCTCTAAAAGTCAACATGAAGAATAGTGCTTCATGACTTAAAGGCTTTAATCACTAAAGGTGTATTTTGCAGTTGGTTTTATGTGTGTTTAAGTGTTTCCCCATAGAGTATGTTAAAAGGTAATGAGTTCAGCGGCCTTTTGGAATGCCCGACAGTAGCCTTTCATTATTTTGCATGCGCAGCCAAAGTGAGTATCTTGGAGGTCAGCCTGTAGCATCTTTCTGGCCACAAGACAGACGTGAGCACAGTGTAGCTTGAGGGAACAAATTTTCTATAAAACAGACCAATTAGAAAATCACCTTATCTCACGAGAACAACATTCCTGGATGGTTTTTCGGTGGTTGGGAATTAGTTGTTGGTTAAATGAACCAAAACTGTCACCTTGTCACTGAAAAACAAATTGCCAATTGGGAAGTATGGGCAAGTCTTCATTATGTGACTCACAGAAGGGAGACAGGTAACACCACATGTTAGCTATTTTCTTAGAAAAAGTAAGGCAAGATTTAGGGTGGCCTGAAAGAATGAAATTAAATTTTATTAGTTCTAGCTCTCCTTGTCCCATGTACAGAAATCATCAGTGGTGTCCTCAGGCTGGGGTCATACTCTCTAGTCCATCTCTCTTGCTGTATACCCTCAGCAGGATTGCTGGAGAGGTATGAGGGGCAGTACTGATCAGGACCAAATAGTTTTAGATCTGCCTTCAAAATACATCTTGAATGAGACTACTCTAGCCGCTTCAAACACCCTAGATCAAGTCAACATTATCTCTCATCTGGATGGTTGTGATAGACTCTTACTTATCTTGTTTCCATTCTTGTCCCTCTTGATTTAAAAAAAAAAAAAAAAGAAAGAAAAGAAAATCCCTTACTATGGCCAGAATGCTATATTTAAATAAAATCAGATGCTATGACTCTCTGGCTTTTCAAGACCTGCATGATCTGGCTCCTTGGCCATCTCATTGACCTCATTTCTTATCCTCTTACCCACATCCCATTCTAGTTTCTTAAAATTCTACAAGAATATACTTTTTTGATCATTTGTGTGCTTTCCTTATTTTGTTTCCTTTACCTAAAATTTTTTAAATTTTATTTTATTATGTTAGTCACCATACAATACATCATTAGTTTTTGATGTAGTGATCCCTGATTCAATGTTTTCGTATAACACCCAGCGCTCCATGCAGTACGTGCCCTCCTTAATACCCATCACCGGGCTAACCCATCCCCCCCACCCCCTCCCCTCTAAAACCCTCAGTTTGTTTCTCAGAGTCCGTAGTCTCTCATGGTTTGTCTCTCCCTCCGATTTCCCCCCCTTCATTTTTCCCTTCCTTCTCCTAATGCCCTCCATGCTATTCCTTTTGTTCCACAAATAAGTGAAACCATATGATAATTGACTTTCTCTGCTTGACTTATTTCACTTAGCATAATCTCCTCCAGTCCCATCCATGTTGATGCAAAAGTTGGGTATTCATCCTTTCTGATGGCTGAGTAATATCCCATTGTATTTATGGACCACATCTTCTTTATCCATTCATCTGTTGAAATTTTCTTCTGTGTCTTAGGCTTCCTCACAGGGAGAATCTAAGCACAATCCACGTGTCTATTGAAGCTTGTGATTGTGTTCTGCTTGCCAAGGCATTGTAACCTGGTGATTTCTATGGCAAAATTCACTGAGTTACGTATACTGGAACCAAGAGTCTCCACCTCCAACAGATTTGAACCTTGCATTTCTGGTATAGCAAGTGGAGAAAAGTGGATGATGTTAGACCAGAGAGTCTTGGGCTCCTAGACTCTAAATCACATCCATTTGGCTGGAAGAGGAGAGACCCTATTGGCTATTCCTGTGCATCTTTGCTGATTATCACTTGGGACAGGATATGTGCTCTGCCACTTAGCCCTCCCAATAAAGGAAGAACCAATCATTTTCACTAGTATAAAGTAATTAAATATTTAGTATTAATCATCCACATGAAATACTTGGATTTTAGTTTTTAGGCTATTTCAAAAGTAATCACCTTTTCCAGCTAATCACCAGGGAAAGTATCACTGAATTTCTTGCCAGGGGCAAAATGGTTCTTGAGAAGAGATTTCCTCATTTTAACTCAGAAATGTCCTTTTCTTATCTGTGTGGCAAATACTTAATCTTCCTTCAATGACAGTTCATGTATGTCTCCCTCTCTGAGAGGCTTCTGCATTTTCCTCAGGCAGAGATTGTACCTTTACTGTGCTCACACAAAGTATCGTTCATGCCTCTTTATGTCTCTTATCGTTTTGAGCTGTAATTTGTAATTCTGTATTTCCTTCCATTAGTGGATTTGAACTCCCTGAAGGCAGATTGGTAGTATTGAGGCAATTCCTTAGAATGTAGTAGGTGGTCACAATATATTTGCTAAATGAACAGGTCAACATAGCAGGATTAAAATGGGATAGGAGGATTAGGATCACAACATCAAACAGAAGATCAGGGGACTATGGGGTTTGATGAATCTGGCAATTTAGTTTTTATGTTAATGGTATTAAGTTAGTATTTTCTTTAATAATAACTTTGTATTTCATGTACTGTATATAATGTTCTTTAATCACCGCACTGAGGTAAGCTGGTATTATAGATATTTTACAGGCAAAGGAAACACCATCATAGATGATTTGCAGTTCACACAGAGCCAGCACTTGATTCCAAGCTGGAAGGGAGCATGACAGAGCAGAAAGATAGTGAGTTTTAGAGTTGGACTGTTAGCAGCTGTGTGAACTTGTAAAGTTAAGTAAATTTTCTGAGATAGAAGACATTTTTATTTGTAAAATGTAGATAACATGTACCTTAGATGATTATGGAGGTAATTAATTAATGCATTCATGTATTTTAATATAAGAAAAATTCCTAGGACCATGGGTGGCTTGTATTAGGAACTTTGTAAATGTTGTTTTACTTCTACTTATGATTGTAAGATCAATACAGTAGATGTTATAGCCTTTGGTATCTCTCCAATATACTTTCTGAGGTATTTTACTTCCCTTTTCTTCACTATTACCCACTTTGCTCCAACTGCCATTTGCCAAGGGATCTTACACTACCCCAAATCCATTTCGGATGCTAGATGTAATAGTGAGAGCTTCAGTTTACTGGGTACTGTGTCTGCCTCACACTTATGCATACTGCCTACATTTACACTAATCTAGCAACTGAGGGATTATAATCTCCAGTTTTTGAAAAACAAATCTGGGCTCAAAAGTTTAGTAACTTTTCCAAAGTTGCTCAGCTGGGAGGCAAAACAGCTGGTATTCAAACTCAACCAGAACTAGCTTCAACGTCAGGCTTTCTCCATTACACAGAGTTTCCTCTTCCTCAAGACAAACTGGTCAGCTGGCCTTGTGGATTAGACGGGGATATTCTTGGCTAGGGAAAATTTTGTAGAATGTTCTTAAATCTTACTGTGTAGGCAATTGATGGAGTCTGTGGCCCTCCATGAGCCTTAGACCTTGTTATATAAGATAGGGACCCCATTTTTTCTTAGGTTTTGTCCTCCGAATTGCTTGAGATAGTAAGCTGCTATGGAGATCTGTCAGGCTGTCTTGAATACGGTTGAGTGGGATTTTTCTGAAGTTGGGTAGGGGGGTATTTTTGGGGTTGGGCAGAAGGAAGAAAAAGGAGGCCATAAGGAGGAATCTGAATTGTGGACAATGGGAAGACAGAACAGATTCAAGACAAGTAAACAAGTATCTCAGTGTTTAGTTTAAAGTATATGTAGTGGGATGAGAAAGGGCTTCGTGAGGATTAGACTAGGCTCTGGTGAGGGAGGACTAGGTCCAGAGTCGATGGTTCTGAGGTCATATGGTGAATTGAAGAGAATAGAGAAGAGGAGAGCTGGACCAACATGAATATCTCCCTACGTCTGTATTTCTGGCTTTGCTACTAGGAAATAATGGATATGCCATAGGATAATATTTAATATGAAAATTCTAATGAGCTTTCTTAATGAGTCATATGCAAGACAGTATTGACAGTAAAAATTCTAAGTAGCTTAGTTCTGGACATACTGTATTAGTTTTGATTCTGGAGTCCATAAGGCGGTCTTAGTAATGGAGAGGGGCCACCATAGGAGATCTGGTAGCAACAAAATGGCCTGTTTGAAAAAGTAGTTATACATCCAACATTGTTTTCCCTCTACTTGAGTCATGAAAATTTCTACACATTTAGAAAATACATGTTGGCTAAAAAAAATACACACTTTGTATTTATAGAACTGTGCAGAATGTTGCAAGAAGAGTTAACAACTGAAGAAAATCAGTCATGATGACCTGTTTTCTCATGATGAATAAAAATGGTATCTTTAAGGACTTTTGCTAAAGATATGCTTTGTTGTTGCCGTTGCTTTCATTTGAGGAGCTCCTGTAGGATTCTTAAACTAAAGAATGTTTTGAATGCCAAGTAGCCTGGTTTTAGTAAATGTCTTTGCTTTATTATGCCAGTTAGGCCTCTGATTTGTTCATGATTTTCTTTTCCTTTACAGGAAAGAGGACATTTTAAATCTTATCACTTCGGCATTAAGTGATACCATTAGTTAGGTTGTAGTTACACACCTTTCTCCCACATCAAATTAAACCTAAAAAAAGTTGGAGACAAGGACAGGATCATTTTTAGTGGAAAATACTGTTTTATTTTGGTTTCCTTAGAGCACAAGTATGTTTCAGTCACCTTCGTATTAGGCTCTTCAGTGTCTGTATCCTGCTGGGCAGCTGTTGAGGACCCTTGGAAGGACAGAATGGGGTCAGAGAAACATACGCTGTAAGGATACAGGGCTGTGATCAGGCCCAGCAAGTGTTACTAGACTTTCTGCCGGAAAGGGAGAGCTGACAAATGGTCATTGAAATAATTGCCTTAAATTAAGGAGGTGGCACTTTTAGTAACTGATAAAACAAGTTTGAAATAAGTGTTTTGAAAAGTATTCTGCTTTCCTTTGGAAGTGAGACACCTGTCAGGAGAATTGATAACTTGCTTTTATACTAATTTGCCACCCTACAGTCAAAATAAGGCCAACATCTATTTTATGCTAGGTAATAGGGGATGATTTAATATTTGAACAAAGAAACATGAGTTGAATAATGTATGATGACCATAAATGTGTCCGTGGCTGTAGGTTGACAAAAGAACTCAGTTCTGTTTGCACATTGAGAAGATGAACTGGAATTATCTGCTGTAAGAAATACTTCAAATCTCTCTTAAATCAAACTAATGCAATGAGAAAAGAATACCATTAATTTAATTTATGTTCTGGCCTGAAGCTTAGATTGCATATTGAACCTGGAGAACTTTTTTAAGGTTCATTGATAGTGATGGAATTTAACTCAATTGCTATTGGAATTTTCATCTAATAAATTAAACTGAACTGATTAAATTTAGACTTTTTTTTCTTGTCCCAGTTTCATTTCTTTGTTTAAACTATTGATCACTGCCCTGTGTCTTTCCAGCATGTTTCTCTGACCCCGTTCTGTCCTGACAAGGGTCTTCAAAGGCTGCCCAGTAGGTACAGCCATTGAAGGAGATGAGTATAAAGTTGATGGAAACTATACAATGAACTAAACGATGGAAAACAATGGCTTAGAATTCTGCCATAAACTAGGAAGCAAATCTAACTTTTGCACTAGAGAGGAATTTAGTTAGATTACAAGTATTCTTAGATGCAGGCAGATAATTCTCCTTTTTCCTTTGTTCTAATCCACATGTAGAGAGTCTTTGCTTTTGGTTGATTCCTGAGCCTGCCATGCCCTCAGGAGCACTCCTCAGTCATGTTAGGAAACAATTTGAACCTTCAATAAAATACAATATTTTTGGAAATGAGAAAAGCAGTCAATATCCAGAATCCAGAAGTGAATTTCTGAATCCAGAAATGTGAAACTATTCTTTGTTAAGGCACACTTTCAATTTCAAAATTTCACTTGGGTATTTTGATTTGGAACTTACAAACCTGCATTTCCCAAAGAAAAAAGGTCAGTGTACCTGAACACAGTATAGTTTTAGAAAATCTGAAACATTTTCTCTCCTGGTTTTCTTACTTGGGTCCCGGTCACTTTCCATCCAATGAAATGTTTTCTGCTACTTCAAATGATGTAAATATAAAGTACTGCATTCCACTGTATTTTTAGCTAGGCAACATTAGCTTGAAATTTTATCTCTGATTTATAGATGAAAGAATCACTTAGAAAAAGAAAGACATGCATGTGAAAGCCAGCATCTAAAACTAGTTTCTAAATATGAAGAAAGAAAGAACAGTAGTCTTCCTTATAATTAGAGATGTGCCAGAATGTTGATGTGGGGGCATAAGGCTCCATTATGAAAAGAAGAGAAATATGGGGAAAAACTACTGAGAAAGAGGAGTTTTAAAATTATAATTTTAGGGATATTAAAACAATTAAATACTCCCAAGTAGATTTTTATTTCTACCTTATTCAAAAGATTGCTATTTGAAAACACACACACACATAAGCACACATTTACATAGTCTGAGAGACTAAGGCAAAATTTTATTTACAAATACGAAATATGTATTTCCCAGCAGATTATGAAAAGCTAAATATGAAGATAGCATGGTATGTAATTGTAAACCAAAGCAAACAAAAAGAATCCTCATCAAATCATATGAGCGATATTTGTAGTTTCATTTAGTTAAACGTGTGTTAGAGATTAAGTTTATAAAATGGCTGCAGTAATTTTTATATGGTACAGAGTGACAGTTACATATTTATACACAAATCCTCTTCTCTTCCAGAGAGTTATAAATGATATAAGTGATAGACTTTGAGCATTCTGAGATATGCAGTTTTGTGAAATATAGAAGTTCACTATAAAACATGTACAATATGTAATTTTAAAAAGTCAAATACTTAAAATGCATGTACTTCTGAAACAAATAATACAATTATATGTTAAAAAAAAAAAGAGAAGATAGTAGGAAGGGAAAAATGAAGGGGGGGAAATCGGAGGGGGAGACGAACCATGAGAGACTATGGACTCTGAGAAACAAACTGAGGGTTCTAGAGGGGAGGGGGTGGGGGGATGGGTTAGCTTGGTGATGGGTATTAAAGAGGGCACGTTCTGCATGGAGCACTGGGTGTTATACGCAAACTATGAATCCTGGAACACTACATCAAAAACTAATGATATAATGTATGATGATTAACATAATAAAAAAAATGCAATACACAACAAAACATTTACTGACAAATTCTAACTTTGGGACAAAAAAAATTTAGGAGCTATGCCAAAACCTATTTTTTAAATGCAAATAAAAACTAAATTTGTCATTAGAAATAGGTCTTCTAATTCTGTAAAACTATAGATGTTTAAGAGTATATATGCGTCTCCCAACTTTTGTGGTGTTACATTTAAAATAGAGGTGGGAAAATGGGGGATTAGGACAGGAACCTAGGCTGCAGATTTTTTTTTCTCTTTGGAAAGCAGAAGGCTAAAACAATAATTTTAACATATTTAGATGGGACCTGCATCTCCAAATAATTGTTGTGTCTTAGATCCTTACACAATTCTTCACACTTCTAAGTCATGTGCTGGTCTCAAATGGCAATTCAGTTGTGAACCTCTATAAACCTTAGAAATGTCAGAAATAGTGGTTAGCAGCTCTCCAGAAAGAGTTTTATGGGGGTATAGTGCTTGGTGAATTGAGTCTTTGTTTCCCAAATCTACTCAGCTTTATCACTGAATCCCACCTCGATCACACTTTTGGGATGAACATGAACTTGGTGGAAGTTCTTATACCGGAAAATAGTCTGTTAACCCTGCATTGGGGCATGTATTTATCTATTATTCAGACAATTGGTGTTGGTAATTCAAGATACCCTGATACCCTGTCTCTGCTATTAAGATATCAGGAAATGAAATCATTATGCATAAATTCCTTGAGTAAACAATGATTTATCCCAAGAGAATTTGATAGTCATGAAATCTATTAGGCAAACTGTGAGAAGGGCAGTTTTCCCACAAGGGTCACCCCTATGTTGACTAACGGACCAATAGCTGTTGAATATAGAGTCTGTTTCTCTAACAGTGTTCAGTAAGCTCACACAAAATCTTATTATCCATGTACTTTTCTAGACCCATGCCAAAGACCACTCTTAGGTTAATATGTTGGAACTAAGATTGATAGCTTTATAAATGATTAAGTTTACACATTTCTTTGGTGGTAACCAAGTCTCACTTAGGTAGAATTACTTCTGTATATGGCTAAGGTTATCTGTCCTGTTGTGATCATTAATAATTTTGCCTTTAATAGCTCTAACATAGACATAACATTAGCACTAATGAAAAGATGATAATAATGAAAGATAAATAAATTTAACCACTTTACAATGAAAACTTCTTAAATTTAAGCTCACCATAAAAAAGATAAACCATATTAGGTGAAGATGACCAACAAAAGATTTATATCAAGACTATGTATTTAAAACAAATTTCTACAGATGAAGGAGAGCCCAATGAGCAACCCAGTGCAAAGTAGGGGAAAACATGGATTTGGCGTTTGAAAGAAGAAACACAAATTGCCAATGAAAATAGGAAAACACAATTAACCTCTACCATAACTACAAATTGATGATATTTTACAGTAAATAAGCTGGGTAAGTTTTGGTGTATATTTGGAGCAATAACAGGTATCAATGATGGGAGAGAAAATTGCTACAAGCCTTTGGAAAACAATTTGGCCTTATCTTAGGAAGCCAAGGATGTACACATGTTTACCTCCCAGCAGTTCTTTTTCTAGGTTTATACCCTTAGAGCAGTGATTTTTCAAAGCCTAGGTTGCCGATTTTTAGGGCATTGTAAAGTTAATTCAACTGAATACCAACCTGTTGAAATGAAATATTGCATTATATTATGCAACATAATAGAATGTAATAAGTGAAAGAATATTGGTATGTATTAATAGGGTAAATATTGTTTCAGGAAACATTTGCTTAGGGTGTGTGTGTGTGTGTGTGCACGCATGCACGCACATGCATGTGTCTGTGTGTACATATATGTGTACTGGGCTGCCATGTAATGGGTCTCCATTTAGAAAAGAGCCACCATCCTAGAGCAAGCTTGATTTGTTCCCTAAGGCACATGTGCGAGAATATTAAAAATAGTATTCTTTGAAAAAATAAAAAAAATAGTATTGTTTATGATGAGGAAAAATTGAAAACAACTCATGTCTACTGGCGGGAAAATGGTTAAATAGTGGTCTCCTGTTACAGGAGACCACTCAACAAAAAGAAAATGAACTGAAGCATTGCACCTAAAAAATAATCGTCTCAAACACATGTGGGAAAAGAGCAGGCTGCAGAAGACATTAAGACTGTAGTTTTTTTTTTTTTTTAAGATTTTATTTATTTATTTGACAGAGAGATAGAGAGAAAGCACAAGTAGACAGAGTGGCAGGCAGAGGGAGAGGGAGAAGAAGGCTCCCCGCTGAGGGACGCGGGGCTCGATCCCAGGATCCTGGGATCATGACCTGAGCCGAAGGCAGCCACTTAACCGACTGAGCCACCCAGGTGCCCCAAGACCATAGTTTTGTAAAACAAATAAAACTAAAGAGCATTATATAGGATACCTCCACTGTACTTAAGCCACGGAGGAGAGAAAATGATAAACATGAGTTTTAGAAGAATGATGACCTTTTGGGTAGTAGGAAAGTGAAAGAATGTGGTTGGGGAAGAGCACAGTCCTCAAGTGTATTGGTAATAAGTGGAGTGGTGGATCTGTGTGGACCTCTGTTTCATTGTTCTTTATACAGTCAAGACATACTCTTTGCATTAAATATTTCTTAATAAAATCAGTTTTAAAAATAGTTTCCACGGGCGCCTGGGTGGCTCAGATGGTTAAGCGTCTGCCTTCGGCTCAGGTCATGATCCCGGGGTCCTGGGATCGAGTCCCGCATCGGGCTCCCGGCGCAGCGGGGAGCCTGCTTCTCCCTCTGACCCTCTCCCCTCTCATGCTGTTTCTCTCTCGCTCGCTCTCTAAAAAATAAATAAAATCTTTAAAAAAAAAAAAATAATAAATAAATAAATAAAAATAGTTTCCACTCAGTCACCTCACATTGCAGTCCAATGTCTCTTACAGGCTATAATGGATTCAAGAATTTTTAACTAACCATCTGTTCTCTTGGTATATTTTTAGTTTTAGTTGTCTATGATGGGGTAAAGTGAGAGATTCTTCTTCCTCATTGACTGACACCTAATCACGACATGTATTACATGAACCTGTTGTGGGTCTTACTAAATACAAGTTGATGACTTGGTGGTGTAATATTTTCCACCTTTGTCATCCGTACCACCTGAACTCTAGTGTAGGCCCTTATCCTCTTCCCACCTGTGCTAATGGAAAGGAATATTAATTAATTAATTAATATTAATAGAAAACCTCTGAGTTTTCTTTTCATTTTATGTGTATTTTATTTTGTGTTGACAGTAGTTATGCTAAAACGCAGGCATGTTTGTGTCACTCCCTATTACCTATGCTGTAGGTAGACTTCTTTTTAACCTGGGGATTGACTTCTGACTTTGTGTAACCTAGAATGTAATCTTTACCTCTCTCTAGCCTGATTTTTCTACTTTGTCCTTTCACACACCTTCCTCATCTAGCACTTGATGCTCTAATACAATAGTTCTTGAACTTCAGTGTGTGTTAGAATCACCTAAGGATTTGATAAAATACCTCTTCTACTTAGATAGCCTTTGGTCTTCTGCATTCTTTTTTAGTACTCCAGATGATTCTGGTATATCAAAGACCGAGCATTTTTGTTCTAATACTAACGATAACTTTTTGCCTTATTTAATTTTAATTTTTAAAAAATTTTCTTTAATTTTTTTTAGAGAGAGTGAGTCAGCAGTGGGTAGAGAAGGGTTGGGGGAGAGGGGAGCAGTCTTAAGCAGGCTCCATGCTCAGCACAGAGCCTGACCCAGGGCTCCATCTTGTGACCCTGAGATCATGACCTGAGCTGAAATCAAGACTCAAGGCTTAACTGACTGAGCCACCCAGGCGCCTCATGTTTTGCCTTTCTAAGCTATCCCACCTTGTACCATAAAATGATTTTTCATGCTTCTTTGCTTTTTTGTATGTGTACCTTTTCTTTCCCTGGAATGCTCTCCTTCATTATCCCTACCTTTATATCCTAGCTACCTAGTTCTGTTTGCTCACATTGAGGTCAGATACAATTATTGCTTTTGTCATGACCTCTGAGCCCCACATGGTCTTCCTCAGTACTTCCTGTGCACCCCTCTGTAGTGATATTATAAATAAGATCATATGTGTCTCCCCCATAAACCTCATAAACTCAATAGCTGATAGGGTGCCCAAGGTGAGGTAGGCACTGTTTAAATATTTTATTAAGCAAAATCAGACTGAAAAAATATGATGTGATTCTTTAAATATTATTTTATTTGTAGTAGAATGATAAACAAAAATTTACAAACCAGTGTGATAGGTACCTCGTAGGTGCATGTGCCAGTACCAAGGAACAACTCTGTGAAAGAGATCACAGGAAAGGCTGTATACATGTTGTGACAAATCCATTTTACTCCTTTCAATGATGAGTGAAATGGAGCAGTCACATTGACTGAGTCATCTGATTACTTAATCTAATTTGATAAAAATCAATGAATGAGTTACCACTGTACTCTCCTGGTGTTCTCTGACTCATGAAAGAGAAAGAGAACATATTGATCTTGTTGTTCAGCTACAAAGAAGATAGCATATTAATTCTGAACCGTATTAGATACGAAAATCTAGGAGCCTCCAAAACTGAATCTCCAAGTTGTTAAAAATAGCTATCTACCACTGTTAGTAAACAGACCCACTTTAAAATTTGGAAAAAAAAAAAAAAAAGGTACATAACCCAGGGGTGCTTTATACTTAGAGTTGCATGGGATCATTCTGGGGGGGACAGAAGATTTGTCCTGCAAGTAATTTGGGGCAGGGATGAGTTGAGAATTTTACAGTGGGAAAGATATTAATCCTCAATATAGGGAGTTGCGGTCTACTCTGGACTTGACTTCTGGTCACTTACGGAACTTGGGCAAGTGTTTTTTTTTTTTCCTCTTCTGTAAATTGAGGAGATAGTCTGCATATTTTAAGATCCCTTATAGCAAAAACATTCTCTGAGTCTGGAAATTTCAAGACAAATAGCATCACTCTATACTAGCTATGTATTAGAATCTTATTTCTTTAGGAATTCTCTTTTCTCTTCCACTCTGCAGTGTTTTTTTTTTAATACACTAAATGTTTTTCTTAGGAAACTCTAACTTTAGCGATGCTGGCTAACCTTTGGAAACGGAAGCCCATTAACCTCTTTTAAAAGTTTTCATGATAACCCAGTGAAAATGGAATAGGACTATAAAATGTGGTTAATGGTATATGAATATACAATATAGATAATGGAATGCCATCAATATCCAATCCTTTCATTTCTAAACTCAAGGACCATACTGATTTATTAAGACCCTTCTCATATAAAAGAACTTTCATGATACTGAAATCTAAAATAAACTTCTTACATTTATCTTTGAATACTCAGCACCTAGTAGCGTGATAGATCGTAAAAGAATCTCTTTTTGTGAGGGCACTTTTGTAAATAACCATGAGACAAACCAAGAGCGTACCATTCAGGTACATCATAGTGATTCTGTCAGGAGACAAAACAAAGGTAGACTTCTGATTGTCTAAGGTAATTTATTCGTAGACAGCAGAACAACTACCTAGAGCCAGGATTTACCCTTTGTTTTGATAATGGAAACACAGTCACTTTGCCTTCCATTTCTCTCCCATCTGGAAGAATAACAGAGCGGTTTATAGTATTAGTATTCTCTCTGTCCTTGGTCCTTATTTTTAGAAATGTTATTATACTTATGTCTGTGCTCTTTGTAGGTACATTTTCTAAAAGCCACTTTTGAATTAGGCAGGACATCAATAAAATATGGTGGTAAGGATTGTCTTGCAATAAAATGGAAAAAAAAATGTCCCATTCCTTTGAGAATTTCGGTTAACTGTAAAAGGAAAGACAGGGGTATGGGACTTTGAAGAGGTTTCCCGAGAAAGGGATTTATCGGGGTTCGAGGAGTTCATAGTTATCCAGGAGGAGAACATAGAAGCACAGAGTAGAGGCCTCTGGAACCAGATGCTATGCTTTCTTGCAAGGGATAAATGGCTGCATACCTATGGCCTTGTTACTTGCAGATGTCTGGAGCCAGAGTTTTAGAAATCGCTCATGACCTGTATGGACTGTTCCCCCCAAATAATAAAAATGATGCAGAAGTGAGATGAAATTGGAATATAATGTTTTCTTTATTTTAAAAAATTCTGTGATGTTTATAGAATGAAGAAAACTTACTAAAGAAACTTACAGTTGGCCTGCTTTAAGAACTAACATTGCCTCGCCCTATGGGGAACTCCGAATCCAAATCAGAAGTTCAACCTCTGAGCTCCTGGGCCATGTGGAATTGAGAAGGGAGGCCAACAGTTCTCTCTGGCTTAACAACACTTGAAGCCACCCTACTTTAAGATGACTGCTGCCTTTTTTTTTTTCTTCAAAAAGTAAAATTCTGTGCCTTATTAAAATATCAAATTGCATGATGAGCTGACTGACATGAGAGAGATGGGCATCTTTAGATGGTCTTTAGAAGGGTATATACCTGCCTTTATCTTTTCTGAGCAAGGATCCTCAGTTCTAAGCAGCGCCAAGGGGAATCCACCCTGTGAATCCCATGCGCTTTGTGTCTGAAATTACACTTTGATACTGATTGAAACTGGTGTCAAGTGGGATCATGCGAGGCTGGCCTCAGATTGTGGCAGGAAGCCAGAAAGGACTGCTTCTGCCTTGGTTGCTTGTGAACTTATTGGTCACTCTGTTAGCTTTTTCTTCCTTGGTGAGATATTTCTATGAAAAAAGCAGAGAGCGGACGTTTTTTGCAAGCTAGTACTCAGCTCATGATGCATAATCAGAAAATTACGTTTTGAATGTGGCTTTCCTCTTTTCAGGGTTTAACCAATGAAATTTCAGTTCAGCCTTAGAAAACCGCTTTTAACTACACGCCTAAGTCATTTTCTCCAACCTAGTCTTGAACAGCAACAAATCTGCTATTTTAACCTTCATTATACACCTTTTTCTACTGATTTTGAATTGGTTTAGAATTGGTTCAGTTCTGTAAACGTTTATTCTTTCACGTTTTAAAAGGATGCACTTAACTTTAATAACTGTTTCAAGGGGAATGCATCCAACTAATGCAACAAGATAAACGAAAGGTACAGTTTGAGGAAATGGTTCATGTGAAAGCCGCTAACAGTTGATCATGAGCTCTGTTAGGTTCACAGAGCTGCACACACATACCTCACCCTGGACCTCTGGCATGTTTCACTGGCCGTGTACTCTTTTCCTCTGGACATTGATTTTATCAGACTACACTCTCACGTTCTTCATGTAGCTGGTTTGTGTAGTGCTGTGTTTGGGGCCACGTCCAGCTCCCTTTAGCTACTGAGGCTGTGACACCATGTTATGCCCTTGGAATGTTGTTAAAGTTTTTTTTTTTTTTTTTTTAAGATTTATTTACTTATTTTAGAGAGAGGGAGTGCACGAGTGGGAGAGGGAGAGAGAATCTCAAGCAGATTCTGTGCTGAGTGCGGAGCCTGATGCAGGACTCGATCTCACAACACTGAGATTACGATCTGAGCCAAAACGAAGAGTCAGAGGCTTAACCAACTGTGCCAGCCAGGCACCCCAAAATGTTGTTACAATTTTTAAAAGACTGTCTAATAGCCAGGTATCAAAACTCTAATCCAGATCCTAGTATTACCAATTTGTGAAAAAATGTCCAGCTTTAACGGCTGAGATTACATTTTCCACAGATGATTCTATTTGGAATCTTGTGCCATTTTGTAAACTGGCTTAATACCTGCGATAATTAGCTTTCTTTTTCGTGGATTGGTAGTGCTTACCATAGCAACAAGATACGTTTATAAGAATGAGTAGTTTTTGGACATCCACAAGTGCTTAATTGACCAACAGCATTAGTTGGTGTATCCTTCTTAAGGTTAGTGTCATTATAGTTAACTGTGAAGATAGATTTTGAAAATTTTATGGGTTCATCATTGATTTGTACAGATTGGTAGTCATTCTTTTAGTCAATATATGGTCATTCCACCTCTACCTCCATTTTCAGATCACCTTCTTTTTGTGTCTCTTTTTTCTCCTTTACTGTCTCTAAGAAGGTTGTGTGTCATTGGATTCAGGGCCCATGCAGTTGATTGAGGATGATCTCATCTTGAAGATATTTTGCATAATTAAATATGCAGAGACCCGTTTTACAAACAAGATCACATTCACAGGTTCCAGATACACATAGCTTTTGGGGGGCTACCACCCAACCCACTGCATCCTCTTATGGTATCATTATTCTTCTCTCTTGCTGTGCTTCCTGGCCTTCTCTCTACTCCTTGTTAGGGACAAATTTCTTTTTATTTCAGAGCCTTCCATGTAGCCTTCCCTTTTTTCATTCATATCTGGTGTCATGCTAACTTTAATTCACCTTTGCCATTTTATTTTCAAGGTCAATTTCTCAAGGCAGCTTTCTCTGCTATCCTTGAATAGTAGCCTCCAGGTTAGGTTAGAGCTTCATTCACGTAACACATCCTCACAACATCATACAGTTATTCTGGCAGCACTTAATACGATTATAATTTAGTAGTTATTGCAAAAAGAGCTTCTATGAGGTTGTGCATCAGTCTACGAGTTTGAGGACCACAGAGAACTCTGATCACTAGTGCCTACCACAGTGCCTGATAAAAAGAGCACAATAATTCCTTGTTAAATCTGATTTTAAAGTAGGTGGTGTAAAAGTGAGGGTGGGCATACCAGCGTGAAGCTTTGAAACTGAGATTGGTTTTTGTGTATTCCTACGGGGCTTATTTCAGCAGAATACAGCTTTCTTTCTTCACCTAACATTTTTCACAAATGAATTTGTGCATAAGCAAATGCAAAATGTGTGCTGGGCTCAAATAGTTCTCTAATATATCAGTCGTTTAGAACAAATTTGCATTTTCAAAATAAACATATGGCAAAGCTAACCATCCAATTTTATCACATGGTTGCTGATACTTGGCTTCAGTGGATGATATTGGAGAGCTACCAGGTCTACATGACAGCCAATAAATATCTTAGTTATCAATAACACCACATATCCAGGTCCTGACAGTAATAACTTTCAGATGTATTATTTGAAAAAAGCTTAAAATTGAAGGGTGGTTGGTTGTTGTTGGACAGGAAGGAAAGGATAAAGGCTCAAAGGAGAGCTAATGGAAGTGTAGATGTGGTAGATTATTAGCAAAAGCTTTCACATGACTCTAAACTTGGAGAAACCGAAGGAAAGGAAGTCCAGAATAAATAATTTAAATGCAATAGATGGGCAAAATTAAAAGTGCTTATGATATTAGATGTTGCCAAGAAGATAACACAACTAGAACTCTTCCAAAGCACTGAATGGAATATAAACAGGTGTAAGCATTTTGGAAAATAATTTAGCATTATCTCACTCAACCAAAGATGTACACATCCCATGGTCCAAAAACTTCTCTCCTAGGCCTACTTACTAGAGAAAATTAGGGCCATAGTGAACATGTAGCATTTTTTTTTTTAATAGAAAGAATTTCCTAGCCTGTGGACGAATTTATAAGTGATTAAAATTGAATGATATAGTATTATTTGATAGTTCATTGGATATATATTATTTGATGTAATATTTTTGTGGAAATATTTCAATTATCAGATCTCTTTAATAGTTGTAGATCTAGTCAAGATTTTTATTTCTTCTCGAATCATATTTGGTAAAAATAAGTATATTTTTCTAGGAATGTTTTCACTTACATTTTCAATTTAGCCCCCTTAGATAATTCTGGCTTAATATGATGAACTAAAACTCAGCTCCCTGGTTTTGCAGAAGCTCAAGGCTTTTATTCATTTCCCTGTCCTGATAAGGCATATGCCCCAAGGCTACCTGTTTGCTTACCTTTTAAGTTTTAGTTGACTTTTCCATTGTGGGTATTTAATTGGTTTTTTTGTTTTGCTTTTGTTTGGTTTGGGGTTTTGTTTTTGTTTTGCATTCTCATTTGTCCAATATTGTATTAAAAAGCATCTTTGGTGAAAATTATCTAGGATATAGTAACGGGACTTTAAAAAACTCAGACGAGGGCGCCTGGGTGGCTCAGTTGGTTAAACAACTGCCTTCGGTTCAGGTCGTGATCCTGGAGTCCCGGGATCGAGTCCCACATCGGGCTCCCTGCTCAGCGGGGGGTCTGCTTCTCCCTCTGACCCTCTTCCCTCTCGTGCTCTCTGTCTCTAATTCTCTCTCTCTCAAATAAATAAAATCTTTAAAAAAAAAAAAAAAAACTCAGACGAAAGCAAATGATATTGATCTCACTTATTGCTTCTCCCCCTCCCACCCCGCCAAATATTTGAGTTCCAAATACCATATGTATCAGGCAGCTAGCACTTCTTGAATGATGTTTCATGTTGCAAGATGGAACTCTTTGGAACCTCCATAGCTCAGTCAAAATGGTGACCATCTTGGGTCTTGAGACACTAGTCTCATGGTCTGTCTACAGAGGGCACTAATATTCACTCTGAATCACTGAGCAGCTTTGAGAAAATACTAGGCTTGATTTCATAGTAGGTTCTTCATCATGCAGACCTCTCAATAGTCAAATTCAAAAATAGTCAAGACAGCACAATTGAAACCTTTATTTGCTGTATTTTGTCTGCATATTTTTCTTTACTGTATGATTACTGACTTCACTCTGTGGTTTGCATCACAATTCTTTAAGGTATTTTCAAAATCTTAGAGTTTTTACTATATTACAATAATAATGAATAGAATTAAAAAATAGTAAAGCTGGAAGGAATCTTGGTGATAATTATGCCTCACTTTTATTTTATAGCTTATTAGGAAACTGAGGTCCTCAGAAATGAAATGATTCGTCAATAATCAGAGCTTTGATTTAAACCAGACACTCTCCAGTTCTATCCTGTTTATTTTGCCACATACCACAAGACCATATTTCTGACCATCACTTTCCATTTTATAATGGTAGAAGTAAAATTAAAAAGTTTAAAAAGTAAGCTGACTGGTTGTCTATGGCTAATCCTGGGATATAATCTGAAAAATCTTAGTGAATCAGTCAATAGACTGACCTTACTTATATCATTTCTCATGTTTTCATATATTGAGTACTTCTAATTAATTGAGCCTTGGCTACAGAAATCACATAAGGCATCACTTGAACTTCATCTTGAAAACTCTCAGAATTAAAAATGATACTGAATTTTATTATCTTATTTTGTGGATATTAATAAATACTATGCTTTTTTCAAAATTTTTATTTTAAAATTTTATATATTTGAGAGAGAGCACAAGAGGGGAGGAGAGGGAGAAGCGGCCTCCCCGCTGAGCAGGGAGCCTGACACAGGGCTCAGTCCCAGGACCCTGGGATCATGACCTGAGCCAAAGGCAGATGCTTAACCACTGAGCCACCCAGGCACCCAATACTATACTTTTAAAGATTTACTTCACTTCATTTACTTCACTTTTAGTCTTTATGTATTTAATAATTTACATTATGTCCCTATCATTCAAATATTAGGAAGGAAAAAATGCATAGTCCATTTCCCACCATATACAACTTGAACAGTGTATTTTGGGGTATTTTTAAATCAACACAAAACCACCTTTCTTGTCTTTTTTTAGATTTTATTTTAAACTGCTGTAGGGTATTCCATCCTGTGGATGTAGTGTTACATGATTAACCAGTACCTTGTTGATGAACATTACATTCTTTATAATCTGCTATAAAATAGCAGTGCTGCTATGAATACTTTGTACACACATCATTTTGCAAATATGTGTATATGATAAATTTCTAGAAGTTGAAATTCTGGGTCAAGATATATATTATAGTTTTGATAAAATCTCTTACACAAAAGTTGTTCTCTAATTTGGTAACTGTGTAAGTGTATACCTCTACCAACAATGGACAAACTGTGTGTGTGTTGAGCACAAAAGGGCAGTTGGCTTGATGACAAGACCAAGTCATCTTCAATATTTGCTGGATCTCCAGGTACTCAGTTGTCTACAAAAGCTGGGACAAGGATCTAGCAAGGCTGGTCATCAGATTCTGATACAGAAATCCTGGCCTTTGTGCTCTGGAGTTTTTATGCAACATCATTGAAGAAGTACCAGTCCTTGTTGAGCCACATTCAAGGCTTTGGGTCCAAGCCCCATGTTATAGCAGCAGTATGATGTGCCAGAGCTTGTCCTCTATCCCTCTTCTCCTCTCTCAGCTTTTATTGATTGAGGCCCTTCTGTTTGCTTGATTAGAAGGATGGGATTTGAGACTTGTGCATGTAGCTGGGCTGAACCTGTGGGCTGAGCTGCCATCTCAGCTTTTACTAGGACTGATTGCCTCAAAAATTTGGCAGGGGCTGGCTTCTGGGGAATTCTGCAGAAGGCCAACCTGTGCAAAATTGGTTGGGACATGTTAACCCTTACATCTTTTTCTCTTGGCTCAGAACCTTACCAGCATTCAGGGTTGACCTGTGGGACTTACTGAAGCCAAAGCTTTTACATCTTTATTTTTACTTGATCTTCTGATTACCTAATGTAGGATATCAATGCCTAAATGGAGCCCAAAAGACTGACCCTCTGTAATGAGTAATTTGGATAACAACTTGAAAATTTCAAGAGCAAAAGTAATTGTAGAATGTAGAGGCTTGCTTCTCCAAGATTAGGTTTTCCATAATGCTCGGAATCCCAGGGTGTTTTTTTTCTCTTGACATCACCCTGTATCAAGTAGGCTAATAGAAGGATTACCATTTATCATATGTTCAGTTGTTATGTGAACAACTATATGGGAACAACAGAAAGGGTGATTTGTCTACACCTGGTAGGGAATAGTACAGAGATAGCTCCTAAAGGAAAAGAAAGCAAATCCAAATGAGTATGATTCATAGTTTGAGACCCTCTTCATTGCATCAAGTTTTGAAGGAGGCCTAGCCTATTTGTGGGTTTTTTTTACCTTCATTAAGAGGGCAAAAATAACCAATGAGATAAATAATTGAATTTTATGGAGAAAAGGTAAAAAAAAAAAGTACATATTAAGACATCTCTGTTATCCCCCCTTTTCCAAGTCATGTTGGGAGATTTCTGCAAAATGCAGAGACTGGAATCTTATTTTTTCACAGGGTACTTTTTGAGGTCCAGAATCTCTGGACCCATCCTTGTGCCACTGGAGAAAGAAATGTCAGGAGATTGCTGAATGGCGTAACAATCTTTTCTTTCTCTCCCGTATTTCTTATGGGGCAAGTGTTGGGGAGATAAGAGACCAGGTTTCTCATGATTCTAAAGCAGGCAAAAGATGGAGCTACAGCATTAACTGTTGGGATATCTCAAGAAGTTGACCTGCTGTGTGAAGGACTGACTTGATGGGACTCTTAGGGGACATTTGTAGGTAGAGGGAAGGAATCAGCTCTGTTCCAGAAGAATCTTTTAATTAAATGAGGAAGTGCCAAAGGCACTGTATATCATGAAAGAGTGTAGCAGGGGTGCTCTGGGTCAAGGGAGCCAGGAGATAACACAAGACTCATGTGCACATGGCTGAGATGATCTTGATAATGGCTTTTATATACAGCTGTCACAGCTTTAACCATGTATTGCTTATCACAGACCACAGAATAGAGTCTAGTAAACTACACTTGTATTAACATTATGATTAAAGTTATTCTGCACAGATGACACTATTTCAAAGTTACATAATTATTCCTCACCTCCCCCCCACCCCAGATTTAACTTTAGAGTCTCAACTTGGATGACTGAAAGTTATTTCCATATAGTTGAAGGGTGAAATTACATTGCTTTTAGTTCACAACACAGTGATGGGTTAAAAAAATTAATATATTTAGTTAAGGAAAAAACACAGGAGATCAAACATTTATTTATTATTCAGTCTGTATGTGGGTTTCTGATTTATACCTTTATGGCTTATAGGTTTCAGAAGGCTGAGTTCCTATTTCAATATAGAAATAAAAATGTACTGAGATCTGTGAATGTAAGATCTTTAGATTTGTAAACAAGTGTTTGGCAGTAGCCATGGGGGCTTAAGGCAAGAAACAAGTCTAGTTAGAACCAGATTTCTCTGCCCGATCCTTATAAATGTTATCTTAGCTTTGGTTCCCATGAGTATTTCATAATACTGTCTGTATGGAATTGTATACTTTTGATAATAGGGTTTATATCTATCAACATCATAAAACTGGCTTCTTTCTCTCCAGTGTAGAATATTCTGGAGCCTATTTAATTGATGTAGAGGGTGGATATATATTTTCATGGAAGTATTTCTGGCTATTTTGTGGCAAGTTGTGGAACATTTCATGATCATTTAAGTCTTTCCCTTTCTTGCAACCCCATTTCATAAGCAGTATCTCACCATAACATGAGGATTTAACATTTTTAAAGACTTTTAAAGTGTTCAGTTTGTTTTAATTTTCACATCTTGGTGAGCTAGGCTTTGTTCTCTACATTTTACATCTGAGGAAATTGAAGCTCAGATTGCTTAAGAGACTTTTTGTAAAACATCAAGGTAAATAAGGGGAGAGAGGTGAGCTAGGACTCCCTGAAAATGCATTTGCAACAGTTCTTAGTACTGGCATTTAGTCTCTCAGACACACTGTTTTGGATCTTATATCTAAGAAGTTTGAGGAGTTTTCTGTCCCTGAACTGGTTCTTTGGTTTCTCAGTGTTTGGAGGACTTCAATTTCAAATTTTAGTGCTTTTAGTTGGACCAGACTAGAAAATCCCTTATGCCGTGTCCTGGGAGACTGTGGGGCTTTCCTAGAGGTGAGATTGCATGAGAGTCATTATCATTATCATTATCATTTTTTGAAGAGGTGGTTAAAATTGTGTTGGAAGGAACTGATTCTCGTTGATTACTCCGAGAAGGTTTTTCATGTCAGATAATGCAACAACTGCCAGTGTTGAATTTTAGTTGTAAAGTATGAATCCAGAGGAAATGGTCATTTAAATGTTTACTTGAATTGGCTTTGTTGTGAGAGAGTACATGTGAAATACTCTAAAGCAATTGCCATACTTCGTAGCCTGAGGTACAGCATTTGTCTCTAAATAATTAGATTTCCATCACAAACCTCTCGAGTAAGACAGCCTTGCTTAGGAAAGCTGAGTATAGAGCCTCAAAAAGTCCTGAGTTCTGGCCACTCTTGTATGTCTCTGAAGACTTGCACTTCATAAAAAGCCCTCTTCCTAAGCAGGTAGGAGACCAGAAAGCTGGAAATACCCATTTTTGTCAAGACTTTTTTTTTCCTTGTTCTTTATCTGCTCTACTGAGTCCTGGAAGCTAAGAGTGGTGTGTATGTGTGTGTACTCCATTCAAAATCCCCTTTAAAGATGTGAAACTATTTTAAGTGTTTATAAATTGAAATACTCATTTTTGAGTGTGTGAATTACCTTGTGGAGCAGAAAAACATCAGGTCATGAGTAAGACTGATGTCATTGTCCTTCGAGAATAAAACCTCATTTGACCTTGGTAAAGGTCCATGCTGACCAGGCACCACGACCAGCACCAGAGCAGGCCCTTCAATGCTGACTCAGAAGCATAAGCTGGTTGCATGGCCACTGCGGGCTCACTGGCAATAGGGCGTTTTGTGTGTGGGCTTCAGCCATTTGAGCAACATGGGCTCTCCTCTCCCATGTGAGAATTAGAATCAAAGAAGTTGTTTTTTTTTCATTTAAATTCAATTAGCCAACATATAGCACATCATTAGTTTCAGATGTAGAGTTCAGTAATTCATCAGTTGTGTATAACACCCAGTGCTCATCACATCTCCTGCCCTCCTTAATGCCCAACACCCGGTTACCCCATCCCCCTTACCTACCTCCTCTCTAGCAACCCTCAGTTTGTTTCCTGTAGTTAAGAATCTCTCATGGTTTTTCTCCCTCTTGATGACTTCCCATTTAGTTTTCCCTTCCTTCCCCTATGATCCTCTGTGCTGTACTTTATACTCCACATATGAGTGAAACCATATGATAATTGTCCTTCTCTGATTGACTTATTTTGCTCAGCATAATATCCTCCAGTTCCATCCACATTGATATAAATGGCAGGATTTCATTTTTTTGATGGCCGCGTGGTATTCCATTGTGTATGTATACCACATCTTCTTCTTTTTTTTTTTAATTCTTATGTTAATCCCCATACATTACATCATTAGTTCTAGATGAAGTGTTCCATGATTCATTGTTTGTGCATAA
>NC_138375.1:126244546-126297626 GCF_054177405.1 Leptonychotes weddellii | reverse complement strand
CATTGCTGCTATAAACATCGGGGTGCACGTACCCTTTTGGATCCCTACTTTTGTATCTTTGGGGTAAATACCCAGTAGTGCAATTGCTGGGTCATAGGGTAGTTCTATTTTTACCTTCTTGAGGAACCTCCATACTGTTTTCCAGCGTGGCCATACCAGCTTGCATTCCTCCCAACAGCGTAAGAGGGTTCCCCTTTCTCAGCATTCACACCAACATTTGTTGTTTCCTGACTTGTCAATTTTAGTCATTCTGACTGGTGTAAGATGGTATCTCATTGTGGTTTTGATTTGTATTTCCTTGATGTTAAGTGATGTGGAGCATTTTTTCCTGTGTCTATTGGCCATTTGGATATCTTCTTTGGAGAAATGTCTGTTCATGTCTTCTGCCCATTTCTTGACTGGATTCTTTGTTTTTTTGGGTGTTGAGTTTGATAAATTCTTTATAGATCTTGGATACTAGCCCTTTATCTGATATGTCAGTTGCAAATATCTTCTCGCATTCTGTAGGTTTCTTTTTTTAAACTTTGTTTGATAACCTGTAGGAAGTTACCAAGAAGAAAAGCATGAAAAAATGAGTTAGATCTACTCATCTGCAAAGATTATTACAATATGATAAGCAAAAATCATGGATCACTTGTTTAAAAAATAAGATTTCTGTTCTCATGTGTTATATGAGATACAAGCAAACCAACCCTAACTAAGCTAAATATTTTACTCAGAAATGAACTCACACATTTTTGTGGTCTTGTGTGGGAAGGTCTGATTGACAACAAGCTAACTTTTTCATAAAAGGTTCATAACTAAAGCAGCATGACTAAATCTTGGGAATATGTTCAAGTCTTAGCTGTGGTAGTGAAGCTCCGTGGGCTTGGTGTAGAAGGGAGGGAACAGTTTATCTCTAAGATTATATATCTGTATCAAAGAGAAATAGAGAAATATTGTAGAAGTTCCTGTGATTTTGTTTTCCTTGAGGGTAAATATGGTTAAGTCCAGTGCATGAAAACATTCTGTGTTTGCTACCTCTCGCTACTCTTTCAGGATTTGGAATAACAGAAGCGATCACCTAAAGGTGACTAGAAAATTCTGCTTATGTGGGATGGCAGAGGAAAGAGGGAACTGGAATCTTGACACCATGGTGAAGAACTAGCCTGATATGCTTAGCTTTTGCTTTCCCTCAGTATAAAAATCAGCCTATGTCAAGGAGTAAGGAAACACTAGATAGAAAATAATTCTTTCACAGCTTCTTAGCTACAGCTAAAAATTGTTCTTGATTTGATTGTCAGAAGTTTGGTTCAATTCAAATAAGCCTGAAACATTTTCTGCAAACGGACAACTCAATTTTCTGTCATCTGGCAGGACCCACAGTGTTTTTGTTTTTATTTGATGTATGTATGTGCATACATATTTATTATTGAAGTATATTTGACATATCTGTTAGTTTCAGGTGTACAATGCAGTGATTCAGTAGTTCTGTACATTACTAGTGTTCACCATGGTAAGTGCAGTCACCATCTGTCACCATACAGTGTTATTACAGTATTATTGACTATACTCCCTATGCCGGACTTTTCATCTCCATGATTTACTTATGTTATTATTGGAACTTTGTATCTCTTTCACTCTCTTTAACCTATTTCACCAATCCCCCCACCACCTCCCTTCTGTTAACCACCAGTTTGTTCTCTGTATTTAAGAGTCTGTAGATTTTTTTGTTTGCTTGTGTGTTCATTTGTTTTTTTTTAGATGCTATGTATGTAAATTGGTGCAACCACTGTGGACAATGAGGTGGAGATTTTCTCAAAAAAATTAAAAATAGAAAAACCATATGATCCAATAATTGCACTACTGGGTATTTATGCAAAGGAAAAAGATACTAATTTGAAAAGATACATGCACCCCAGTGTCTATTGCAGCATTATTTACAATAGCCAATGTATGAAATCAACCCAAGTGTCTACCGACAGATGAATGAGTAATATATATATACATATATATGGAATATTATTCAGCCATAAAAAATGAGGTCTTGCTATTTGCAACAACATGGGTAAACCTAGAGGGTATTATGCAGGATGAAATAAGTCAGAGAAAGGTAAATGCCATATGATCCCACAACATTTTTTTAATTTCCATCTAGTGGAAATGATTTAACTCTAGTCAGTTAAAACAAAAGATTATTTTAGCACTGTTATATGTGCTATCACAGTTGAAACTGAACCATCTTGGGAGTGAACTTCCTGGCATTGATTTGATTCAAATTATGACACTAAAATGATTTATAAAATGAATCCCACAAACTTATTTTTTTGGCCTCAAAGTGATTATTGATGAAAAAACAGTGTGATTCTACTAATATGTATTAACTTTATCTCTATCTTAGTTTACAATATTATTTATAGGTAGAGGGAAATGAAAACATAATCATTCTTTTTTTTTTAATTTTTTTTTTTTAGATTTTATTTATTTGAGAGAGACAGAGAGAGTGAAATAGAGAGCACAAGTGGGGAAGAGAGGGAGAAGCAGGCTCCCCACAGAGCAGGGAGCCCGATGAGGGACTCGATCCCAGGACCCTGGGATCATGACCTGAGCCGAAGGCAGACGCTTAACCGACTGAGCCACCCAGGCGCCCCATAATCATTCTTATCGCAGACTGTTGATGCTCTGTAGGACGACAAAGAGCCTGTACAGTGTAGGAATTTATTTTCTCTAGTGTGTACTCGGAGGTGTCCAACCAGAAGTTTTGACTAGGTTGACAAAAATTTTCTGTATGACTGTATGATTGTGTGTCATTATGTGTGTGTGAGCATGTGAATATTCACAGACATGCCTGTGATTTCAGGGATTCAATATATTGTTGTGTATTAGAGAGGTAAGGTGGTTCTTGATATTTTTTCATCTGAGGATAGAGTATTATTCCCCTTCAATAAACTGGCTAAAGTCCAGGGTGTAATTGTAGAATATTGGAAAAAATAAATCAAAAGTGATTGCATCTGGGATCTTAAAATAAGCTAAAATCTAAACTGAATTTACTTGTACCAAATGTAAAACAAAACAAAACAAAACAAAAGACCATAATGTCCTTGTGAACTTAAGATGGTTCTTGTTCTGTTTCCAAGACCCACACTGTTTGAAATGAGAGGTGGCTCTGTTTGTGCCATTTGTCATATGATATACAACAAAATGGAAACGGGGTGTTATTGGAGGGATCACTCACCATTTCCCATTGTCATGTTAATTTTGAAAAAATCTGAAGACAACCAGGGAGTTTTAGTGTAATAGAAGAGTTGGTCTTTCTATAAACTGAGTGTCCAGGAAAGAGTGTATATTTAATTTTTTAGTTCAACACATGTAGAAGCATTTAAGGAACCCATTGATTTTTGCTGCTTTTCAAGGAAGGGTGACCTAGTATCTAAGTGGTGGCATCAGACATGTGACAGTTTAGAGAAGATAGTTAGGCTTTGGATTTCCTAACATATATGTAAAGACTGATCTAGTTTGATATTTCATTAAAGGATATAATCATTTCATCTCTCTTAAACCAACTTCCTCACATGCACACCAAAGAGAAGGATCAAGTTACCCTCGTAGTACCTTCTTCCCACTAAGCTAATATTCTATGTCAGATTCCTTCTTCAGAATTTCGTCATTCAGGTCCTGAATGGTGAACACTTCTGAAGAAATCCAGATTTGCTGTTTTAGTGTTACATTACTTATTTGCGCCCAAATCCAGTGTCTGCATTATGGAATCTTAACTTTCATTTCACCTGTTGACATTTAAAGTGGTGTATTTTTATCCTTTGTATCAGGAATTCACTTTTGATATGATTCCACAAATGCCAAATTCTGCTTCTTGAAGTAGAAACAGCCTCAGAAGCTCTAAATGTTTTGAGTATACTTAGTCTAAACTATATAGTGGTTAAGTGTTGTTAATTTGAATTCTCTCTAAATACGTATTTTATTTTAAATTAGGTACTTCATAGGGCACTTGTATGGACATTTTGCAAGACAAGTGAATGCACATGAGTAGTGATGTCTCCGCATCTGTGTTCTGATATTTTAAAACAATGTTGGGGATAAAAGTACAGATAACGTCTATCATAGCACATGATTGTGTGTTCTTTCCATGGTTTAGTTCATACTAACAGAAAGCCAGAAAGAGTTTGCCATTTCCTAGGCTAACATTACCGGCCATGGTATGGAAGAGCCAGTGCGGGATGAGTGACAAGAGGCTAAAAAATGCAGACCTTCCTTCAAGGCAAGTTACTTAGCTTATTAGAGTTTCAGTTTCCTCACCTATAAAATGGGGATCAGACTGTACCTATCTGGAGAGCTGTAGTCAGGGTTAAATAAGATATTGAAACTAAAATACTTGCACAAAGCTTGAAACCTAGGATATTATCATAGAAATGGTGTTTATGATGAAAATGTTAAGGAGGAAGAGGAGAGGAGGAGTTAGTAGCTGTTGTGGTATGGCCTCAAGTGGGTAGGATCCGGGTTGCTAAGGCTCTCAAAACAGTTCAGGTGATACTGGCTTTAGGACACTTTTGTCCCTTTGGTGTTTGACCGTTGTTAATTTAAAAAAATGTATTCATGCATTCAACCGGTATTTAAGTGTCTTTTATGTGATAGGCACTGAGGCTGGCCCTCGTAAGTCCGGTTTCTACCCTTCATGGAGCCATTTGAGAGACAGCCATTAAACACACACACACACACACACATACACACACACACACACGAGTGTACCTTGACATATCAACAAAGGCTAGAATGGAGAAATGCTTCATGGGAAGGGAGTCTGTAGTGGAGGATTTAACCTAGTTCAGGGAGGCTCATCTGAGGAAGTGGTCTTCACGTTGAGTGCTGAGGACAAGGCGGGATCACACAGCAGTCAGGGGGAGAAAGCAGAGATACCAGCTGTGTAAGGACTAGTGGGAGGGGGCCCTGGGAGGGGACACGTGGGAGGACTGCAGAATAGAATAGAATGGTTGAATTCAATTTATTGTTGCTGTTTCTTTATTAAAGATTTTATTAATTTGAGAGAGAGACAGACAGAGCACAAGTGGTGGGGGGAGCAAAGGGAGAGGGAGAAGCAGACTCGCCACTGAGTGCAGAGGCTCTAGGCTGGGCTCAATTCCAAGACCCTGAGATCATGACCTGAGCCAAAGGCAGACGCTTAACTACTGAGCCACCCAGGCATCCCCTATTCAGTTACTATTTTAAAATTGTCTGTTTTGAAAGGAGTATATAGCAACTACTGTGGATATCCTCAACATTGAATAAAAGGTAAAAACCATTGAATTTTCAACCTGTTACCCAAACAACATCATTTTATATTCCTTTTACTTTAAGATTTTCCAGCTACTGGAATACCAGTTCTACAGAATATGCATATATTCAGCTTCTGTTTAATACCCAGAAAAAGCAACAAATCCAGGAAAAATTGTGTCCTCAAAAAGGCCTGCGTTAAATCAGTAAACATTAGTTTCAATTTATATATGTGTATTTTCATAGTTCTACATATTCATATCTTGTTATACACTTGTTTCAAAGGCAGAGCTATCAAGAGAAAGTTATATTGACCTTTTAATGCATTTTAGCTTAATATCTATAATCACTGGAAAAGAAATTATTTGAAAGTTTTGATAATGTATCAATCATTAATGATTAATAGTACTGCTAATAAAGAATGACCATGCCTATCACCAAGTATTTTAAATCCACCAAAGCTCAATGTCTTTCAACAATATTGTGTTAAGTGCAAGTTGCCAAAAAAGAGTGAATGTATAGACTGTGAATTCCTAGATTATGCATCTGTTGTTATAATGAGCCAGGGCTTGTGGAACCTATTCTTGTATTAGATTATTTTTAAGAAGGGAGAGATTGGGGCGCCTGGGTGGCTCAGTTGGTTAAGCGACTGCCTTCGGCTCAGGTCATAATCCTGGAGTCCCTGGATCGAGTCCCGCATCGGCCTCCCTGCTCAGCAGGGAGTCTGCTTCTCCCTCTGACCCTCCCAACCCTCCCCCCTCTCATGTGCTCTCTCTCTCAGTCTCTCTCTCTCAAATAAATAAATAAAATCTTTAAAAAAAAAAAAAAAGAAGGGAGAGATTGAATTCTGTGTGATGCAGTAACTCTATTAAATAAAGTACTTCAGACTCGTTTCTGCTCAGATCTTGGTCTAAGTCTGGAGTCTGCGCATTGTTTCAGTGAGTCTGGTTTGAGAAAGAACACTTTTGGCCACAAGAAGTATTTCATATATTGCTGCTTTCTAGTAGGAAGCATTCATCTTTCTGATTAGATGTGACATCACTGACCCACCATCCGTATATACCTCAGAAAACAAGAAGACTTGTGCAAGTAAATATTTCCACTGGTACTGAGAAGTTTTGAAATAAGTATGAATTTACATCTGTGCATCAGGCACTAATTATTAACAGCATTTGAAAATAAATCCTCTGTAATCTGTTCTTGGGACAGATGCATTGCTGTGTGAAGTCTGGTGTAGCATGATTATGATGGTGATCATGATTGAACATGTATTGTTACTACATGTTTAGTGCATGTTAAGCAATGTTCATAGTGTTTCACGATCCTCTCAACTGCCGCATTATGTGTCCCATTTCAGAGGTAAGTCCGCTGAGGCACAGAGCATTGAAGTGACTTGTACAAGATTGCATAGTACATTTGGAGCACCTGGCTCCAGAGCCAAACCATTTAATACCATTTCCCCAAGATTACCACTTAAAAAATAGTGTTGATTACTTCACTCCCTTAGTTAAACCTTTCATTGGCAACTCACTTGTTCCAGGACACAATTTATGATGATCAGAAAGAAGCAGAACACATTTTCTAATTCCATCATGTCCATTCAAACATATCAGAATGATGGAGGGCCTATAAATGCAGATTCCTGGGCCCACCTTGAACAACAGAACTGTGTCTCAGACAGGCCCAGCATCTAGCAGCATTTCAATACCCTCTCCTGGTTTTACCCTTTATAAACACAGAGCCACTACCATCCACGTGCAAGGTGTAGGGACTTTGAAATTCAGCGATCATGCAGTCAAGACCTCAGGCATTTGTATTTGAGATTATCCAAAACTCAAAAAGCCTTCTTCCTTGTCGACGTGTCTTCTTTAAAACCCAGTTCAGATGTGGGGCCCCTGGAAAAGCATTCTCTGACTTCTCTAGGCAGCTTGCACGACTGCTTTCATTTTTATTTTTTGCCTTATCTCTGTTCTATGTGCATGTATTATCAAACCTTCACTACAGTGTGATTACTTAACGGACTTTTCTATCTCCCTTCCCAGAGAGACAACCTTGAGAGAAAATGTATCAAAGATATGTTTCTTCTTTTTTTTTTTTTTAAGATTTTATTTATTTGAGAGAGAGGGAGAGCATGAGCGGTGGGGAGGAGCAGGGGGAGAGGCAGAGGGAGAAGTAAACTTCTTGCTGAATAGGGAGCCCGATGTGGGACTCGATCCCAGGACCCTGAGATCATGATCTGAGCTGAAGGCAGACTGTTAACCCACTGAGCCACCTAGGCGCCCCAGAGATACATTTCTATTGTAGTTCTTCCTACATCATCTTTCTCAGTTCTGAGTTTTGCATCAGCCACACACATTCTTCTCTGGTCGAAACTGATCTCCACTGGTCCTGATGTGTCCCCCACAGATTTGACTTGGTACTGCTTCTTGGTCTATATACCCATTGGCAGAGTTTTTAGTTCTTGGCTTTAATTTTAATGTTCAGTTTTAAATTAAGTAATAATAGCAAGTTTGTAAGTTCCTTATAGTTCTAAGATCCTCGTGTGTCTTAAATCAGTGCTTCTCAAACCATCACCTGCCCCGTGTGAAAATCCTATTACAAATGCAGATTCTGGTACAGGGCCTGAGATGCTGCTTTTCGGACAGGCTCCAGGTAGTGCCTCTGCTGCTGGTCTTCTGATCCTCTGAATAGTAAAGTAGGAATCATGGATCCAGTAATAATGAGGTAGATATTGAAATTTACCCCATTTCTCCAGATAAAGGAAAGTAAATAAAGAGAGGTTAAAAACACAGACCAAAATAAAAAGTGTGTAAGTGGCATCACAAGGATTGGACCCGGGTCTAGAGTATGGGCACTAACCACCCCTTACCCAAACTCTACACTGTGTGGGTTTGCCTGTCACATATATACAACTTCGGTTCTTCCTGCTCCTGGATGCTATGGCAATTATCCATATGAATTTAGGAGGTAAGGAAGTGCTGACACTTTCCACTTTGCAAAATGGCCTAGTACAGTTGCCTGGGAATGCAGTTTCCTCTCCGTAGAAGGAATGGTGAGGGGCAGGGGGAAGGAGAGGTTTAGATGAGTGGTTTCCATATGGTCTCAGCTCAGATGGTTCTTTCATTGTATTTCACATGAAGACAATTAACATCCCAGTAGACTCTGTTGCTGTCTTTTTCATGAGGGTTGCTGATGACATGATCTACTTACTCTTGGGTGAGAATATGGATCATTTGGGTCCACTGAGTTCAGGAATTTCTGTGTAAGAATATCTGAACTCCTCCTCTGCGTGGTCGTGATAAAGACAACCAAAAGTGTCGGTTAAAAAAATTAAATCTAAACACATAATTAAACGAACTGTAATTAAGATCACTAAACTAAGCGTGTACACACACACACACACACACACACACACACATGAATGATATCTGAAAGTAAATACAGCAAATAAAATAGGTACTTATATAGAAAGTTGGTATGCATACATGGTTTTATCATTTATTCTGATCCTGCCTGAGCAGAGGAGATTAGAGAAAGTTTCCTAACCGGGGAACTTCATTAAAAATAGAGATTTTTTTTTTTTTCCCCAAGACTACTGAACAAAATTGCTGGGCATGGAGCCCAAGAATCTCTAGATTTAAAACACTGCCTAGGTGATTCTGATGATCACTGGAGTTGCCCCATCAGTCTTAGACCACTCTGGCTTTTGGCACAAAGAGAGCGACTCTTTCAGTATCTCTCAGTCTTTTAATCAAAGAAATGTCTCTAAGGTGGTTTCTTGAACCAGATCATGTGTCCCTGTTAGCTGCAGCTGCTCAGGGCTTTGCTATTTAACCATTTCCTGCCCTTGAGCTTGGGGCACATTGGTGCAGGACTGTGATGAAGTCGCTCGGCACTTGCGAAGCTTATTTGCAGAAATAGCATCTGCTGGAAATCAGACGCTGCGACAGTGGGAAAACAAATCACTAAAACATGGTGGATCCAATCTCTGAGATGCCGCTTACAAGTGTTAAATAAGTTTTTGAAGACAAGCCAAGTTGCAAATGAGAAAACGGTTGCTGGTTTCAGAAATATTTTGGAAGTGTCTGGTAATTCAAATTTAGCAGGGAAGGTAGTTTTACTTATTAAACAAAAGCGATTTATAAATAATCCTGGAAAATTAAGCAGCTGGACCAGGCCAGGACTTGCATATTTTATGATTTTTAAATGATTCCAAAGCTGACTTAAAATAAATCTGAGCAATTTAAAATAATTTTATTTACCACTGAAACCTCACTCACTCAGTTGCTTACAAGAACTTCATGTTTGCTTATTTTCTATATAAAGTGAATTATCATTCCATTGAAATACTCTATTTTCTATATAAAAAGGACCACATGTCTGACATTTAGGCATCAGAAGTCTCTTATTCAACTTACTAACTTTATTTTTAACTTTAAAGATTTTATTTATTTGACAGAGAGAGACACAGCGAGAGAGGGAACACAAGCAGGGGGAGTGGGAGAGGGAGAAGCAGGCCTCCCGCTGAATGGAGAGCCCGATGCGGGGCTCGATCCCAGGACCCTGGGATCATGACCTGAGCCGAAGGCAGACGCTTAACAACGACTGAGCCACCCCGGCGCCACACTAACTTACTTTAAATTGAGGTATATAGGTCTTCGGAAAACCAAATATCAGATTATTTTGAAAGCGACAAAAACCAACTTCCTAGAAAGTGATGGTCATGGCTTTCAGCAGGGCAGGTATGTGGACAGCTGTTTGGTTTAAGATCATGAACCGCCTGAATTTCAGAACTTGTTCAAAGGAAAGGTGTAGCAAATCAGTCTTGAGCCACGAGACAGCAACATTAGAGGAGTACATTTGGTGTAGAGAATCTGAGGTAGGAGTTTAAAAAGAACTATCACAAAAATAGCATGAGAACCGAGAGGATGATTTGGGGGGCTGCTGGAAACTGCAAAAGGAAGCACTAGATGGATTCCGTAGTCCCTGGCCACCCAAGAAGGGGAAACAGGTAATTTTTAAAAAGTAATTGTTTTAATTTTTTTTATTGCTAGAACAATAATTTTATGCTAAAAAAGACAGCTTTTTGGCTAGTGCCTCAAGGAATTCAAACCGTGAACTTTAGGAATGCGTGAAAGGGGTCTGTATAAAATTGAGGGCAAGTTTAGAAGTCCTTTGAGAGCAATTGTCATGCCTATTCATCAGTATCTTCTCCCCAGGCCTCTATATTTTTCAGTGTTGGTTGCACGATAAATACATCTTAAATGAATAAACCATGTGAATAAAAGTATGCTTTTTTGTGCATAATCTCTGCTGCATCCTGAGTTTTGAAGTAATCCAACATATTTTTTTAAATTTAACATTAAATTCATTTTAGCATTTTGATTATAGTTTTGAAGTTGAGGCTTCTTTTCTAAAATAGAAAACATGGTGCATAGGGAGGAAGAATAAACTGTCTCTTAGGGTCTAAGTCACTTTCTGTTTAAACTTCGTCTTTTTACTGTGGGTCTTGTAAGATCACATGGCCAATGTCTTTTATTGCTCTTCCATTTTACTTTCTAATTGCTAAAGTGAAATGGTTTGTGAATTCTGATGGGAAATGGTTAGACTAGTAGATACCTTTGTTTAAACATGCACCATATAAAGAACTTGAATAATGTTTAGGTGCCCAGGGACACTGTGCTGGAGCAATCAGTGGATCTGTGGATGGAAGTAGAACACTTAGCAAGAAATGAATCGTCTCACAGCTGTTTTGATGATACAAACCAGCAGACTGAGTATTTTGTCAACAAGGGAAAAATAGAAGCTATCTCCTTAACCTTTAGTAAATGTTAGATATTTAGTCTTGGTGCTGTGTATTTAGAAATAGGTATTTCTTGTTTGCATGAAGAGCTTTTTAATTTGTATATTATCTGTATTTTTGTATTTTAATTGGAGTTGGGAAAAGGTAACTTGATGAAAGCTTTGGGTTGCCAACCTGTTGATAACATATAAAACCCTTTATTAGTCATTAGTACTGCTTTAAAAAAAAAAGGACAAATATTTCAACCCAGGATATGGCCAAAAGTGGCTACATAAGACATATTTTATTCTGTCTTCTGTTTTCCATTTGTTGGCCGAAAAATTAATCAGTACAGCCACTTAGGACATAGTGTCTTCCAATTCCTAGAGTAAAACATTAAATAAAATTTATTAAAATCATGAACTATATATTAAATATGTATAAAGTCAAATAGCAAAGGAAATGATTATATTAAGTATGTTAGTCCATCTTTATGTAAGACTATATATTTTAAATTAATAATTGTTATAAATTTTTTCAGAGCTCATTTCTTGTGCTGTCAGGAAACTAAAAAAACAAAAAAAGAGATACCTAATTTTTAAATAATTGGAAGAGACTTCAACAGTGAACCTAAGTCTTTTGGTTTTGTTTTGTTTTTTAGCATTCCTGTATTATATGAAACATAAGAACTTTGAAGAGCTGAGCATTACCTACCTAGAATTTTTTGCCTTTGTTTTAAGTGAACATTCCAGAGTAGATAGGAGGGTTTTGGTCAGTCTCCCTTGTCATGAAATTATGAAGAGACTTTTTTTTTAAAAGATTTTTTATTTATTTATTTGTCAGAGAGAACACAAGCAGGTGGAGTAGCAGGGAGAGGGAGAGGGAGAAGCAGGCTCCTCACTGCGCAGGGAGCCCGATGCGGGGCTTGATCCCAGGACCCTGGGATCATGACCTGAGCCGAAGGCAGTTGCTTAACCAACTGAGCCACCCAGGCGCCCCTAGAAGAAACTTCTTAATTAAAAAAAAAAAAGGAAAAAAAAGAAGATGAGCAGATATTACTTTAGAGAATGAGGGAGCACTTAATATTATCAACCGAGAAATGTAGGTTACAATTTATGGTAATGTGACTGCTACCATTGCATGTTTTAATCTCTGGTTGTTAATTTTTTATTATTGAAAGTTATTTTGCCACACCTGCAATATCGGCTATGGCTTGTGCCTATAAATGACATGCTCCATAAACTTAATAGTGAAACCTGATTACTTCTATTAATCAAGTTTTGGTCAAAGATGGCATTTATTTTAGGAAGCTGTATTTGACCACATGAGGAATGGTTTGAAAAATAAATGAGTTGGGCTCCCCGGGTGGCTCAGTTGGTTAAGTGTCTGCCTTCAGCTCAGGTCATGATCAGGATTCTGGGATTGAGTCCCTCATCTGGCTCCCTGTTCAGTGGAGAGTCTGCTTCTGCCCCTTCCCTCCCTCTCCTCTTGCTCGTGCTCACGTTCTCTCTCAAATAAATAAGATTAAAAAAAAAATGGGTTGATTGTGCTGCAATGTAGACATATAATCCAGACTTCTGGACAAATCAGCAAGCACTGCTTCCAGAAGCCTTATTCCCATTGGATTAGAAAACCGCAGGTGTCCTGTTTGAGTGATGTTCTTTGAATTGTAGCTCTGTGGGTTGATAACAGGCAGATGGGATCTAGGCACAGCCATAATCATAGATGAAAAAAAAATATATATATGTATATATATATATGACCTAGGAATCAGAATGAAGCGGAGGGATTATTATCTGTGTTTACTTTGCTTGCTACTCATACCCTCACAGGGAAATTAATAATATTTGTACCACTATGTTTTTGCCCTTGTCCTGCCATTTGCTACTTGAAATCTCCATATTGCCCAGTGGGTATTAACTTCTTTTAAAGAAGGAATTGAAAACCCAAGCCAAAAGGAATAACCCACGTGGCAGATTGCCAAGGGCTGAATGTTGCATTAAGCTGGTGCAAGTGAAGAAATTTTAATAAGTAAAAGATGGCAATAAGACTGCCAGTATTCCTTTGCCAGAAAAGCCAGAGGGTAGGTGAAGGGTATAGGAAGGAGGTTTAAGAGTATTCGATCGAAATTAAATTGGGAGACACATGAGACAATTGTAAGTGGTCTCCTGGGGATATGAGGAAATTAAAGCAATTAAACAATCTGGTAATGCAGAGTACAAACCAAATAGGATCTCTCGTTTTCTCTCTTTTTTATAACTTCACATTAGATGGTGGTTTATGTCCTCCAAGGTTACATTCCTTTCCTGTTTGGGCCAGTTTCTCAGTGGCCGTGCTCTGGTTGATGCCCTGCATCCATATGCTGTCCATCCCTCCCTTTATAACTCACTATCTCGTCTGTTCTGTACACAAATTCCAGATTAATTTTGTCTCTCTGAACATGATATCTTCTATGCATTCTATTGGTTATCTATTCAGTAGCCAGTGCCTCCCCACCCCTTTTTTTAAACCAATAAAACCATGATTGAGTAACAGTAGCAAAATGCCCAATGAAGAATCTAAATCATGATAGGTCTAGTCTGATATTGGCAGACTGTTCTCCTTTGCTGGCAATCGCTCTAGGGTAGGCATGTGGCGACGTGTTGGTCAAAGAGATGTAATCAACTTACGCTGGGAACTTTGGGAATAGATTTTCCTTCTGGAGAAAGAGAAAGCTGCATAAAGAGGAGTTCATTGTTGCGATGTGTGGGAATATGAAGCCCTAAGACAAATGTCACCGTATCAAAGATCAAAGCATAGAGGATGTTAACTGCTTAAGGCTTGGAAGTGCCTACATCTGGACTCTTAGTAAACAATAAATACTCTTCAGCATAAGCAACTATTAATTGGGTATTCTGTAATTGGTTGCAAATGCATTTTAAATAATACATCCCATTCTCCCCAAATGGCAAGGGATTCCCATTAACAGTTGAAGTGTCAGCTCTCTACCCTGGCATTTAGGGCTTTTTAGCAGCATTTTGCTTGAGTTGTCTTGTTTGCCTGTCCCCTGACTGCCCCCACCCCATATATAAGTCCCCTAGTCAAACTTAGGTCTTGATTATTTTTGATCATTCATTCAGTCTTTTGCCACCATCTCTCTGCTTTGTCATTCCTTCAATCTGTAATGTCTTCTTTGTTCTAGGTGCCTTTACTTAAACTCGAAAGGTCCTACCTGAAATTACACAACTCCCCTTGATGTCTTCTTTACCTGCTCACATGCAGACAATAACTCACATATAATATATACATACATATTATATATTTTATATATACATATATTATATATATATTTTGGGGTTTTTTGGTGGCTCTGTTTAGCACAAGTATTTTCTCTTCTCATAAGAATAATCTGATGTTTTTTTGAAACCATTCTCTTCCTACCCTTAGCTCATGTACTTGTGACATCTGGTTAATCCCAACAACACACTCCATATTCTTCCATCCCCGACCCAGCCATAATTCCGTCATAGATATCAGTAGAACTTAATCAAAACCATTCAGACCCAGGCCCAGAGTACTAGTTAGAACTTTTGGGAAAAAGATTCTCTTTTCTTCTGCTGGAATTTAATCAAGGAAGATAAAAACCGGGAGTTGTGGGGAGCCCCAAGTGAACATTTATCCGTAGGCAAAGCCTCAACAGAAAGGAAGGAGAGCTAAGAATCTAGATTCTTAGAACAATGCTTGAGACTGAAGTCAGTGACACCACGGAATCTTTTTAACTTCGTTCGTTCTTTCGTTTCTTCCTTCTTTTTTTCCAAGATAGGTACACTTAAATCATTGAATTAAAAGGGATTCAACATCCCTCTAACAATGCATTCATTTGTTAGTCACCGTTCACATACTGAATTAAACAATTTCATGTAGAGATCTAGATAGAGCTCTACTTTTGCTAGTGCATTAACTTCCTAGGTATAGGGACAGTCAACCCGATCCTTCACTCAGCACATTTCTCTGCCTTTTATTTAGTAGACACCATATAAAGAACTACTGAACTGATGTAAACTCTGAAATTCTGTATATTGTGGGATGACAGCCAATTTGAGATTTTCTAAGAATTTCCTTGCAATCACAGCATCATATTCGAAAAGCGAAATTTTTTCTTGTCACATGTCTGTGTCATAACTGTTGAGGGAATTTAGTGTACAACTTCTTCCCTTTTTTACCCATAATTCATTCTAAATAGTATTCTTCTGACTTACTGAAAAGCTAATAGTTTCCTCATTTAATGACTGGTCTGCAATTTGAAACTGCTCCAATGCTCAGTTTTTAATTTTTTTTTCACTTCTTATTCTCTTTCTCTCTCTTTGTACCCCCACCTCCCTCCCTTGCCAGCCATCGCTTAGTGATCTCATTCAGTCTTACAGCTTTGAATACCATTTATATGCCACCAGCTGCCAAATTTCTGTCTCATAGTTGTGTATACTAACATCAGACTTGTTCCAAAATGTTCACAATCTTACCCCCATAAACCAAGGTTTCTCACATTCTTCCTCAGCTCATTTGATGATAAATCTCTACTTCCATTGTGTAGATTATAACCTTAGATATCCTTGATTCCTTTTTCCTCTGACATTCTACTGAAAATCCATTTACTTATCTTGTAGGCTCTACCTTAAAAATATATTCTTAAGATAATCACTTCTTAGCACTTGTGTGATCATTATCCAAATCCCCATTACCTCTCACCTGGATTGTTATAATAGTCTCTTCACTGATCACCACGGTCAACCTCCTCCCATCATGTTCTCCTTTCAACATAATAGTAATTTTCAAAAAGTAGAAACAGATCAAATTATCTCAAAACTCACCATGACTATGCCCACTAAATGTGCAGAGAATTTTTGTAGAACTATATAAATTTTCATTTTATTGTATCTTAATTTGATAAAAATGTACCCCCAAAGTAATTGATAGTAAGATAACAAAAGTTAAAGTCTTCCAGTGGTCTAAAAAGTGGCCTTCCCTCTATATATCTGGTTTCATTTTTACTCTTTAGGCCTCTTGTTGACAACACTCCAATTACTCTGGTCTATTTGTTGTTTATAGAACACACCGGACAAATCCCTGCCTAAGGCCATTTTTACATTTGTTTTTCCTCTGCCTGGAATTTTTTTTTCTCCTTTATTCACATGGCTTCTTCCCTCACCAACTTCAGATCTTTGTCCACATGTTACTGTCCAAGAGAGGACTCTTCTGATATTTAAGATGATAATCCCCTTCCTCTTCACTCTGAGCCCTCCCTCAAGCCCTTGCTTCTTTTTTATTTTTAAAGATTTATTTATTTCTTTAGAGAAGTGGGGGAGGGCAGAGGGAGAGAGAGTATTAAGCAGACTCCGCACTGAGCACAGAGCCCAATGTGGGGCTCGATCTCACGACCGTGAGATAAGGACCTGAGCCAAAACCAAGAGTCTACACTTAACCTCCTGAGCCACCCAGGCACCCCTGCTTCTTTATCTTCATAGAACTTACTACCAGATATCGACTCTCGCTTTCTCCCTCACCTGGTACCCTTCCTCCATACCCCATCCTCTTTCTCTTCTCTGTTTCTGTGTTCCTAGCCCCTGGAACAATGCATGACACAAAGTGGGCATGTAATACATATTTGTTTAAAGAAGGAAGACCCGAAATCTAAGATTTGTGACTTGATTTTTAAATGACTTCTAATATTCATCTTTTACGTGTTGATCATTGAACAGTGGTTTTAAATGTTTAGAACTGGTTTTTTTTTGGCATTCCTCATGGTCTTCATTGTCAAATATACTTGATTTTTTAATTTCAGTTTAAACAAAAAATGAGTTTAATTTTCACTATGAAATGGTGATGCCAGACTTGGAGAAACTTTTTTTTTTGAGATCTGTTCAATCATTGAGCTTTATTTCGAGTTAATCAGATACACTAGAGTATTCCATCCTCATTCTCCTATTGGCTTTGTAAGGTCTTTCTCTCTCTCTCTGACTCTGTACGTATGTGTGTATGTGTAATATTTAATGGTTCCTCTTGGTTTTCATATGCATCATTATTTATTACATGGCTATATGTGAAGTTTAAGACCCTTGCAATAGTCTACTGTCTTGATTTCTTACTAAATTTGTGCTATCATTGTCAAATATGATACATCCACCTATAAGCCTTATGATAAAGTGTTAAAACTGTTGTTTTCATTTACATGTATTTTAAAGAAATAGAATAAAAATGTAGTCTTTTATATTTATCCACATATTTCTATTTCTTATGTTCTTTGTTTCTTCCTGTATATTGAAGTTGCCATGTTTGTCACTTTCCTTCAGTTTGGATAACATGAATTTTCTTCATGTTTTTTTTATCTTAAAATGTTTTTATATCATAGTCACATTTGAAGAGTATTTTCATTTGGTATAAAATTCTGAGTTGACAATTTTTTTTAACTTTTAAGATTATGTTCTTTTTGGTCTGTACTGTTTGATTAGAGGTCAATTGTCATTTATTTCATTGTTCTCCTATGTTATGTGTTTGTTTTTCTTCCTGCTTTCATTATTTTATCTTAAGATTTTCAGCTGTTAGGTTATGATATATCCAGATGTGTTTTATTTCTGTACATCTTTTTTGGGATTTGCTGACCTTCCTAGATCAGGTGGGTTTGAGCCATCATTTTTTCAAGTACTCTTTCTGTCCCCTTGACATTCTCTATCTGGGACACCATTTATATTTATATTATACCACTTAATTTGAACTCACAGATCTTTGAGTCTCTTTTTTTCTTTTCTTATTTCCAAACTGTATTAACCCATTCATTGGCCCTTTTTTCCCCACATATTTTACTGTGCAGGTCCATCTGTTCATTTATTATGCACATTTAAGTTTCTGAATATATGTAAATACATATACACCTTGAGTACTAATTCCAACATCTAGGCTTTCTTGTGGTAAGTTTCTGTTGTCTTTGTCTGAGAAGTGTTGACTTTCATTCTTGCAGGCATCACCTTATTGGTAACCATGTTTACCTTGAGGCTTTTAAAAAGCTTTGTTAGAGTGAGTTTTTATTTTCTTTTATTCTAGGACTAGTAAGTGACTTCCTGGGAGTCAGCTGAGTACCAGGTCTTCTTCTCTTCCAGACCTTGCAGAGTCTCACTCACAGTACACACAGCTTAGTATTTGACTAACGAATTAAGGAGACCTCCATGTAGATTTTGGGGTGGCTTTTTTCTTCAGCTCCCTTTTTTCTGGTATCCTAACCTGACCTGCAGTGAGTTTAGTAGTTTGTATTTCCAATCTGTGTTTCCTCAGTTAGAAAGACTACTGTCCTCTATTTATCTTTTGCTTTCCTGTATTCTAGAAGGTGCCTCCAGACAGAAAGCCCAGGGCTATTATGGGTCTTACTTCATATATTCCCATACTATTAATAACTGCAATCCTGCATCCCTTTGTCCACTGTTTGCAAACAGTGGCCTCATAGAGCTTTCTATTTTATTTTTGAAGGGCTAGGCTAGTACTTGCCACATCGTCATGGCTAGGACCATGTCAAATTATATTTTCATAATTCCATCTAGGCTATAGAGCTTTGGGAAAACCCTAAATAGTTGTCTTTTTCTTAAAATCTAGGCTCCTTCCCTTAATTATCTTTATGTGTTTTACTTAGAGAAACAAAACAATAATTTGTTAATGAGAGAGCCACCTAATAACATCTCATATGCAATTTGAATGTGACATAAGGTTTCTCCATGTTAAACACGAATAACCCACGTTTGTGCTCAGGTTTCACTCTCTAACTGCTGTTAAACTCAAGGTTTCAGTGTGTAATTTGGGGGAATAGATTATGTTGAGACCATAACTAGACAGATTTTTCTGGGCTTGTTCAATGAATCTTTAGGTCATAATAAACAGAGAGGTTAATAAAGTAGACCAGACAAAAAATGTATATGAACATACATGCAAATACATGTACATGTGTACCCAGATATACCTATTTCTAATTGTTTAGGCACGAATAAAGATTAGTTTCTGCTTACCAAATTTAACTATGCCCATGTCCTTGCCCTCCCAGTAAAATCTCTCTCCTTTTTGCATCATATCTTCTCTACTTCACCTCAGGTACATGACCATTTATCTGAAACTTTGATCTCCAAATTTTATAGTAGTATGGATACCCTAAGTTTTTTAATATATTAATTTTTAAAATTTTTTAAATTTTATTATGTTTTGTTAGTCACCATACAGTACATCATTAGTTTTTGATGTAGTGTTCCATGATCCATTGTTTGCGTATAACACCCAGTGCTCCATGCAGAATGTGCCCTCTTTAATACCCATCACCGGGCTAACCCATCCCCCACCCCCCTCCCCTCTAGAACCCTCAGTTTGTTTCTCAGAGTCCATAGTCTCTCCTGGTTCGTCTCCCCCTCCGATTTCCCCCCTTCATTTTTCCCTTCCTACTATCTTCTTTTTTTTTTTAACATATAATGTATTATTTGTTTCAAGGGTACAGGTCTGTGATTCAACAGTCTTACACAATTCACAATTGTATAAGAATTGTATGTATTAATTTTTAACTAATAGTACAGTTGATTTTTAGGACAGAGAATATTAAAAATGTTTGCTCTTCTCCTGTATCTGTACCTTTTCTATATCATCTAGTAATCTTGGCTTGGTTTTCAACAACTTTTAATAGTGACTTTCACCTAGAAATTACATTTATGACCTAAATCCCATTAAGAAGCTATGCTGGTACATTTTAGCATGCATGTTGTTAGCCGTTTTTTATTTTTCCAGTTTTGGAAATTCTGTGTTTTGGCCATGATGCTTGAGAGCTATCGCTGTCAGGAAATATTTTACAAATTCTCTACTAAATTCCTCCTGGGACATTTTAAATCCCTGCACATATAATCCACACTCTTATTATTATGAACCTTATTCAGCTTATTTAAGTACTGAACAAAATGGTCTTAAATAAACTCTGTCTTCATCCTTTTTAAAAGAGGTATGGGCAAGCATTAGAAGAACCCTGAAGAGAAACACAGTGACTGATTCAATAAAATCTATCACATCCAGAAATCCTGGATGCAACCAGGAATTCAAAGCACATTTTCATTATTAAATTTCATTCCTTTAAAAATAGCAGATGATGGGGCGCCTGGTTGGCTCAGTCGTTAAGCGTCTGCCTTTGGCTCAGGTCATGGTCCCAGGGTCCTGGGATCGAGCCCCGCATCGGGCTCCCTGCTCGGCAGGAAGCCTGCTTCTCCCTCTCCCACTCCCCCTGCTTGTGTTCCCTCTCTCGCTGTCTTTCTCTCTGGGTCAAATAAATAAATAAAATCTTAAAAAAAAAAAAACAAAAAACAGATGATGAAAGCTCAGTCTCTAGAGACTGAAGGCTTCAGTTTAAATCCTGGCTCTATCACTTACCTCCTGTCAGTGTTTAACATCTTTGTGCCTCATTTTCTGCATGTTGAAGATGAGGATAACAACTATCCCTATCTCCTTGCGTTATTCTGAGGATGAAATAGGAGAATACATGTAAAATAAAACTTAGAAAAATCCCTGTAACTTCAAAACATGTAATAACTTAAAATTATTAACAAGCCTGGGACATATGCAGATTTAGTCATTACTGTTTACTGACTTGGCCTAAATATATTAATAACTATTTTTATGTCTTTAGGTACTTTTAGGCACCTTTCTAGCTCTCCAAAAGAGCGCCTTATATACAAAACACTAAGCCGACCATTGCGTATGTTATATAATCCTTTTATAACACTATATTTTATTTTTTTGCATAAAAATAACCAGAATTCAAGGAATTTAAATATGTGTGCAGTTGCCTCTTCTGGGAATGACACAGTAGTTACCTTTTACCAGGAGTTCTCAACTGGGGCAATATTGGCCCGAGGGGCTATTTGGCAATGTCTGGAGACGTTTTTGGTTGTCAGAACTGGGGAAGTGATACTGGCATCCAGTGGATGGAAGTCATGCAAGCTGCTGCCGTCCTGCAGTGCATAAAACGGTCCTCTTCATTAAGTGATCTGACCCAAAATGTCTGTAGTGCTGAGATTGAGAAACCCTTTGAGACTGAATCTCCTACTGAGAAAAATCTGCACACATGTAAAAAAAAAAAATAAGTTTGGAAAGTGAGAAAGCCATCCAGGCAGCACGACTTTTCTAGATTAGAGCTTCAACCCCCTCAGCCCGTCATGGAGAGTCTGGGCTCCAGCACACGGTGCCAAGTGCAAGAGCAGCGGGCTGCCTGCCAGGACCTGCCAGAGACGAAGCTGTGCTACCCAGAACAGATGGGGCTGCTGGCCGTGTACTTCGTGGCAATTCTGAGAGCCAAGGGCACCCTGCGACCGGCAGAACGCCAGGCCCTGTGTGGGCCCTGGGAGCTCATTTAGAGCACCAGACAAGAGCTGCTTCCCTCCCTTGAAGGAGGGCACCGAGGGACAGGGGCCGGAAGGTTTCTGTCCCCACCTGGAGCTCTGCAGGTATCTTCCTCCTTTCCATAGGCTGCCTTTTAGTTTTGTTGACTTTGTTTTAGTTTTGCCTTCCAGTTTCTTCACTCTGCAGAAGCTTTTTATTTTGACTGAGTTTCAGTAGTTTAATTTTGCTTTTATTTTCCTTGCCTCGGGAGACCTGTCTAGCAAATCTCGGATGCTGACAACACCAAATGCTGGTGAGGATGCGAAGCAACAGGAACTCTCATTCATTGCTCATGTGAATGCAAAATGGTACAGCCACTTTGGAAGACAGTTTGGCAGTTTCTTAGAAAACTAAACCTACTCTTAAGATATAGCAACGACAGGGGTGCTTGGGTGGCTCAGTCGGTTAAGCGTCTGCCTTCGGCTCAGGTCATGATCCCAGGGTCCTGGGGTGGAGCCCCGCATTGGGCTCTTTGCTTGGCTGGGAGCCTGCTTCTCCCTCTCCCTCTGCCTGCCACTCCCCCTGCTTGTGCATGCTTTCTCTCTCTCTCTGTCAAATAAATAAATATTTAAAAAAGAAAGATATAGCAATGACACTCCTTGGTATTTACCCAGAGGATTTGGAAAATTATATCCACACAAAAACCTGCCCATGGATATTAATAGCATTTGTATTCATGATTGGCAAAACCTGGAAGCAACGAAGATGTCTTTCAGGAGGTGAATTGAGAAATTAACCAGAGTACCTCTAAACAATGGAATACCTTTCAGCAATAAAAGGAAATGAGTTATCTAGCTATGAAGGACAGGGAGATGCCTTAAATGCATATTGCAAAGTGAAAGAAGCCAAGCTGAAAAGGCTACATGCTGTATCATTCCAACTCTATGACATGACATTCTGGAAAAGGCAAAAGTATGGAGACAGTAAAAAGATAAGTGATCACCACAATATGATGAGGGGTGAGGGCTGGGCAAGATGAAGAGCTAGGGCACAGAGGGTTTTTAGAGCAGCTAAAATACTATGTATCATACCACAATAATGGGTATATGTCATTATACATTTGTCCCAAGCCCATAGAATACACACCACCAGGAGTGAACTGTAATGTGAACTATGGACTCTGGGTGGTTATGATGTGTCAGTGTGGGTTCATTGCTTCTAACAAATGTCTCACTTTGGGGGATGTTGATAATAGGGGAGGCTATGCATGTGTGGGGGCAGGGGACTTATGGCACATCTCTGTACTTCCCCTCAATTTTCCTGTGAAACTTAAATTGCTCTAATATCTTAATAAAAATTTATTCATAAAGAATCACAAATGAAAAAGGATTTAACATTTTAAAAAGAGAAAGAGTAATTTTAATAATGTACCAATATGAAAGTAATATAATGATATTATCTAAATTAATCTGACCCTCAAACCCAATATTTCTTTCAGACAGTATATTGATACTTTCACAAAAGTTGAATACAATCTTCTAAGAGAAATACTCATTTAGAAGAAGTGCCTTCATTTATCTGTCCAGTAGCTAGTAGGAAAGCTATGTAATCTTTATATATTCATCTGTGGCGTCTTGGAATCCTTTCTGCTAACACCCAAGAGACCGGAGGCCAATTGCTTCATTCCTCTGGATTTCCATTCCCTTGTCTGTATAACGGAGATAATAAGATACACTGTTAGAAGGTTGTTAGAAGTTTTTGTCACAACTGATCTTTATTATATTTAATGTAAAAATCATTAAAGTCATGATTTCAAGGTTGTTAAAACTTCGTGTCTTCCTGTATTTTGTCTGATGAGTCTATGCTTTTGGCTGTTTTCTTGGTGCTTGTGTGATAGAGGTTCTTTTAACAATGCTACCCTGTGTCTTTCAGTCATCTTTTGGCATATTTTTAGGTTGTTCTCTTACCTGGCCCCCACTCTACATGCCTTTGATCTTTTGTCCAATTAATACCTCTACCCAGTTTTTGACTGGTGTATAGGTATTGCTGTATAACGTGTCACTCCGGAACTTAAAGTGAGTTAAAGCTACACTCTTATTTCCCATGTTACTGTGCATCAGGTCCTAGAACAGGGCTCTGCTGGGGATTTGGTAATCTGGGGTCATTGGCTTGTCTGGTGTCTCAGTGCTCTGCCATGTGGCTTCTTTCTCTTTCTACCACGGTTTGGCCTTGATTTGCTTAGAGCGTGGTTGGACTCTGAGACAGAGAGTTCAACCTGACCTGGTGAGATAGTGATTATCAATCCCGTTTCTTGTATCATGCTTGGTACTGTACCATTGGCCAATGCAAGTCCTAAGGTAGGGCTCAGAGTCAGTGTCTGGAGTGGCTTATAAAGGCATGAATATAAGGATATGTGGTTCATTGTGGTCCACTAATGAAATAATCTAAACAATGGCTCGGATGGGAATTAAATAATATGAAAGTTGACAGTTTTTATAAATGCCTGTTATGATGTAATCCAGCACTTTTCAAATTACTGACATTAGTTCCAAACACCTCCAAAGATTCCATGGCAAGCAAATTAACATAGGTATAATTCCTTGTACTAATTAAAATATGATTTGTTTATGCTCCTGTTGAGGAAATTCATTTCTCATGGGAGGAAATGAGTTACAACGGGAGATTATCCTTCTTCCTCGAAGAGTGAGATGCTCTGGAAAGAATCCGAGACAGAGAATCTAGTATTTATCCTGTTAAACTTATATAGTTTATGGAAAAGTATTTGTTTTTTGGGCTTCAGTTTCCTTCTTATGAATTAGACATTTGGACTGATGGTCCCAGTGAACGCTTCAGCTCCATATTTTCATGTGTTCCTTGGTCTTAGTGGAAATACGTAGGGTGTTTGGAGAGTTTTCCAGTTGTGCTTAGGCAGTAGTTCTGGGAAAGGGTGCTTTGTGATTTTCTTTTGCTTTTCTGAGAAAAGCTTATTGTGCTATCGACAGCATTGACATGAAATAAACTTCTAATCAGAATTGGTTTCACTGAAAGGCAAAACATGTAATTTACCTGTTTAATTTTGGGTGTCTATACTCAGGGAAAAAAACAAAACAAAACTGTTTAAATCCAGTCATTCACTCAATCATTCTATCATCCCTGTACTGATCCATCAATGTATCCACCTATCTATTTACTGAATAACTACCATATAAGAAGATATTCTGTAATGAATGTGTATACAGGGTTACTGTAGGGTCTGAACATTAATGACGGCAGCAGTTTTGTTTGGCTGTAAGAATGTTTTTTTTTTTTTTTTTTTTAAAGATTTTATTTACTTATTCATGAGAGACAGAGAGAGAGAGAGAGAGAGAGGCAGAGGGAGAAGCAGGCTCCCAAGGAGCAGGGAGCCCGATGTGGGACTCGATCCCAGGACCCTGAGATCATGACCTGAGCCGAAGGCAGTCGCTTAACCATCTGAGCCACCCAGGCGCCCCTGTAAGAATGTTTTTAAACATAGGTACAATTTGGAATTTAGGCTCTTCTGATTCTCCGTCAAATGTTTGTGATGCGTGCCTGGCCCCTCAAGGCATTTAAGTTCATGGGATCCCTAGCCGAAAGTATTGTTATCTGTCAAAAAGTAGTATATTAAAAGGAATTTATTTGTTCAGCTTTTATCAGGAAGGAGAGGTGGGCCTCCACACAAAGGTTTGAAGAGGAGTGCCCCTATCAGGACCTTAAGGAGTGAAGATGAAGAGCATATTGAAACCTGGGAAGCTGGTGGTGAGGTCAGGGAAGGTCAAAGATAAAACCAAGTTTGGATATTTAAATGATCCTTGACTTTTCATTTCGTTAAACCATTGGCAGCTTAGTTAACAGACATGGAAGAATTGTCATTTATTTGGGAGAGGGGGAATTAAAATTTAGGAGAGCTTATTGGTGTTTAAAACAAAGATAATTATTCTGAGAACAGGGCCACGGACCCTGCCACATAATCTTGTACTATTGTAATATTAGTGAGGACTATGTTATTTCCCAAATCCTCACTTTTCTCTTTCTCATTTCTTATCTTTAACAGTGCTTTTTATTTCAGTTGGAAGATGGAAGGGATTATATGGAAATGAGCAAATCGTGTAAGGATAGCTCTGGAAGTCAAGGTGAACTCACTAGGCAATTATTATTAATAAGAATGCCTTCATTATCTTATAAAGAATTGAATAAAATATCAAAACTAAACTTAAACTCACCTAGTATCCTAAAACAGGTGCTAAGAATGTATACCTTGACAATATTCCAATATCTGCATTCAGTTCCATTAAAAACTTTCAAAGACAAGTAGTAGAAAACATTGAATATTTTCCCTAAGATGAGCAATTCAAAATAGGTAGCTTCATGGCCAATAGGGAAATTAGGGCTTAGCAGGGTCTCATTCTCCTTTGGCTCCTACTGTCACAATTCTTTGGTCCTGTTGGCTTTTCAAGAGACTGAAAATACTGGAGATCTAAAAATTATTGGCTCCAAAATACAAAAAGAAAATTGTACGTTTAAAGTTAAAATTCATTTTAAAGACACGCAATGCATAGCAATTGCATCTAGTTGGTTGCAATAGACTCCAGTTTTAGATGGTCATATATACAAACAGTATTTAGTGAGGATGTGAATACATTTTGATGTTTGATATTATATGGGGGACAGGGCATCACAAATAATTGCCTAGAGCCTAAGTATTTCTTAGAATTTTCTCTCGTTCTTTTGCTTTCCATCTTTCTCTGGCTCTATCCCCTTCCTCTATTTATCACTCAAACAACATCCTCTTTTGTGTCCTCCTTTCCCCACCCTGTTCTCATTTGGGCAACTGGTTGAAGGCAAAGCAATCCCTGGCCTTGTAAGATAGATAAGGAGGGATTTTTCACTCATGAAGAAGAAAATCATTACAAATTCCTTTGAGCTTTAAAACATAAATATCATGGCCAGTTTTTAAGGGTTGTGCATCCATTAAAGACCTGTGTTATCTGGTTCCTTTTGTTAACCATTCTCTTACTGAATCAGGTATTTTATTAGAGGACACATGAATAAGCCATGCTGTTGCTTTCTTAATGATGTGTACTCATCATTTGGATTTTGGGAAATATTTTCAGGATAGTTGAAACTTCTAATACAGAAACACACATTTGCAAAACCACTGAGAGCTTTTGCGAAATGCCAGAGAAAGTGTATTCTCACATTCTGCTGTGTAGTTAATTCAGAGATTAGTTTACCTTTTTGTTTCTATACATACAAAGGAGAAGTCAAATACTTAAATTTTTAAGAATCAATGATTGGATAAGGGTAATCAGTAAAAACAGTATTTTATCAGAAGAGCTTTTATTTTAAGATTCCTTGAGAAGCAATCTAGATTTAGCCATGCAAACTGAATTCAAACTGTTCTGGAAGTGACAATTTCTTCTGTCTTAAATGATTTCATTATCATGAGAAACAGTTCTTCTAAACTTGGCATTATTTATTGTCATTCAAATGTAGCTAAAGGCAATATTATACACATTTTGAGTTATGAGTCTCTGTTCCTCTCTATCACAATATAAAATTTCTGGCTACACCCATACTTTCGGAATCATCTGCAGTAGGTGACATTCAAGGTCATTCACAAACCCTATTTCCTAATGATAGGAAATGATAGAGTACCTTCATTGGAAATGATCCTGAGCTAGATCATCTCTGATAATTTACATGCTTTAATTAGATCATATGGTCAGTGAATGTGCTACAGAATAATCTTCAGCTTAATGTTTTATGTTCCTATCACTTCATTAAATGAAATATTTATTACATTTAAGTAATTTTCATCATTAACATTTATGTTAATGTTCACTGCACACAGTTTGCTTACAGTCACTACCTAGGTGATAGTATGGTCTTAAAAACTCTTTAATAAACCATAGCCATATGAGTATATTCACTTAGAGCATGAGCATCCTCACTTTTCTCTTTCTCATTTTTAATCCTATCTTTAACAGTGCAGAGTCCTATCTGACTTCGGAGAAAAAAATGAACTTCACAGATCTGTGGAGTTTTTAATTCCTCAAGATTCAAAAGAAAAGGGTATCATCATATAGTAAGTCAAACAGACCTAAACTGAGATATCCTTAATTATATGGAGATAGGATGCTGTGTTTTTATGTTAAAAATGGATTTTGTTTTGATTGGTCCCATGACTGATAATAATAGGAAGAGTCAATGCCAAAATGGCAACAGGACATCAAGGGATGACTGGGATGTTACATATCCCAGAGACAGCAGGGTGCAGCGATCAGATTTGGTCTTGGAGTTCTTGTTCATTGATGAAGTCTATGACCTGCACAGTAAAATCTCTGAGCCTCAGATTTACAAATCCATTAAATGGGAATTATCATACTTCACAGGATTACTGAAAGGATCAAATAAGACAATGATTGTCAAAATGTTGTGAGTTATGTGCAATGCTATTCAGTATAAGAAGCAGTGCTCTTGAGTAGGACCCACATGACACAGTATGTACAAAATACCTAGCAATATTCTGTGCTGAATGAAACATTATAAGCACTTAAATATTTGGCAGAAGTAATAATATAGAATAATAATTGGTATTATATTAATTTTAAAATGCAAAATGGGCAGTAAGAGACCAACAGTATATGATTGGATTCCTTTCCTTCTTTCAGTTAGCCCTCCTCCAGATTAAAAAAGTTATCCTGAGAAAATATACACACCCAGAATTGAAAATAAGCTTTTTCTGTTAATATGGCTTACTTGGATATAAACCTGCTCCTTAGATAGATGTTAACTCTGATGTATCATTTAGTAGGAGTTGAAATAGCCTGTCTCCCATTCTCCCTTTCTGTCTCTCTGTCGTCACCACCCCTTCCAACCACTCCTGTAAGTTTGGATAACCGTACTTCCTTGTTGTGTGAATATTTTCTTAATTGACGTAATGTATAGGCTTGTGAATTATTTCCTGGTTTTTCTTCGTTCTGCAAAAACTACAAAAATTATATTTTCAGGCAAGAATATATTAATTTACTTATTCAAGTATTTATTTATGTGCTTCCCATGTGTCAGGTACATGTTAGAAAGGCACTTTCTAACAAGGCCATGTTGGGTGCTTTTCAGATGCAGGGAGAGATGAAATGGCTTATTAACTGCTCTAAAAATTCATGGACTCTCTGAAGGAAAACAGTAGCAAAGTGTTGTGTATTTATCATATATGCAAACGTAAGATACATGGCAATAACAGTACAAAGAATGGAAAGGGAGAACTGGAAATATATTTTTAGGGTTTTTACACTCTATGCAAAGTAATATATTAATTAAAGATACACATTATAAACCTATAGGTTAGCCTCCAAACACAATTTTTAAAATGGTATAAATAAAAGCCAATAGAGGAAATAAAATTAAATCTTAAAAAATGCTCAATTAATTAAAAAGGCAGAAAAAAAGAACACATTGGAAAAAATAGCTAGGAAAATGGTAAATTTTGATCAACCATATTAATATTCATGTTAAATACAGAATCTAAATACACCAATGTAAAGATGCAGATTATGAAATTAGACTTTAAAAAATATGGACCAAGTTTATGTTGCCTGTAGGAAAACTAACTTAAATATAAAGACATAAATAGTTGACAGGTATAAGGATGAAAAAAGATAAACTATGTAAACATAAAATAATGCCAGGGTAGATATATTTATATCAGACATGTAACCTTCAGAAAGAGGAACATGATCAGAGATAATGAGGGACATTACATTATGATTAAGGGGTCCATTCTCCAAGAAGATAAAACAATTTTAAATATGTATGTACCAAACATCAGTGGCAGAGTGTATGAAACAGACCAAAAAAGGAAGGCGATAACATTTCACAACCATCAAAATGCCTAAAAATAAGACTGATCCTATTAAGCGTTAACAAGAATGTGTAGCAATTGGAATTCTTGTACGTTGATGGTGGGAATATAAAGTAGTACAATCACTGAGGAAAAAAGTTTGGAAGTTACTTAAAAAGTTAAATATACATTACTAATATGGTGCAGCCATTTCACCTTTAGATATGAAAGTAAGAAAATGGCATATGTCTGGACCAAGATTGATATGCAAATGTTCACAGCAATTTTATTTGGATTGCCAAAACTTGGAAACACCTTAGATGTTCGTCAACAACTAGGTAAAAAAAACATGTTGTGAAATACAACAGTAAAGGGAATGAACTCTTGATACTAGAAATAACATGGAGGAATCTAAAAATAATTTGGTTGATTGGAAAAATACCCCCCCCAAAGTAAATACTGTCTGCTTTTGTTAGTATGGAATTCTCAAACTGCAAACAATCAAAATTATAGAAAATACAAATTAATTTATAGTGGTGATATGCACATCAGTGTTTCCCTGGGGCAAAGGGGAGAGAGACATGAGGGATGATGATAATTGAACATGAATGAAGAAACTTTGGGGGAGGGATGTTGTCTATATGTTAAAACTTACATGATTGTACATTGTAAATATTATAATTTATTTGTTAAATCTTCAAAAAGTAAAAAAATTTATTTAAACTTTTCTCAATGCTTCATCTAGAGCTAAGGCATAAATACATGGAGGGCTGGAAAAGGAACAAATTTAGATGATTGACAGCTCCTTACTTCAGTTTTATTACTACATTCAGTTTGCTGTGCTGTTTCTCTAGAATGAGTCCTTATTTAGAAGTCTCTGCATGTAAAGGTGTTTTTTCATTGCCTAAACCACCAGTTCACCATCATGTTAGAATGTATGTGAATCCTACTGATGTGCCTTTGTACCTGGGAAAATGAAAAATATTATTATATGTGTAAGGGGTAATGTTTAATCAATACAAAATGAAGGGTAATACAACTTTTTTTTTTTCTTTTTTTTTTGGTACAACTTGCTTCTAAATTCCCCTCTGGAATTAACTGTGGCTTCAGGTTCAAAGTTCCACCTCCGATCTCTTTATATCCACACTTAGAAAAACATAAGGAGCTTAAATAAACTCTAAGGACATTTTGACTTCTAAAAATGTATTATTCAGTAGCATTAAATCTTTCTGCCCCCCTCTACTCTGTGTCTACCACTATGCTAGCTGTTACAGATAGGCAATAAAGTCACTCCCACCAAGGAGTTCATGGGTCCCTGAGGGAAGCAGTAAGCAAATCATTATAATACAGTGTGTTTTCTGCAGCTCTAGACATCAGCATGGGGTGCTTTAGGAACCTAGAGGAAAGAATGCCTAACTCTGGGAGGCAGAGAGGCTATCTTTTGGTTATTTTCCCATTATCCACTGCAACGTTCCCCCTTTCTAGCATTGCTGATTTGACCAGGTGTCCTGTGATTCCAGAGAGGTTGATTCCACAGTGCCTCCAAACGTAAAACTTGAGCTTGTCCACTCAACAATCTTAGGACTTACATTGAGAATTTGGGAACACATACATAATGGACACAGGATAGGAATCGAAATACCTTCATTCTACTTTGTCTTCTGAACACTGATATACCAGTAATACAGGCATACTGTGTACAATACCTCCACAGTTCACTTCTTCCAGTATTTTGCTTCCTTTAAGATTTAAAACATCTGAGCCCAGTTCTCGTTTTTGCTGCCTGAGTTGCATGTTCATGTTAGACCAGACTAGGGTGTGTATGTGGTTCTCGAAATTGCTATGACTGCATCATAAGCCTCCTCATATTGTCTGCCTGGGTGGAGACAGCTCCTCTTGAACTGAAGGTAAGAATGAGGTGATCCTTAATTAAAGATTATAGTGCCTTTCATAAAAATTGGCTGATAATTGATAGATGTTAATTACAGCGTATAATAAAATGAGTTACTGAACCTATTTTGTTTAACCCCCGAAGACTCTTCCTATTACCTGAAATTGTGCCTAATATATAGAGTAAATTTAAGAGCCTCTTTTAAACAAGTAACTTGTAAACTTTCGCTCAAGGTTTTGAAGGTGAGGATTAGAGGGTTAAATAAAATATGTTGTGAGAGAAGAAAAGAAAAGTTAAAGATGTTGAATTTGTGTATAACCAGGAAGTTAACTATTTGATTCCTTATTCCCTAAAGGAGTATTTCTTTTCTGGAACTAGTCTCATAAGGAGTAAATTATTACTTTTCAGTATTTCAGAGAAATTCTCTATTTCTGTTTCCGTGATAACTTCTCTTCCATCTTCTGGCCTATAAATATCAACTTGATGTTCTATGTGTTTTTTTTTTTTTTTTTTTAACTAGATGATTTTTAGGTAGACTCTGATTTCCTTTTTTTTCCAACTTTTTTTAACTTCAACTTTTTCTAGTATAAAATCACATCTTTGTTTTATCTGTTAATTATTTTCATTTCTAAGCTACCAGTGATTGTTAATTTCTGTAAAATTCATGGATGCTCATTTACCTTTTAAAAGAGAGGGAGAATCTCATATTTGGCTATTATTCAAAGGAGAAGATTAATATGGGCTTCCAGATCTCCATGGGAACACAATAAGTGTTTCCCATGATTTATTTTCTAGAAATGGAGAAAAAAAAAAAAAACACATCATTTCCATGGAGATACAAAGGTGAACTAAACAGAGATAGCCCTGAGGGCATTGACATCCGTAAGCACCCACAATCCTGCCACCTTCCTGATCACAAATATGAGGTGCTCCTGAATTCAACCCAAAATGCCAGTGAGTGACTTAATTAGACATATTTTTGTATCTTCTGAAGAGTTAAAAAAAAAAACTGTTAGGGTTTGTCATGTGATAATGGAAAGGTGCATATAAAATAATCTGGAGGAAAAAACTTCTTTGGAAATAGAATAATGAAGTTCAAGGCTCACTGTGGGGGGAAAAAGATGCAATAAAACACCCGTGAAATGACAATATGTCATTGCCTTTGGAGTTAGGAGAAAACCTCTTAATTAGTAGATTTTATCATAGAGAGTTTTTTAAAATTAGAAGACACCTCAGCCAGTACACATGCATTGTTCTCATGTAAAATCCTTACATAAAACCTTTTCCCTTTTACATTTGGCATTTCTGTAGATCCAGAAAATCAGTATTCAATTTGTTGGTGGTAGTTTTGTTTCTAATGAGGTAGAATTATTAATTCCTTCCTTTTGTAGTATGTACCTGGTTAGTTTATTTATTTTTATTACTATTTTTTTAAGTAGGCTCCCCACCCAGTATGGAGCCCAATGCGGGCCTTGAACTCATAACCCGGAGCTCAAGACCTGAGCTGAGATCAAGAGTCAGACAGTCAACCGACTGAGCCACCCTGGTGTCCCTCCTTGGTTAGTTTTAAGATGTGGTATCTATGCCCCAAAGTAAAAATGAGAACCATACTATGTGTTTAGCACAATTCAATAAAAGAGAGCAGGGTATGAAATAGAGCAGACTTGGTTTGTGTTCCACTTCATTAATGAATTCATTTATTCAAAAAAAAATAAATTAAGTATATGGTCTGTGCCTGGTATTGTGCATAAAACTGAGAACACAGAAACAAAAGATAGGAAATAAAAAGATAGAGACATAAAAGTTATCTTCCCTTGGTAATCTTAAGTGAGTATAAAACAACCTAATAAAGGTCATGGAAGAAGTAAGAATAGGGAATGGTGGGAATGTTCAGGAGCGGCTTCTATCTCAGCTAAGACAGGGCTCTTGCCTTGGAGCTTGAATAATATAGGATGGAACCAGGTAGGGAAGGGAAAAGGAACAGTGTGGAGAACACCAAGGTGTGAGCCTGAGACATTAGGAAAATTGCAAAATAAGTGCTTCGCCATGAGTGAAAGGATGGAAACTGGTGTAGGGAATGCTGGAGAAATAGCTAGCATGTTGATCAAGACCATTTTTGCAGCATTCTCTAGGTTGTTCTCAGCATTTAAAGAGACTTGGTGCAATCAGAGGTGGGTTCTAAGAAATAGCACCCTGGGGCTGTACTGGGGAGAGATTTGAAGCCCATGCAATTGTAAGCAGAGAAACCAATTAGGAACCCACTAAATTATTTAAAAAAAAAATGCAGGGAGGAGATTCATGTGAGTGGTTTCATTATCCACCATGGGAACAATACAGATATTTTATCCTTTGAAAGAAACATCCGAATTCTATGGATAATGGTTGCTTTTATATCAATATATTGGTCTAAGACATAGATTGCTAAGTGACTTAATGAGCATTCTTTTTCCAACCATCTACTGGTTCCTTCTGTTACAATAAGTGAGTTTGAATGTGTTTAGATTCACCAGGTAATTTGAAACCCAGTTTGTCACAGTCTCTACCCCTTGATTATTAATTCCTGAGGTTACCATCATGCCCACTTAGAGTTGAACCATGTGAGTAGGTAGTCCTAACTATTAATTTTGGATGTCACATTTATACTTTTTGTATGTATCCCCTTGATTTGGTTCATCCTTTCTTTATATGTTCTGATTTTTATTTTTTATTTTTTTTTAAAGATTTTATTTATTTGGGAGAGAGAAATAGTGTGTGCGTGCACACGAGATGGAGGGGCAGAAGGAGAGAATCTTTAAGCAGACTCCCCACTGAGCGTGGAGCCCAATGAGGGGTTCTGTCTCACAAACCTGAGATCATGACCTGAGTGGAAATCAAGAGTCTGATGCTGAACTGACTGAACCACCCAGGTGTCCCTGTTCTCCTGATTTTTAAAGTAATTTTTATGATTAGGCTTACCATTAACAATGACATATTCGAAATTATTTGACAAATTTGATCACATTTTAAGTCTAGACTTTTATTATAATTATAAAAATAATTTCTGCATAGCCTAGTATATCCTGTTGGGATATATTTATCAATAAGTAATAAAGTATTTTCTTTGATAAGTTATTTTGACATGAAATATTACCATTTGGGAGCTTTGAGATTATTTCTGCATGTTTTTTGGTTACTGGGCCAGGTTCTACAAGTTACAGTCTTAGAAAAAATATACTTTAATAGATTTTTCCAGAAATACCAGAAATACTATAAATAATAATTTCATATTAGTTTTCAAGGCTTGGGAAAGCTTCCATGCAATTCAAAATATATGTGATGCAACTGAATATATAATGATTATTAACAATTTTAAAAATTTTGATAATGGTATCATAGTACAGTAATCATATCTATGTTTATATCATATATTTTGTTTTCCTTTTTAAAAATTTATTTAGCCAATGTAAGAGCTTAAATTAGTGTTTTTCTTTTCTCAAACTGTTTAAAGTGCTTTTAATCTTTTGCCAATATTTCAAGAATTGAGCTTGATAACTCAGTAACTATATAAACTTGGGGATATATTACTTCTTACTGTTAAATGGAACAAGACCTTGAGTAACCAGATGAGATTTAACCAGACAGGTAAATTGTTACTGTTGGAAGGCCAGTAATCCAGGGAGTAGTCTGTAGGCATTTCTTATTGGAGTGATGAACCTGGAGACCAAATAGAACTATTCCCACTATATAATAAAAATAGCAAACAAGTATTTATTATTTATAATGTTCCAAGTACTTCTAAGCAATTAAATGGGATGAACTGATTTAATTGTCACAGTACTCTTATAATGATTTTTACAAATAAAAAAATCAAGGCACAAAATGGTTAACTGACCTGGCTAATAAAACATATTAGTAAGTGATAGGGTTTGGAATTTGAACCTAAAAATTCTGAATTAGAGTGAACTCATCTGATGAGACCAGGGAAATGCTCTTCTATATGGACTATGCTATGGTAGGTGCTCCAGCCACTGATATTTATGGATTTATTTGATTATCACATGTCATTAAAAAGCTTTTTATTATAGGGGCCCAGTGTGGCTCAGTTGGTTGAGAGTCTGACTCTTGACTTTGGCTTAGGTCATGCTCTAAGGGTCCTGAGATTGAGCCTCACGTTGGGCTTTGCATTCAGCATGGAGCTTACTTAAGAACTTTTTCTCTGTCTCTCTCTCTGCCCCTCCCCCAACTCTTTCTTTCTCTGTAAAAAAAAAAACACAAAAAACTTTTTATTATAGAATTTTTCAAATACTTGCAAAAGTAGAGGGAATCTCCTCATACCCATTATGCTGCTTCAGTAATAACCCAGTCTTGTTTGATCTGTACTCCCATCCATATGGGAAAACTGAATTACTTTATAAAGAAATCCAAAATATTATAGTATCTTATCTCAAAAAATAGAGAACTATGATACCATTATCAAAATTTAAAAAATTGTTAGCTTCATTGTATATTCAGTTACATCACATATATTTTGTCTTGCATAGAAGCTTTTCCAAGCCTTGGAAACTAATATGAAATTGTCATTTATAGTATTTCTAGAAAAATCCAGTAAAAGCATATTTTTTCTAAGACATAACTTGTAGAGCCTGGTCCAGTACCTGGAAATAGCAGGTAATTCATAAAATAAATGTTGGCTTTAACCTCTTTAAAATGTGGAACAAAGATGTCTACTGTTGGTTTTCCTTCTGTTTTTAATTGCCTGTTGAATATGTAACCTCATGTTCTCTATGTTTTTTAATACTAAAAGCCACCTTACATCCATTATTGAAAGTCTAATAACAATTTTTCCTGTTACTTATTAAGAACTTCTTTATACCATTATGAACACCACCAGTATTATTGAAATGCTATATATTTGCCATCATTTATTCCTCTGAAAACTCCCACTCTATTTCAGCATCTTGAACATTGAAATTCCTAGTACTTTCAGTAGAACAGTTTGGAGAAAACTTACTTCTTAGCAGAAATGGAATATTATTACAGTGAAAGTCTGTTAAGAAGCCTACTATACTTCAGAATGAAGTGACAGGTATGCTGAACTAAAAGTCATCCACTCTTTAAATTCACTTACAGTAAGCTCCTGTCATTCCCCAGAGACAAGGTGCTTTAAAAATTACCTTAGTGGAGTGGCAACTTCAAAGGAAAATTAAATTTGGAGGTGGGGGCTCGTAGAATTTCTAAACTTTGGTGTGTATTATTTGTACCTCAAGTGTTGCACTAGAATGAGCCAAAGTGAAGTATATTACCTGGGAGAACCTAATAAAAGCTGTTGATAAGAATGAATAGAAAGAAAAGGGGACACAGGAATTAATTTCCTAGCACACATCATACTCAGACAGTTGACTTTTATGTCATTGAATCTTTAAGACAACCCTAGAAGGAAGCCATTATCCCCATTTTGAAGATGTGGAAACAGAGATTTAGTTCAAATTATGAATTCACTATGATAACACATGATGCAGGTGTTTCAACTGTAAAATTTTTGCTTTTACCATCATACCATTATTAATCCCAGAGACCCTGTGTTACTGTTTTATATTAAAAAAAGATATAGAAGGGTACTTCAGGATATGATAAAGTATTTTATATCATTGGGGAAAATAATTACTTTTCACGTCACTGGATTGGTACAGTTGTTCATTTCCTTGGAAAAAAGATAAACTTTGTGCATATTTCACATTATCAAAAAATTACTAAAAGCAGACCAAAACAGAAACTGTATTTATTGTAGTAGGGAAAGCTTTGCTAGCCCTGATGTAAACCTCAAAACCCATAAAGGCTGAGATGGACAGATTTGGATACATTAGCTTGAAAAACAGTGAATGATTAAAGACACTGTTAACAAAGTTAGAAGGGAAAATGGGGAGAAACATTTACAATGTATTTAAATAAAAAAAAGTTTAATACTTTGACTATATAGAAAAAGTACAACAAAATATACAAGAAAGAAACTCCACTACCTAGAAGAGAATTAGACAGTAGAGAAGGAATAATAATACACATTTGAATTGTAATGACTAAAAAAATCTGATAAAAATAGATAAACATTATAAAAGGGAAATTAAAATGATAGTTGTTTTCCATCTATCAAAAATGCAAAAACAAGTTTAAACATTATTGACACCGGTCTTGGGGGATTAATGCATTTATACAATGGAATGAATGCTATTCATGTGAAAATGGCATACATGGATATATGCTGACTCGTAAAGATTGTTCATGATGTATGCTTAATCTGTAACAAAGCGGGTTGTAAAATTCCATTGTTTTGGTACAAAGCTAAACAAAATTAGCGTGTGCTTATGTCTGTGTCTGTTCTTGTCTTTCTAGCTACGAGATTAAGCACAAAACGTGTTGATATGTGAGCAGATACATAGATACATAAATAAATAAGGTATTGGTACCTTTATCATACTGGAGAAAGAAAGGAGATTTTTTTCCTTACTGTTATATACATCTAAAACATTATGAAAGAATCATTGGATTATAAGTGACTTCTTTTTTAACTTGTTAATGTAATCCTGTCTTTTATAATCAGAAGCAATTAACATTAATGTAGTGATTTCAAATGTTTTTGTAAATTGTGAAATTACACCCTTATTATAGACTTCTGGAATGTTAGCTGAATTATATATTGTAAACTGCTCAGAGTTTATAAAAAATCCTTATGAAATTATCATAATAATTATTCCTTAGAGTGGGAGAAAAATATGCAAGCTAGAACATCAATACAATGCCTCAAACATAATGTACGTCTCTAAAAAGATGAGGATAGATGCTGTCAAACATGAGAAAATGCATCCAAAAAGTATTAAAAAATAGGAACATAGACTTCACCTTACCAACCATGCCTGAAATCAGCTCTAATCCCTTTATATAGGTATAATTTTACATTGGTCACTGATAAGAACTGAAATAATTGCACACGTATAGAAAAAGGTCTTGAAGGATAATCCCAATCTGAGAACAGTAGTTTTTGTGGAGAAGAAAGGTGACCGGCATGAGGGTAGTGCTCAAGGAACTTAATTACCTTATTTGTAACTGCGTTTAATGAGGAGAATGTATTCGTATATTAATTTATGTAATTCAAATTTTAGAATAAAAATAATACATTTGACAGGTTTTGGAGGGTAATAGATAGCTCCTTTCAGCCAAGGGCAGTTCCTGGGGAGGACTGATAGCTGATGCCTAAGAGTGAGCAGTACTCCCCAAAGTAGGAAATTAACCTTCAGGTCCTGTATGGGGCATCTCTAGGGCAGAACATAGTGTCTGGTACAGTCTACCACTTCTTCATGCAAGGTCTCAGTGCAGTCACTCCAGCATTCTGGCAGGCCTCTTTTCCTGGGGAAAAATGTCTGCGAGGGAGGTCAGTGGTAGACACAATAATTCACACAACTCAAGAAGGTCTCAGGGCTGCAACTTGTACTTACCATCTCCCTCTACTCTCCATTCTGGATTGCCTTCACTCTCAGCATTTTGCTGTCCTAAGTAGTTTCCTTGGTGGTGTGATCCAGACCCTCTACACTGAGAGCTCTTCTCAGGCTCTTGAACTTTTCCATTCAACTTAAAAAAAATGAGCAGGGGAATACCAAGAGATGCTCGCATAGTTCTCATTGGTGCCAAAGAATTACTCCTCACCCTCCTTAGCTAACAGAAGCTCTATCTTCTGGCAAGAGCCAGGGATCCCTGAAAGTAGGATGACTCTTGCCCTTGCCCCCTCATCCCTTGGCACAAAGAACTCAAAGTAGGAGGGAGACAGCTGTAATTTAAAGTTGAGTGGGACTTGTGCTATATCTTAGTGCCCCTTTAAGAACCAGGACTGTGAATACACAGATACTGAGAGTTACAGGTATATGTGCATTATTGTGTGTATTTATGTAAACATACATATTTGTATATGAATATGGATTTTATATCTATATAGCTTCACAAATAGATTATATACATATATAAATGATATATACATAAATATCTATAGCTTTCTATATTTTGTAGCTCTCTTTGCTGAGAGACTGTGAACTATGACCTCCAGTAGTAATGTACATGCCAAACACTTGGATTTAATTCCTAGAAACAATCTCCCCCTAAGAGGAACCAAGTCTCCTTAGATTATAGAGCTGGGGCCAGTGAGCATATAACAGGAGTATTAAGATGAGTATGTAACTTGGGGCACCTGATTGGCTCAGTCTTTAGGCGTCTACCTTCGGCTCAGGTCATGATCCCAGGTCCTGGGATTGAGCCCTGCATCGGGCTCCCTGCTCCACGGGAGGCCTGCTTCACCCTCTCCCACTCCCCCTGCTGTGTTCCCTCTCTCGCTGTGTCTCTCTCTGTCAAATAAGTAAATAAAATCTTTTAAAAAAATTTTATATAAAAAAAGATTAATGTGTAACATATTGTTGTGCCCAAAAATAAGTAAATGCTTAAAGGCTGTTGGGGATATGGCAAAAAAAAAAACCCACATGGATGCAAGTTTGAAGGAGTGTCACCAAATCTATGACAATTTGGGTGTCAGAATAGATCATGACAGTATTAGATTGCAAGCCAATGAATAAAATAGAAATCCACCACTCCACACTTACATAAGTAGATAAATAAGGAAGAAGGAAAAGAACTTCCTCAGAGTAGTTTACTGAGTGACAGAAACAGAAAAAATGATGAGATAGGCAATCATTTTTTGGCAGCCATCACTGGGGTAGTTGGCACAGGCGAGAATCATTAATTATGTAAATGCTGTCTTGTAGGGGTTTGATGAGGAACAGAGGATCGATGTAATCAGAATAGCTCCCAGTAATATAGTAACCAAAACAAAGGGAGGAAGTTTTACTACAGTGCATGATGCTGAGAACAGCACTACCATCCAACTCTGGGACCCCATTCGAGTCTACCAACTTTCCCATATCTCTTTATCTTTATGGCCCAACCCTCTGTCCAAAAGTGGGTTTCCATTGAAGAAAACTGGCAGAAACCAGGTGACAACTTGAATATCATCATTGGTGGGATGTTACCCGAGTGTGCATCCTCATGTGATGTACATAATGCATGGCCTCAGTCTTGTTGTGAGGGAACATCAGACACTAAGGGTTATCCTATAGCATGAAAACCTGTACTCTTGAAGACCATCAGGGGTTGGAGAAATGGGGAAAAACTGATGAGATTGCAGAATCTGATGAGGCGTGTTGGCTAAATGCAGTACATATTCTTGGGTGGGTTGCTGGGCCAGAGTGGTTACAGAGATTTTATTAGGTTTTGTTAAACTTTGGGATCTATGAGTTGAGTCAGTGTTGTTACCACTGTTATTTAACTGAATGGGAAGGGTGTATGGTAATAATGTATAGAGGTCTCTTTGTTTTTGGAGAAAACACTGCAGTATTTAAAGGTGATAGTGCAAACTGTAAAAAAAAAAAGAAAAAAGAAGACCATATCAACAGAGAATAAAAGGATAATCATCAAATGTAGTAAACTGTTACCATTTGGGGATTTAGGTAAAGGGGATACAGGGCTTGCTTTTACTATTCTTGCAATTTGTGAGATATATTTGCCATTATTTCAAAATTTAAACATGAATTTTCAAAATAAGATTATCTTTTTGCCTAAGATTTATTGTTGTATCAGAAGAATCCTTACCCCTGCGTAGCTTATTTCAAATATTGTACATTGTGCTTAAAGACCATAGTCTATGCATAATCTTTGGTGAAGAGTTAAACCTAATGAACAAAAAATCTGTTAGTGCTAAGAATTACCTATCTCAGGTAATGGTACTTTGGTTAAATCAATATGGTAGGTGATGTTAATGGCCATTTTCTAACACTGAATACAAAGAAGCCCAAAGGCCAAAGGAAGCTGGCACAAAAGCAAAAACAAAGCCAAAATTCTAATATTCTCCTGGTTTTCTTTGGAAGCCACATGTTTTCAATCTAGATTAAAGTTTTTTTGTTTTTTTTTTAAGATTTATTTATTTATTTATTTGACAGAGAGAGAGACAGCGAGAGAGGGAACACAAGCAGGGGGAGTGGGAGAGGGAGAAGCAGGCTTCCCGCGGAGCAGGGAGCCCGATGCGGGGCTCGATCCCAGGACGCTGGGATCATGACCTGAGTGGAAGGCAGACGCTCAACGACTGAGCCACCCAGGTGCCCCTAGACTAAAGTTTTTATTTTATGGACTTATAATTGACATACAATATTGTATTAGTTTCGGGTATACAGCATAGTATATTCAGTATTTTTATGCATTATGAAATTATCCCCTCGATAGGTCTAGTTGTCATCTGTCACCCTACAAAGTTATTACAATATTATTGACTATATTCCCTGTGCTTTACTTATTTACTCCCCATGACTTATTTATTTTATAACTGGAAGTTTGCACCTTTTAATCCCCTTCACCTATTGTACCCATCCCCCAACTTCCCTTCCTTCTGGGGACCACCTGTTTCTTCTCTGTGTCTAGGAGTCTGTTTCTGTTTTATTTGTTTTGTTTTTGAGATTCTACATATGAGTGAAATGGTACAGTTATTGTCCGTCTCTGTCTGACTTATTGCACTTAGCACATATTAAAGTTACTCAACTTTCTTTTACTGCTTTCCTTTATGTTTACTTTCAGCAAAAGCCATTTTCATTTCTTCCCCCATTTTCTTTATAGATTTGTCTGGGAAAGAGCTCTGTAACTTAGTATGTATTTAGAGTTGTGAAATAGTTCTTCTCTCCTTAATCCTTTTGCTTACTCCCATAAATGAGTCATTGATGTTTTCCAACAGTTCCTGGGAAACAGAGATCTGCTTCTTGTTAATGTCACAAGTTGTCTTTTCCTGGAAATCAACAAGCGAGCAAACCAGAATAAGTCTGAATGGAATTTAATAAGTATCTCTTTCAGACCAATAGTAATGAATGTTTTCTTTTTAAAGATTTATTTATTTATTTTAGAGGGAGAGAGCGAGCAGGCAGGGGGAACGGCAGAGGGAGAAAGAGAATCCTCAAGCAGACTCCACGCTGAGCACAGAGCCCCACACAGGGCTCAGTCCCAAGACCCTGGCCTCATGATCTGGGTGGAAATCCAGAGTTGGCTGCTTAAGCAGCTGAACCACCCAGGTGCCCCATAATCAGTGTTTTTTTTGTTGTTGTTTTGTTTTTAAGAATATCATGTATTCTTGTGTTTTTTTTTTTTAATGTGCTTGTATAAATCTCACTGAAAAAACCTCAGACTCTCCTGCTATCTCCACTTTAATACAGTATTTTAAAAATATAGTTTCAGTTAAAGGGAAATGATGAGTTTTTCATTTAGTACTTCCCAAATCATATTTCATTTACTGTTGTGTTCAGGTACTCTAGTTGTCATTTCAAAACCCAAATAATCACACTTATGGTGAACTTACTTCTGTGGGAATGTATGTCTTTTGTCAATTTGCTTGATACTTAGACTACATTTTTTTTACCGGATCCTACTAGATGATTCAGCTTCTTCATCAAAGGCACTCTGAATCCTAATACCTGGCTTCCTTACCCCTTCCTTTTTCTTATCTTGAATTTTTTTATCTTGCTTACCTGTTTTGTTGCAGCTCTTCTACTTGGTATTAACTACGTGAAATTCACTACTTGGATCTCAATCATTTTAGTCTGCCCTGAACTCTCTGGGGCAGGGCAAGGGGAGAAGTGGGGATAAGGAAGCTTGGAAGAAAACCACCCTCTTCTCTGTCCCAGTGTGATCCTATAGACTTACGCTCTTCCCGTTCCTTCTGTTTTATCCTGTCTGTATTTGTAGCATGTCATTTAAAAAAGGCCATGATGTGCTCTCAGGGGAAAAAAAAAAAAAGATATTGATTTTTCTGGGAAGAAAAAAATACAATAGGAAAAGTAGTTTGCTTTCTTACCTGATAAATGTGTGTGGTAATCAGTATAGGATAGAGAGAATTGAGATTTGGCTTCAAATTTTCTTTGCATATTTGCATATTCTCTTTGAATATTTGGCCAATATTCTCTTTGCATGAGGCTGTCTTTGTTCGTGCACCTTGAGAGGACTCTTGCTCAGGACATTGACCTCAACTTTGTAGTTTCAATGACTACATTGTTTCATTTTTGATAAAACACCTTCCTTATCAATTACCTAGAATGCATACCTAATTTCTTGGTATTTTTTTTCCTCTTAAAACTGTGCTATCCTCAGACAATGTTGATAGTGCTCACTCACTGTAAGATACACAATTCTGACACTGAGGATGTGTCAAGGAGGGGGTGGTTTCCAGTCCGAGGGAAAGAGACAGCAACTCAGAGAGGAGTTATGATAGCGGGTATAGATAGGGCCCTCAGTGCCAGACTCATTTTCTCTAAGTGCCCTTCAGCACAGCCTTTGTTACCTTTTCATGGACTTAGGAAAGAGGCCTTGAGAGGTTAAGTAACATACTTAGAATGCCCTCACTTCTCAAGGCTGACTCTTACTTATTCAGCATTCAGGTTCCCGTTTAAGGTCACAATTTCTTTGCTCCATTTAAGTAATTCCACTTGCTTCCTGAGCTCAAGGCACTCATGGTGACATTATTTCCATCATAGAATGTATCACCTCTGCCTTTTTTGAGTTCCAAGGCAGAATGTAACTTGCTCGTCCTCTTGACTGTTGTATTCCCAGCTTCTAGCACTGTGCATCGTATGACTGTGTTTGGACGAACGAATACATTCAGGTTGCCCTATTTTACAAGGCAACCAGTAGCCCTCTCCAGGGTTGTGAGAGCAACTACTTCAACAGATGTCCGCTAGTGGCTCTGAAGATTATTTTTCTGCATAAACCCTGGAGACCCAGATTCTGACACCACCTTGAATACTTTGGACAGTGGCTCCAACCCATTGATGAATCTCAGATGTGTCTCCTCTTGCCATGCTAATGGATCCTTAGCAAAAGCCTGTCTGCCTACTCATTTTACTGCTTAAGAACAATGTCCAGTCTCTTGTGACCTTAATCTTGTATAATTTTTCCATTGCTACTGTTGCCAGTCAGCCCACGCACATCATCAAAGGAATACTTTTATGGATGATTATGCTCAAAAGGTACAATCTGTGGCCACAAGAGGAAAGTTTCTCTTGGAGACATAAACTGATCCAATACAGGAGGAACTGACATTTTTATTTCATTACAGTGGTACTGAAAACAACTGTGAAATAAACAACTATGATGCCCTCCACCCTTTTCAATCACTTGGCATAATTTGCACTTAAATGAAGGTAGTTGGAGAAGACATGAAGTTCCCCTTTGTATTTTCCCTCATTCTCTTTTTTTTTAAATCATGATTTATAAATACCTAGGATCCCTTTTCACTCACAGAACTTTGAACTCATGTTTGCATTTTGATTCCCTCTAGATAGCATGTCTCCATGTGCTTGTCGTGGTGTTTTCTCCTTTATTTTTGGGTATGACAGTGAATAAACAAAGCAAAACTTGGTCTCTAATTTTTTTTTTATTTTATGCCATGTAACTTTCATATTTCTTTCTCTTATTATTAATTTCTTTGGCATTATTGCTTCACATATGGCTCTTCTTTGTTGTGAAGTCTGTAAATATATAAACCTCTCTTCTTCTGGGGAAACTATCTTTTTATTATGTCTGGCTCAACTTCCCAAATGCTGTTTTGTTGTCTGCTGGTTCAATGAAATCAAAGCTAAGTCTTTGGGGATCTGACAAAGACATCATGTGCATCGAGTTGAATTGTACCTGAAACCTGGCTGGATGAATTTCCTGGTGAAGTTGAAGATGGACTCATTAGTAGATAAGATACCATTAGAAATAACATGACCTCAGGATAAAATTTGAAACAAAAAACGCTGAAGTAGTGTAAAAAAGTGATTGCCTTTTCTATTTAAAAAAAAAAAAATTCCTCTTGGCTCCTGTATTCTTCCTATAGTTATGTTTTGACTTCATCAGTAGTTAGCAAGCTGTTTCTTTCATCTTTATATTAGACCAAATTATGTTTCATCTCTCTCTCCCAGAAATTCCTTCCCAAAATTTCAAGAGCTCTAGATGAAATATTAGTCTTGCTTACGGTCCTAGTTGAGTAATTGCTGTTTTTCATTTTCTTTTGATCATGACATACAAAATAGTGACATACAAATAAAAATTTATGCCAAAGGAAATTTCATATCATAATGTATCAGGAGCTTTTATGAAGTCTAAATAAAAGCTGCTTTTCTCCCTTGTGTATTTTAGTGATATTTGATAAAATGATTCTCCATTTCTCCTATTTATGAGTTGTTAGCAAATCCATCCCATTTGTTACTTATCCTGTCATTTTTGTTAAATTGCTTTCAGATGTCATAGGTTGGCTCTGCCACAAAAGGTTACATTTTTGCCTTCTAGACAGCAGTAGTGACTATTAGAGCTCTGTTTTTTTAATCATGATTGATAAATTAAAAGGTTATTGACTGATGAAAATATACTTAGTATATTGTAAAACTATACATAAAAATTAGCTCTCAGTTCTTAAAATGTTTAATGAAAGTGTGATTTGCTATATTTTTATTTTTATTTTTTTTTAGATTTTTTTTTATTTATTTATTTGAGAGAGAGAACGAGACAGAGAGAGAGAGCATGAGATGGGGGAGGATGCTATATTTTTATTATATGAATTATATTAGAGGCTTACAAAATTTTTCCTGTAGTCTCTATTTTTATAACTCCCAGAATTAGTGTTTTTTTTTCCATGAATTTGTGGAGTCTTACAAATATTCTTTCCCTAAATGACATTTGAAAATTATACTTCCAGGGCACCTGGGTGGCTCAATTGGTTGAGCATCTGCCTTTAGCTCAGGTCATGATCCTGGGGTCCTGGGATCGAGCCCCACATCGGGCTCTCTGCTCAGCGGGGAGCCTGCTTCTCCCTCTCCCTCTGCCTGCCACTCCCCCTGTTTGTGCTCCCTCTTTCTCTCAAATAAATAAAATCTTTTTTTAGAAAAAGAAAATTATGTCTTCTTCCTTAAAAAAAAATAAGCACAAAAGCAATAAAAAAATTAAGCAATGACCTGATTTTTGAAAGAATACACTAGATCTAAATGAAGGGAAATTATCAGGAAGAGAAATTGTAATTGAAAAACAGGGCCATATACTATATCACACATATTTATATCAGGAATAAATTGTAGACTCTGTTTTGTGTATTTTTTTTCCTTAAGCTTAGCATGTTCAATAGTTGAATGGATAAATAGTGATTTATTCACACAATGGGAACAAAAAGAAATATGCTGCTGAGATATTTAGCATCATAGATGATTCTTAAAAGCATTATGCTAAGTGAAGAAACTAGATAAAGAAATACTATATACTTTATGATTCCATTTACATGCCATTCTAGAAAAGGCAGAGTTGCAGAGATAGAAATAAGGTCAGTGGTTGCCATGGGTTGGGGTCAGGAGAAAGAATTTGTTTAGAGAAGGGCACAGGGATGTTTTTGGAGTGATGGAAATACTTTATTTTTCGATATGTATGCGTTTGTCAAAACTCTTAGAATTATACACTATTTACCGCGTATAAGTTATATCTCAGTGAGGCTGTCATAAAACCAGTTTGCTCATGGGTGAATTTTGTAAACTTTTGTGGATGTTTCTAGAAGGTATACTTTCTTAATTAGCTGTCTCATCAAATAAAAGAAACTTTCTTTATAATTAGAAGGACAGTTCAGCATCTTGAACAAAACCAGCTTTTTAAAAAATTTGCAGGGTTAACTTTAAGAGAACTAAAATAACACCTGGGAGGTGCCTCGGAAAGCATGTTGGTTTAAGTAAGCTAAATCCTTTTCCGTAGCAGAAAGCAAGTAGGCTGGGATGCCTGGGTGGCTCAGTAGGTTAAGCGTCTGCCTTAGGTTCAGGTCATGATCTCAGGGTCCTGGGATCGAGTCCCGCATCGGGCTCCCTGCTCAACGGGGAGTCTGCTCCCTCTGCCTCTGCATCCCCCACATTCATGCTCTCTCTTTCTCAAATAAACAAATAAAAATTTTTTTAAAAAGTTGGCAGTTTCTAAAGTTAGTAAATCAAGGAATAGAATTTTGAGCATCTTACTTAAATGTTTAGAGGTAATCGTTGGAAGAGCCAAAGCCTGAAGTGGTTTAAAGTGGTAACTTCACGGTCCAGACTTTGAAATGGAAGACTGACCAAAGGTTATTGCTTTTCATTCGTAAATACCTATGTATTCCTCGATTGTTTAATTGTGTGCACGTATTACTTTGGCAAACAATATATTTTATTTAAAAATAAAAACCTTCCTCCTTGGCCATGTTTCATCAGCTGTGCTGGGTGCCTTCTATCTGTCTGTCCACATCGATTTCCCACGGTTCCTTATGACTCCCTCCTTACTAGGCTGATCTGCATGGCCTTTGTCAACAGACCCTCAAGCCAGTGGAGATGCTGAAGGCAGGGAAGAGAGTGAGGTTTGACCACTTCTTCTGCTGGCCCGTCAGGTGCGTCGGAAGAGCTGTTACACTACTAAATGCCACCTTTCCTCTCCAGGTGGCTTGCTCTATTCAAAATCTCTTTCTTTCTCGCTTAGGATATCTTCCTTTCCCCATTCCCTTAGGCCTGGGGATTTTACCAGTAGCCCCAGGGCACTACAGCATCTCTCGCAGTTTCTATGCCTTCGCCATTATTCTCCTTATTGAATCTTCCTCAAATTATACTAATTTGGGTATGCCATTTATTTCCTCCTGGAGTCCTGACTGATACACCAGCCAAATTATCATTCCCAGAAAGAGAAACAGAGACCATAAAGGCAAGGGGATAACCCTGGGTAATAACAAGTGAAATACAATGGGACTCTTGAATTAGCAAGTGTAACTGATGTTGGTGACACTGGTTTTATAATAAGTGTAGGCAGTGGTTCCTTTTTTTTGTTTTGTGTTTTTTTTAAGATTATATTTATTTATTTGACAGAGAGAGAGACAGCGAGAGAGGAAACACAAGCAGGCGGAGTGCGAGAGGGAGAAGCAGGCTTCCCGCCGAGCAGGGAGCCCGACGCGGGGCTCGATCCCAGGACCCTGGGAACATGACCCAAGTCGAAGGCAGACACCTAATGACTGAGCCACCCAGGCGCCCCGGCAGTGGTTCGTTTTGTTCTGGGGTCTGTGTGTGTCTCTTTTGCCCATGTTCTCAGAGCCACAGAACATGAGCCGTAAGATACATTTCTCCTTGGTCTTCTGTTCCCACATATATCAAAGACCATGTTCTTTGCATTTGCCACAAATACTATCTCTTTTCCCCTTGAGGTTTCTTCTGCCTTTTCCTTCGTGCTAATAGTCTGCCTTACTGGAGTTTGCTTCTCCTCGTTGTTCTCCAGTGGCAGATTGATAAAGTCAGATATTCCCCAACTGTGGTATATTAGGAAAATAGGACCAGATGGTTTCCAGAACATGCACACATAAAACTAAGTGGCACCATAATCATACCAGCTTCTTAATACACACACACACACACACATACACACACACAGATCTGGTATTCTGTGAGGTCTTTGTTTCATTTTATATTTGTGTATTTTCCACTTACGTAGTTCCCAGGTTCGGAGGGCTGAGTTAATCATATTCAGTGCACGTTATCATCATTGGTCTGTCCAAGGCCTTTCTCTTGTTTTATGTGCTTACTTATTCCATTTTAACCCTGTTTCCCCCTCTCTCATCTTCCTGCTCCCTTAGGCAGTCATTCCAGTGCAACTGATTTATCTTCATTTGATAGATGTAGAAGGTGAGGCTCAGAGAGATCACACAGCAAGTCATTAGCAGAACTGGAATTCATATTTAACTCTCCTGGACTCCAAAAGCCATATGGTGTACCCTCCCATAGCTGCTTTGATCAGTTTTACTGTCATAAAGATGGAGGCAAATTTATGCACATTTACTCATTGCATTTCTAAACATTGAAGAAGAGGTGCTTAAAAAAATTTATTGAGGCCAAATTGACATAACATTAGCATCAGGTGCGCAACATAATGATTTGATATTTGTACATAATGCGAAATGACTACCACAGTAAATTCAGTAAAGATCAGTAACCAGACATAGTCACAATTTTTTTTTGTTATGGTGAGAACTTTCAAGATCCACTCTCTTAGCTACTTTGAAATATGTGATACAGTATTATTTACTATAGTGGCCATGCTGTACATTGCATTACATCACCATGACTTACACATTTAGCAAGAGATACTTTTAATGCAAAGTAAAAAATGCAAGTCTTACTGTGCCATGTCATCCTGTGAGTTGGCAAAGATAAACAGGCAAGAATTAAATGAGCTGAATCGTGTTGGGGTGAAGTAGCATGAATTAATTTTTTATTTGGACAAAAAAATGAACTGACAGGTGCCTTCTAGAACTGAAACTACATAATTTCCATGACTGTGATTAAGACTACTCATATTGCATAAACCTCTTATTAATGGTTGATTATAACACTTTCCAAAAATGTGCCTCTATAAAGTTTACATGACTAAGCATACTATTATTTTCCTAATATTTCTCCTCCCCACCTCATCGTATCCTGCTTGTTTAAAGGGTCACAGTATGATGGAAAGGGTTAAAACACAGAATTATTATAAGACTTTTAAAGACATATACAAAATGAGATTTCTGAACATCATTTTTAGGAGATCCAAATAGGCTGTGCATGTTCTTATTGGCCTATTTCTTTAAAACTCAGCTGAGAGGACTGTCCAGATGTCAGTGTTGGAAACCCAAGGTATTCCCAGAATTGTGTGAGTGTTCATGGCTGGTGTGGAAGACAACCACGGTGTCCACCTGGAGGAAGCTTTAGCATTATGTTAATGAAACTTAAGCGTCAGGGCCTCTCACTTGCAAGGGCCCCTTCCAAGGTCCTATGCATTAATTGTATTTGTAATTTTATGCATTTTTCAAGAGTGTCCTTCACTTGTATCCAAAATACATACTTTGTAGGATTACAATACATATAGATCTGAAAACCTGGATCTTTCTGCAAGGAGTGATATATGGGTATGGGTACAGACTCGTTGTATAGACTCATATGTGCATAGATTCATTCTATCATGTCAGCTTTTGATAAAAGTTTAGTTTCAGAGAGAAGATGGTACAAATACACTACCAAGATTAAGAATGCATATAAAACTACTTTCATTCTCTCTTTAATGAAAATTTCAGTTTGTTTTTAAAAAGAAAAAAAAAAACAACTGTCCCCCCTGTGGTCTGAGTATTGATGAGACACCAAACATGAGAATTTACATGTTAAAATAAGTGACCTACACTAAGGCTGTGATTAAACATTTAATTTCTGTGGACAGCAAGTGCCACTATTCATTATGGTCTTTCCAATTCTACCTGGTACCCATAGCGTAACAATTACATTCCATTAAATGGGGGGTTTCCTTCTTCCTTTAAACCACACGTATGCAATTATACATGTATTATTGTAGCATTCTTGAGTTTAGAATTTTTATTAAATTTTTTATATTCAGATATCACCATTTGTAAATATCCAAAGTCTATTTAGTAATAATATTCAATAACTTGTAACAGTGTTTTCCTTTAAATAGATTCATTTTATAAATCTGAAGAAAGAAAAAAATTAAATTTGAAAAAAATCACCAGATTTTTAAATTTTATATGTAATATGTATTATATACATATGACAACATATATGACAGGTTTTCTACGACATGAGACTGTGAAACTAGGGTCTCGAAAGCTAATCAGACAAGGAGTTAAGGAATTACAGAGCTACCACAAAGAAAGGCAGAGTGAAGTCTTGTAGATAGTGCTGGCGGTAATACTTAGGCCTGAGAACTGCTATGGACGAAATTGTAAAAAATAATAATTTTAACACTCAATTATGCCAGTAAAAAATTTATGTAAGTTTACTTTTTACATGTTTTGCCCCCTTAACATCTAAGTGCTTGAAATAAATGGGTATCTTTCCTCAGCATTTCTCTTTATCAGAGGAACTAACATAGACCTTCGACTTAGGACCTAAGACTAGAATTGATTATTTTCTGAAGTGAATAATACTGAAGGAAAAGAATACATGGGATTCCGAAGACAAACAGTTCTCTCAAACCATGTGTATTTAACATCTGCGGTTTCCTCCCTCAATTTTATGTGCTCTCATTTAACTCACAGTGATTTCTCTCAGGTCTTTTTTTTTTTTTTTTTACTTTTAATTAATTAAATTTTATTTAATTTAAAATATTTTTTAATTTTTTTAAGTTAAATGTTTTAATTTTAATTATGCTTTCCATACTTAACAAATTAGATTCTCATGGTGCAATCTGAAACTTAGTTAATGGTGGTATTTCTAGGTTTTAGATGCAGTACTCTTACTTTAAGCAAAGAAGGGGTTTTTTTGTTTTTTTTTTTTTTATATGTCCATCAGGTCTTGAGTAAGCCATTTACTTCCACACTTGCATTTCTCTTCCAGGAAGGCAGGTAGGAGACACGTTCGGTGCTTAGGCCTAGACTCATGCCTTGGAATGCCCTGGGCAACACAATAGCCCCTGAGTACTTACTTGTAGGTATTAGGAGGCCTGTTTGCTGGGAGCATTTCAGGGTACTGAGGCCATGTGGTTTTGATAAGAAAAGAATCTGGCTAATAAAGACTGATTTTCCTATTAATCCAAAGATTATTTCCATATCTTTGCAGTTTGTTCATTGTTTGTACCATTTCAGATCTTTCTGAACTCATTGTGCCCATGCTTGAGTCTAACCTTCAGATCCACCTCCCATCTAATTGCCTTCCAGACACTCTAGCCCAGATTTGGGTATTGAATATAGACAGATCCAAAGACTTGCTGTTACTGTTTTATATTTAGGTTTAAGTTTGCTTTAGATGTTAAACTAAGATCTTTCATTCGCTCATTATTAACTCATTCATTCATTCGTTGTCTAAATATTTGTGTAGTGTCTGTTGTGAATTGCTGTGAATGCTGGAGATAGATTTTAGTAGTTTATATCGACCACTGGAATCAATTCATAGACAGCCAATAAACACATCCTACATGAATAAGTGATGGAATTTGTAAGTAAGTAAGTGAGAAAGGGCATACACACAGAAATGAAACACACTGTAATAAGGGACTAAAAATGTAGTTATGTATCTAGAGCAAGTAGAAATTCCACATCCTCTGTTATTACAAATTCTCTAGGAAGGAACTTAAACCTCTTCATGGTACGAATGTAAGATATTTTATGAGAAAACTGAGGGACAACATAGTGCTTTATTTTATGAGCTCTGGAAACCGTCTCATTTTACTAGAAGGAAATAATGTTTTCATTTCGTGAAAATATTTGAAAAATTGGAAACCTTGCCTCCACAAACCGTATATTTGGGGTAGAGAGGATTAAGCGCTGCCCTTCACTGTCATCTAATAAATGTGCCCCTGTGATGTTGTGAATCTTTACATTTCTCTGAGGTACACCCTGCTTGAAGATCACCGTGAGCTCTTTGTTTATAGGAATTCTTTGTTGAATTCTTTTCTAAAAAAGAAATTCTTCTGTCATGTGAATTTCCCAAATCTTACCTGTATTTCCCAAATGATAGCAGTTATCTCTAACACTATTAGTGGCCACTCAAGGCAGTCATGCGGAGGACTAAGTGTCCCACCAGGTTTGCATTTCCTCATAACCATGGCCCCAATGAGTATCTGTATATGACGTCTCTGGAGTCAGATTGCCTTTGCTGAATCCTGTGTCCAGCAGTTCTGAAATGTGATCTTGAGGAAGGTTTTCAGTTTTCCTCTTTGTGCCTCAATTTCCAAATCTGTATAACACAAAAAATGATGGCACCTAACTGTTAGTGGACCATTTAATAGATGTTCTATTATATAGGTCTCATGCAAACCAATAATAGGGGATCTGAAAATAAGACAGCTGATTGAAACGCTGGAAGAACTTGAGAAAAAA
>NC_138375.1:126198014-126244046 GCF_054177405.1 Leptonychotes weddellii | reverse complement strand
AAAAAAAAAAAAATTACATTCCACCTTGTAGATAGTTTAGGTATGTGATTAAGTTTTTGCCAAGCACAAGAGATATGTGGAGCTTCAAAGCAAACTGTCTATGGAGATTGAGCATTCACGGTTTCTAAGTCCTGTCAATATTGGTAATACTTGGGATTGCTAGGAATGATCTTTAAAAGAGGGTTTTGAACCCTTATTCTTACTCTCCTTCTTTCTGGTTCAAATAAAATTTTAATGAATGGAAATAAGGACATAAACTGGATCTCTGCAGACTTTATAGAACTGCTCTGGTATGCCTGGTTGGTCTATCTTCAGAATTGTTTTAAGTTGACAGTTGACACTAATCACAACTGATACAAATACCATGTTTTGGTGGTTTCGACCCTTGTTTTGAATCAGTCATTGTCAAGGGAGCTGGGATTAGCATGGTTGGTTTAAACCAGTGGTTCTCAACTTGGGCTGCAGTTTAGAGTCATCTGGGGAGTGTTAAAAGTCTGGGCTCTACCTTAGACCAATTAAATCAGAGTATCTGGATCAAAACCTAGACATATTTTTTAAAAAGCTGCACAGGTGACTCCATTGTGCAGCTGACTGGCTTCAACTACCCAGAGTTACCCCTGGAGGGTCAGTCCCCAAACCACATTGCTACTACACAAAGGGAGAGTTGACCTGGATGGTGTAGAGTCAACTCCAACGTGCACTGCAAGCTACTCTCTTAAAAATGTTACAGATCAGTAAGAAAGGGACGGTTGAAAAAAAATATGTATATCGAAAACTAAGAAGGTTAGCAATTATGTTGTCCTTATTCTCTTACAAGCAATGAGAAAAATTTAGGGGACAAAGAAAAGCAGTTTGGGTCTTCTCTTATAATGCCAGTATTTTATTATTGCCATTTCTGTTGACAAAGCTAGAAGCTATTTTGCTCCATGCCAACACCACAGACTCAAGGGTGTACAATTTCTTTGTTGGACTGATCTCATGCTGTATAAGAGAGTCTCTCTTTGTTCACCATTTTTCTGTAAAATGTCTCCTTGGCAATTGTCGTGGTATAAAGAACAAAACCTTCTCAGTTTACAACAAACTCTAAGATGAGTTGGCCTCTAGGAATCCTAGAGAATTACCCTGTAAATTTAGAGACATAAATAATCATTTCCAGATCTCCCAGATACATAAGAACAGCAGAAACAATGGAAGATACGCAACTTTTTATTGTTTGAGTGGTATAAAATGACAGGCAAGAAATAAAAACTATGGTATCAGAATATGGGAAAATGCATAAACTATGAACAAAGGTACATCATGAAAGGAAAAATGACATGGCAGAGTTTCAACGTTGAAGGACATTTTCACAATGCAACATGGAGGTGGGATGTAGATCTTGAGTTGCTTTGATCGAAGTGGTAATCCTTTAAAAGAGAACATTGTAAATAGGCTGGGTTCAGAAGCTGCTGCTTATAAATAGTGGCTGTGAATATGATTTCATCTCTTAATCTGGACTGTGATTACGATCACTTAGTTTGCCCACACCCAAGGGGTTCCTGAGAATGACAGTCAGTTCTCGTTATTCATGGATTCCATATTTGAGAATTCACCCTACCTGCTAGAACTTATTTGTAGCCCCCAAATCTATGTACATGGTGCTTTCACTATTGTTCCTGAGCAAGCACAGGGAAGCAAAAAATTGGGGTTGCCGAGTGCACATATTCCCAGCTGGGACCAAACAAGGTCATACTTACTATTCATTTTTCATACTAATCAAGTGCCTTTTTCAAGGTATATTTAGTGCCATACTTCTCACATTTTTGTGCTTTTTGTTGGTAATTTAGCTGTTTAATGGCTCCCCAGCATAGTGCTCAAGTGCTTGCTGTCTGATGCTTTTACCAGCAAGAAGGCTCTTAGGTTGACCTTTTATACTCAGAGCCCCACCCCTTGGCAACCATTAATCTGTTCTCCATTTCTGTAATTTTGTCATTTCCACAGTGTTTTCTATTTAAAAATATATGTAATTTGTTTATATAATAATAAATACATAAATTTATATAATTATAAATATGTAACATATATTTGTATGTAATATATATTTCATTTTTAATATATTTAAGCATATATTATATATAATAAATATGTATATAATATATAATTATATAACATATAATTATGTATATATATTATAAATATATAATATATGTGTAAACATTTATAAGTATATAAACATAAATATGTGTATATATATTATATTTTATGTTATATTATATATTATATATATATGTATATATGTATTATAGGCAGTTCATTTGTTGAGGTGTTGTCTGTGGGCTGTGCAAGTGTGTATGTTCAACGTCACTTGTCCTGCCAGAACCACTCAGGCGGAAGTGGGGCACAGCCTTATTTCCGATGGGTGGGTTTGAAGGCCACCTCCCCACTCAGCCTCGCTCACACTCTTTGGGTGAAAGCAGCCAGGGGACTTGCACGGACTTGTTGCCTCTGATTTAAGGTGGAAACTCAGCTCCCTGTTAAACCCCATGGACCCCAAAGAAGAGGAAAGTGGAGTGTTTACTATCACTACTTCCAGGCATCTCATTAAGAGAGAGTGAGAGGGAGGGAGACAGAGGGATTTTCTTCTGTTGGTATTTGGCTGGAGAAGGACAGGAATTACCAAAAAGGTCATTTTTTCTTAGGTCCTCTTTTTCTGAGTCTTTGGCTGGGAGGAACCAGCATTTGGAGTATTTTGCTCTCTGCTTTCTGTGGTTCCTGATTGGAGACTTCTGTAGAGCCTTGTCTGAGATATACGAGAAACAGGAAGTCCAGAGAACTCATGTGTTGTTCTGGAAACCTGAAGTCCCTAGGCAGTCCACATTCTTCTTTCCACATTCCAGATACTCCCTGTATTTGTTGTGCTTTGGTCCAGGGTATTTTAGTACAAGAGGGAAGACATAGGAGGAATGGAGTCAGATTAGTGTATCCAGAGTCTCTGGGTAACATTTTAAAAGACAGAAAGGAGTTTGGGAAGAGGGGAGACTCTCATTGGAAAAGAACGAGTATACCAAAAAAGTCAGAGTTGGAAAAATTGTGCCTTTCTACTTGATTCTGTTAACACATCTTCTGGTAACTAAGTTTTATTTTTCTCTGTTATTTTTCAAATTTCATCCTGCTTGTTAGTTTTGTGACTTACAGACTGGCTTTATTTGACCTTGCAAGACAATGAGCATGTTTAAATGTTTTGCCTGGCAATCAAATAGTGAATTATAGTATATTGAGGCAAAGTTAGGGTCTCAGATTTTTTTCTCCTCTGATCTCTGAGTGCTTTAGTGCTGTACTTTAAAAACAACAAAAAATAGTATTGTTTTTTGTGTGTGTGATTAGTATTGTAGCTTCAGAACTAAACCAATAGTTGGAAGTCCCAGAAACCTGAGCTTGGCAGGATTTTCATGTGCTCACAGCCATGGTTTCATTTAAAAAAAAAAATCATGTAAATCAGACTTCATTGACATATCTGAGAATGTCACATTTTTAGCTTATATTATTAATAAATACAGAGACTTAGATTCTCATATCCAGGAGCACTAGAAATACACTACCTAGTCCTGTACTTAATTTAATGAAAACTAGGGGCGCCTGGGTGGCTCAGTCGTTAGGCGTCTGCCTTCGGCTCAGGTCGTGATCCCGGGGTCCCGGGATCGAGTCCCACATCGGGCTCCCTGCTCGGCGGGAAGCCTGCTTCTCCCTCTCCCACTCCCCCTGCTTGTGTTCCTGCTCTCGCTATCTCTCTCTGTGTCAAATAAATAAAATCTTAAAAAAAAAAAAAAAATTTAATGAAAACTAATACATCCCTAAGGAAGTAGGGTGTCTGAAAGAAAGTCTCAAGATATGCAGTGATTAAGCAAAACCCATAATCCAGTTCTTTAATCAGTGTTTTGTTTTTGCTTCTATTGTTTTTGTTTTTAATTTGGATCATGTGATTTGGAGACTCAGAATAAGTACTATAACACTTTTTAAAACTTCCAAAGAAGATAAAGAAAATTCTGATAATTATGGTTCTGGCTAATTCTGGAGTTAACTTTTCTCAGATAGGCACTCTAGCATTTATCCCACAGGCTCAGTCCTTTAGAGAGTGACATCTGAAAAGTTAATGAGAACTAATCTAGTCTCTTAAGGGAAGGGAGCTTCGAGCACGTTGAAATAGAGGAAGACACATTTCCCCATCTAGGAGAACATAATGAGGCCCAAATAAAGTCAAGGGAAGTGAGCCACAGGGGAAGAATGGATGTGAAGATTTGGGGGGATAAGGAAGAAAGCAAAATGAAACAAAACTGGCTCTAGTATACTTGGGCGGGGGCGAAGATAAATGTAAATCCCTCATTTAATTGGGAATTGGAGATACCAATCTGGAGCTCAGAAGAAGGGATGGAGAGATCTCTGAAGAGTTGTTGCTTTTTTTTTTTTTTTTTAAAGATTTTATTTATTTGTCAGAGAGAGAGAGAGAGCACAAGCAAGGCGAGTGGCAAGCAGAGGGAGAAGGAGGCTCCCCGCTGAGCAAGGAGCCCGATGTGGGACTCGATCCCAGGATCCTGGGATCATGACCTGAGCCGAAGGCAGACGCTTAACAACTGAGCCACGCAGGTGTCCCGAGTTGTTACTTTGAAAGCCCAGGAGCTTCCCTGGTGTGATCCGAAAGCCACTGCCTTATGCTGAGGCCAGATAGAAGCCAAAGAAAGAGGCAGAACACTCCGAATTGGTAGCTGTCAGTTTAAGCAGCAAGGGAGCGTATTTACAAGGTTTGTCTGGGGCTACCCAAGATGAGCACATTTGTGCATGTGCCACCAGATTCTTAAAAGTTTAGGGGTCTCTGGGTGGTTAAGCATCTGCCTTCAGCTCAGGTCATGATCCCAGGATCCTGGAATCGAGCCCTGCGTCAGGCTTCCTGAGCGGGGAGCCCGCTTCTCCCTCTCCCTCTGCTGCTCCCCCTGCTTATGCGTATGCTCTCTCTCTCTCAAATAAATAAAATCTTTAAATTAAAAAAAAAAGTTTATATAGAGGCCTTCACTGGGTTCAGTCACATACACCATTCAGATGGTCTCATCATCACTTTACTACCTGGAGGCTGTGTCCTTGGGGCAGCGTCTAGGAGCAGGGAAGGCAAGCAGAATGCATATTCCAAAGATGGGGAAGGGAATGAGGAGCCTCTCATTGGCCAGGTCCAGCTTTTAGGTCTTGTCTTCTTTTTGACCTCCTCCAATAAGTGTGGGAAGTTACTCACATACAGATGATATGTTAAATTTAAGGCTTAAATTATATGGTATGTGCTCTGGACTTAATTATGTCCCCTCAAAATTCATATTTGGACAATAACCTCCAGTTAAGTCAATCAGAGAAAGACATGTATCATATGACCTCACTGATATGAGGAATTTTAATCTCAGGAAACAAACTGAGGGTTGCTGGAGTGGTGGGGGGTGGGAGGGATGGCATGGCTGGGTGATAGACATTGGGGAGTGTATGTGCTATGGTGAGCACTGTGAATTGTGTAAGACTGTTGAATCACAGACCTGTACCTCTGAAACAAATAATACATTATATGTTAAGGAAAAAAAAAAAAAGAAGAAGATAGCAGGAAGGGAAAAATGAAGCAGGGGAATCGGAGGGGGAGACGAACCATGAGAGACTATGGACTCTGAGAAACAAACTGAGGGTTCTAGAGGGGAGGGAGGTGGGGGGATGGGTTAACCTGGTGATGGGTATTAAAGAGGGCATGTACTGAATAGAGCACTGCGTGTTATACTTAAACAATGAATCATGGAACATTACATCAAAAACTAATGATGTACTGTATGGTGACTAACATAACCTAATAAAAAATGCTAAAAAATAAATAAAGTAAATAAATAAAATCTTAAAATATATTAAAAAAATGCATATCTGGAAACCATAATTCCCAACGGGCCTATATTTGGAGGTAGTGTCTATAAAGAAGTAACAAAGCTTAAATGAGGTAATGAAGGTGAGCTCCTGATACACTAGTATTGAGTGTCCTTATAAGAAGAGTTGCCAGAGAGCTCCCTCTCTTGCTCTTGCTCCCCTCCTGCACATCCTCCCAGTCCAAAGGCCATGTGAGGACATAATAAGAAGGCAGCCATCTGCAAGCCAGGGAGAGAGCTCTCACCAGAAACTGAGTATCCAGAATCTTTATCTTAGACTTCCAGCCTCCAGAACAGTGAGAAATAAGCTTCTGTTGTTTAATAGTCTGTGGTATTTTGTTATGGTAGCCCAAGCTGACTAACCTAGCATGTGAATGGAAAGGATTTCCCAGGGAAAGTGGGAGTCATGAGAACAGCATAGTAGCCAGTAAGTAATCTTAGAAGGTATAAGTTTACCATTTTAGCATATGTTCTCATTGAGATCATCAAAATTATCAGTTGGAATATATCTGAATTAATGAGGGGATAATGATGCTTGCGGGAGCACAGAACATATATTTTAAAAGTTTATAGCTTTCCTAAATACTAATTACCAGGTAGAAAATACAGTGGATGAAGAATCACATATACAGTAACAAGAAAGTACAAAACATATAATATTACATAAAATAAATAGTAATTGTCAATATATAATAAGGAAAATTATAAAACCTCACTAAAGATATAGAAGAAGACCTAAATAAATGGAGTGTGTGGTCTGTTTTCTTTGGTAGAAACACAGAATACTGTGATGCTGTTAATTTTTTAGCAATCAATAAAATTACTGCACTTCTGACCAAAATGTGTATCATCAGGGCATTGATTCACAGATGTGACAGAGTCATAAAATAACAATAGCTCAGATTATTTAGGAAAAGAGACCAATGAAAGGTCTTGGCTCCTCAGATACTGAAATCATTATCCTCATTATCATCATCTGCAAAGGTGGAAACAGGACGGTGCTCAGCCATAAAAAATGAAGAAATCCTACCATTTGCAAAACATGGGTGGAACTTGAAGGAATTATGCTAAGTGAAGTAAGTCAGAGAAAGAAATACTGTATGATCTTATATATATGTGTGAAATAAAAATATATATGGAATGTAAAATGAGACAAAACTCATAGACAAAGATATTAGACTTTTGGTTACCAGAGGAGGAGGGTATGGAGAGGGAGAAATGGAGGAGGGTGGTCGAATGGTATAAACTTGCAGTTGTGAGGTAAGTAAGCACTTTGAGATGTAATGTACAACATGATGACCACGGCTGACACTGAATTTAATACAAAGGGAGGTTGTTAGAGTAAATCCTAAGTGTTCTCAATGTAAGGAAAACTCTTTTTTCCCCTTTTTAAAAAACTTTTTATTGTATCTATATGAGAAGATGGATGTTCACCAAACCCACTGTAATCAGGTCAGAGCATATGTAAGTCAAGCTATTCTGCTGTACACTTTAACCTTATATAGTGATGTATGTCAATTATTTTTCAGTAAAACTGAAAAAAAAAGTTGTAATTGTACTGCATCAACCAGGTTAGTCATTAGGAAAACAAAAATATTAGGTCTGACCACATACCAAAGTAAATTCCAGATACAGCAATGATTTTAAATGGTGAAAAAAAGGAATATATGAAATAGTTGAAAGGAAGGGGAAAAACCTATATCTACGTGTGAAGGAGAACATCATGTACATGACATGAAAGTTAAGAACCACAAAGGAAAGTACTGATTTGATTTACTTAAATATTTCAAATTTTTATGATTAATAAAATAAAGCTACAGATAAACTCAAAATTGAAAAAAAAATTCAGTGTGTCTCAGGACAATATGGCAGCATTCAGTAAGGCAAATGATTAAAATTCCATTAGAGGGCGCCTGGGTGGCTCAGTCGTTAAGCGTCTGCCTTCAGCTCAGGTCATGATCCCAGGGTCCTGGGATCGAGTCCCACATCAGGCTCCCTGCTCCACGGGAAGCCTGCTTCTCCCTCTCCCACTCCCCCTGCTTGTGTTCCTGTTCTCGCTGTCTCTCTCTGTCATATAAATAAATAAAATCTTTAAAAAAAATAAAATAAAATAAAATTCCATTAGAAAAGTAAGATAAAACATGTAGAAAAACATTTTTAATAATACTGAATATTCAATAAATATTCAAAAATAAATTTATTCAAAATAATATTATTGAATAAAATATTCAACTCCAGTGGGATTCCAAAATTACATATTAAAATATTAATTAGATATATCTTGTATGTAATAAATTAACAGTGATCTAAAAGAAGAAAAAATCAGGATTGGAAAGAATAGGAATTACAGTGCACTATGGAAGAAAAGCAAGTATCTGAAACTTGTCTTCAGACCAGTTTGAAAATAGAATAGACCTTGAGGGTGTGTATATTCCTGTGATTTCAGTCTGAAAGAATGTTTGAGAATATATACCAACTGCTGGATACATACCTGTTTTTTTAAGAATAAGCTAAAACAACCTAAGTATTTAGCAATATTAGGGTCACTGAATAAATTCATGTAATGAAATAATATCCATGCATTAAAACAATTAAAGTTATTTAAACTCAATTAACTAAACTATAATTAGCTATACTTATTAATTTGGAAATATGTTCATGTTATATATGTTGTATATAGACAGGTTACAAAATAATATGTACAAGAATAAACCTTTGAAATACATTCTGTATATATGCACAGAAGAAAGTTTAGAATATAGGTATCAAACTAACAATGCTGATCTATGTGTCCTGAATTATCCCCCTGTGTACATACATTTTCTGACTTAAAAAAAAAAAAAAACTAAAGAACATAGGTATCTTCTGAAATAATATCTTATTTAGAAAAATAGCATTCCCAGTCACCTAATAAGGGTAGAAGTAGAGAATTGAAACAAAAACAAATTAAATGGAAAATAAGAAGTAGAGATGACATTAAGGAAGAAAAAAGAGACTTTATTGAATAATCAAGGGGGGGATATGAGTGTCCATTACTTCTTGATTTACTAAGTGCTTAGAATATTTCCAACCCTCCTCTAGGTGCTGAAGGTAGAGAAGTGAAGACATACAAGTTTTTACCTTGACAGAACTTAGAGTGTAGGAGGGAGGGACAGAATGATGGATAGAATATAATTTCCAGTACTTGCTTAAAATAGTGTGGTGGCAATGGAGATGGAGGGGAATGGATACATTTAAAACATATTTTGGTTGACAACTCACAGGTCTTGCTGACAGGTTGAAAATGGGGAAGAGGGAAAAGGAATTATCAAGGAATACTCTTAGGGTTTTGGCTGCTGTCATCTACTGATATTAGTAACAGGGAAAGACATTTTGGATGTACTAAATGCAGAATGGTGATTACGTCTTTGAACATGTCAGGTAAGATCGCTGGATAAATATATTTGAAGCTTAAATGATGAATTAATGCTGGAGATAGAAATTTGGACGATCATAAAAATAAATATGGCTATTAAAGCCAAGAGATTAAATAAGATCACTTAAGGGGAGAATGTAGCTAGCTAAGGGCTGAGACCTGGACTCCTCAAATGTAGGGAATGTTTGGAAAAGAAAAAGGCCATCAAGATGGCTGAAGGATATCAAGAAGACAAAAGAACACAGGACAACCTGATGTTACAAAAGCCATAAAATAACAGGGTTTTTTTTAATGAGTAAAGCATATTCTATTGGGCTAAATATTGTTGATAAAGTAGAAAAATGTCCAGTGGATTTGGCCACACTGATGTCCCTGAGAAGAGCCTAGTGAAGATCAGTTGTAGTATGTGATGGGGGTGAGAAGCCAGATTGGAATGGGTTAAAGAGCCATTCAGCAGGTATGGGTAAGGATTTTGTGAAAAGGAGAGAAATTATTAGTATCTGGAAGGGCTTGTACATTAAGACAGTCATTTTTTATTAAGATGGGAAAGAGTATGTTGAATTTCTATGTAGTTTAGAATGGCCCGGTAGAGATGAAGTGAGTGATGACCTTCTAGAGAGGGCGAGTAACTAAGAAGGAAAGCCCTTTTGAAAGGGTGGGAAAGGATGGGCCCAGAGCACATGTTTGGGGATTAACATTTTTAGATGAAAGTGTCATTGTCCACTGTAACAGCAGAAAGGCAGAGAATATGGCTATAAGCTCGTGGATGTATAGATTTAGTCATGGGACAATGTAGGAATTTTTGTTTTATCCTATGAAGTAAAAAAACTCAGCTAAAAAGTGGGGCTGGTTATAAATTTCATTTGCAAATTGATAAAAAGCTGCAGAATATTGAGCTGTGAGCATAGAAAAGAACACTTTCCAGGGACATGTAATGGGATTTTCAAGCAGTACAGTGTGTCCATTTGAGACATGAAAATATAAAGATTAGCCTGTTGGCCTAATTGTGTCATTTTTTTACTGGGATGTTAAGTACTCAGGTATTGGAACAAAGGATGTGAAGGCTTAGGTTCAACCAAGACTGGGATATTTGCAAATCAGTATTACAGAGAGGGGGTAAGGGAGTTGAGGGTGCTTGCCAGGAAGTAAATAAGTTGAAAGCTCAGTCAATCTAAGCTATGAAGCTAGGGAGGGGACAATAGGTTATGGGTGATAAATAATGGATAAGTACCAGTACTAATGGCTTAAAGGTCTCGATTAAATAAAATTATCTTCAAAGTGCTAGAGTAAACAAACTGGGAGAATAACCTAAGTTTGGCAGAAATTAGAGGGCCTATCATCTGATTTTGGGAGAGTATGACTGGAAAGGGAACATTGAAAAAAAAATACATTAAACAGATCAAAGAAATGAAGAGCCAAGACGTTACGTGGGTCATACATGTTCATGTTAAGTCCAAAGAATGTTAAGTTTAGGGAGAGAGAGAAACAGTGTGGCCTGGGAACTAAAATCTTTGGTGATTAGGGGCAGTTTCCTGGAAGGCCGTAGAGATGAGGAAAAAAAGAAAAAAGAGGAGTTGAGTGGGATTGTGTTTTTGAAGAAAGAAAGAGGCAAGTAGTTCAGAAACTGAATTTCTGGAACCTGAATTAGTCATCTCCGGTCCTCCATAGCTCCTGTGTAGGTAATCACTTCACATCTCAGGCGATGCCAACACTATCTGCTCACTGTCTTGGAGTTAAACCAATGTGCTCTTCATTGTCTTTAACTCACTGAACTGTGTGGGAGTCTTAGCATCATCTAGGTAAGTCTGAACGTGGAACTCTCCCAATCCAAGGATTTGGTAAGGGACTCAAAGGTAGACTGCCTATTTACTAATAAGAAAGCTTACTGTTTATCAGGTAATAGCGGATCAGAACCTAATGAGAACAGCCATCCCTCTTCCAGGCTGTTTGTCTCACACAACTGAGGTATCTGAGAGATACAGCATCTTATTCCAGGGGCTCTGTTAGAAGCTGAATCCTCAAAGTCCATCAAGGTCATAGTTAAGAAGAAACTGAAAATGTAGAGGAATCTTTTAATCACCAATTGGGTGTTCTAGAGGACATAGTGAAAACATTTGGGAGGATGGAGAGGAATGGGGTTTGGATAGGATTAGGGATGTCCTAATTGAGTAAGGGTGAGCGAATCCAATGACACCAGATGGCATGGGGATTTGGAACAATGAGAAAATGTAAATATTTACTTCAGTTCTCTCTGAAGATGGATTGATCTGAGAGTTTGAGAGTGTTGACAATCCGTGTAAGCTAGAGTTTCCCATATTTAGTTATTTTGGTATAGAGCCATGAGAGACCAAAGTTCATTACATAAAGGAGAAAGTGATTTTGCCTTTTCAAATTTCAAATTACTGCTTTCAGAATACAAACGATGTCTTTTGAGTTTACGCATAGCCTAATGGGCATAGCCTAAACAACATACATGAGGTCATAATATGTAGAAAGAAGAGGGATGCCTCACCTGAGAGACCAGGAAGGGCAGCTTGTAAGATTCACACTGTCGTGAAAACTGAATCCATTGTCACCATCTTTAGGATCTCCTAGTGATCCCAAAAAGTTTATTGGTAGGACAAATGGAGAAGGATTTTGAGAGTTGGGAACTCCTGACTAATGATCTTCTGAAATAAGCAGGCAGGGAATAAAACAGCTGTTCCAGGTAGTATGATAGAATACTTGGAGAAGGAAAAGAGAGGGAACAAAGGCAAAAGCTGTAATTAGGGTAAGAATTAATAGGGGAAGAAGTCAGGACCAGGAATTACAGGTAAGTGGTTGCTAAAAAAAGAAAGAATTAAGTTTAAATAAACAGCTGGTATTTATTGTAACATTGGTAAACTTCTTTTAAGTGTCAGACACTATGTTAGGGTTATTGCTGATTTAACTTGTTTAATCCCGCATTAGAAAACAAAAACAAAAACCATAAAATTCCCACCTGCATCTTATAGACCAGGAAATAGAGACCCGTGGAGGTTAAAAAATCCTGCTAGGGTCACGAAGCCAGTGAGTGGGACAGGAGTAACACACCTTCCGTCTGTCTCCAGAGCTCTTTGTCTCAACAACCAGGAATCCAAAATAAGGAATTAAAACATAATTCAATAAATCAAACAACATTGTTTTAGCAGAAAAAAAATTTACAAGTCAGGATATTAGAGAATTAGGAAATAGGCTCTAGGAAAGATTTAGCATATTTCTGAGGTCATATCAGGCTGATTATAAATATAAATGTAAGTATCATAAATATAAAAAATAGTGAAAATTTGATTATTTCTGATGTGAGCACTTGTATCAAAAAAAATGTTTAGAGAGGGCTGGCTTCGTGGTAGGCAGCCTGTGAAATCAGACAGGACTCTGTGCTTAGAGGAACCACACACTTTGTTGAATGCTTTAATGTCACCAGAGCATGATTCTTAATTTGTTTTGAAAAGGGGGTCTTGTATTTTCATTTTGCATGGGAGGCCTTGTGAATTATGTCACTGGTCCTATATGTAGATAATGACATGTTTGGCAAATTATCCCAACACACCAACATACTTAAATTGCATATGATTTCAGCCAAAGTGAAAGCACTAAAAGAGTTGGTGGTTGAAAATTTAGAATGCATTATTAAAACACAAACAGATGAATTTTATCACACGTGCCATGTTCGCACAAAACAAAGCAACCTATCTCTGCTTCTGAAAATAGGGAAGTCAATTGACACTAATTAGGTAGTTTTAAAGAATTTTGGAAGGATATCTAAATTATTGGTAAGGTAAAGCCTCTAAGAGTTTTCCAGGAAGTAGGGGCAGGCAAGCTCCCCTCCCCCTGGCTGCCCCCGAAAAAGAAATGATCCAACTTAGTTTCAGGAAGAAAATGCACAGAGGAGTGACAAGGCGGTCCCACAGCATCTGCCAGCTCGAGTGGGAAGACAATAAGAGAACAGATGGGAATAGAAAGTAAGAATTCACGCCCAGAGAAATCTAGACATCTTCTGGCCAGCAGAAGAGCGTTCGCCACAATAGGCTGAGTCTTTGAGGACACATCAGCCAAAATGGATGAAGAAAACCTTCCAAATCTGCTAGGTTTTTGCTAATGCCATTCAGTCATTAGCGTGTGGAATGAAAAAAATGCCGGCTAATTCTGTGGAGGCCCAAGCAGAGATGTGCATGGGTGTGAGGTCTCATAAAATTTCTGCTTCAATGTATGGGGCAGTAAAATGCAGAGAAGGGAACATCTATTTCGTTCAGTCACATATTCCTTATTAGCGCTCTTTGGAGTGGGGGTGGGGCATGTAACACTCCATATATATCAGTAAATTGTTCTGTAATAAATAATCCAATTTATCCTATTCCTTTCCACCTTCCTAAATGTTCTCACTATGTCTGTGATAAAAGGATGGCCCTGCATTGTTCATTTCCTAGGCAATAGAAAAACTGAGTGTTTTGGGTTAAGATACACTTCTGATAGAGAGCTTTTGGCTACTCTAAGAATATAATAGTCTTTTGTTGTTGTTGTTTTATTGAGATCATGTGTGTTCCTGTATAAAAACCTTCTGAAATCATACAAAGGCACCAAGAGTTCCATATTTTGAATGGAATTTAACCTGATTAACCATTTCTTTCACTGTATCACCAAATGAAGGTACACATTTATTTTTTGGTGGGGTGGCTGAAGGTATACATTTAATCACAAAAATGCTGTAATCCAAATGCATATATTATGCTATTTAAACATTTAAATAGTTACTAAAAATTCTAAATGGATTACCAGAAAATTCATTAGTTTTTTTGTTGTTGTTGTTTTCTCATCCAAGGAATACAGATACTCTCTTAAGTGTCAGAAGCAATTTTATTTTCCTAGCACCGGGTATTGGATTGTAAATTTTTAATTGGATGATGTTGCAGAAATATTGTTTTGATTATTTATTAGTAAGCATAACTTCAACAAGCAGTATACAGAGTAATGTGTCTGCAGTGTAAACTATAATAAAATTGATGTAACGTGAGAAGCATCACATTGCCTGTATCTGAATCAAGAAACTCGTAATTCAGGAATCCATATTATCTGAAACTCATTATTTTTCTTTCATCATTCAACAAACATTTATGCCAGATGGTAAGGCCATGCAGAGATAAACAAATTCTGCATTTTATGAATCTCTGCATTCCTAGCAAATGGCACAGTGCCTAACATGTAGTAAGCATGCAGCGATGTGCTTTCTACTGAAGTAAATGGTTTGGAACACTGGGCTCCACAGAGGGAATCATAGGTATGGAGTGAGCACACACCATGTGCTGGGATAGTGGGGATTTGGTTTCAGCTTTTGGTTCAGTATTAAATAAGTAATAGTTTTTGAAATCTTAGTTACCTCAACTATATAAAACAGAAATAATTCTCCTCCCATTGGAAAAGATTATTTTCTTCCCCCGCCCATGGTTTTACTGATTTTTAACTGGTATACAACACTGTAAAAATTAAAAGTGTACAATGTGCTGATTTGAACCATTTATGTATTGAACAATGATTACCACATTAGCTAGTAACTCCATCACCTCGTCTATAATTAGGGTTTCTTTTGTGTGGTGAGAACATTTAAGATGTAGTGTTATTATCAACTGTGAAGTATATAAAACAGTATTATTAACTATAATCGCCATGCTGAACATTATATTGCCAGAACTTATTTGTCTTATAGCTATAAGTTTGTACTCTTTGACAGAGTACAAACTCTGCATTTCACCAATCCCTAGCCCCTGGTAACCATCATTTGCATATCTGTTTATTAATATCTGAGTTCAGCTTTTTTTGGATTGCATATATAAGCGATATCATAGTGTTTGTCTTTTGCTTTCTGACATTTCATTTGGTATTTTGTCCTCAGTGTCCATCCATGAGTTGAAAATGGCAGGATTTTCTTCATTCTTATTGCTGAATAATATTGTCTTGAATTATTTGTGTGTCTGTATACACACACACACATACACATACACACATATATATGTAATTTCACATCTTCTTTATCCATTCGTCTGTTGATGAACACTTAGGTTGTTTCCCTATCTTGGCTATTGTGAATAATGCTGCAATGAACGTGGGACTGCAGCTAGATCTTCAAGATCATATTTTCATTTCCGTTGAATATATACCCAGGAGCGGAAATGCTGGATTATATGGTAGTTCTCTGTTGAATTTTTTCAGGAACCACCATACTGTTTTCCATGGGTTCTTTTCTCTACATCCTAACAGTTGTTATGTCTTATCTTTTTGATGATAGCCATTCTAAAAGGTGTGAGGTAATATCTCATTGTGGTTTTAATTTGCATTTCCCTGATGATTAGTGGTGTTGAGCACCTTCTCATGTCCTGGTGGCCACCTGTATATTTTCTTTCTTTTTTTAATCTGTGTATTTTCTTTGGAGGAATGTCTACTTAGTGCTCTTGCCTATTTTTTTCATCAGTTTTTTGTTTTTTTTTTTTGGCTATTGAGTTGTATGTGCTTTTTATATATCTCAAATATTAACCTCTTATCAGATAAAGGGTTTGCCAATATTTTCTCCCATTCAGTAGTCTGTTCATGAATATTTTTGTTTTTATCACTATGCAGAAACTTTTTAGTTTTCTATGGTCCCACTCAGTAATTTTTACTTTTGCTGCTTGCGCTTTTGGTGTCATATCCAAAAAATCGTTGCTAAGACTATTGTCAAGGAGCTTTCCCCCCTGTTTTCTTTTATGAGTTTTACATTTTCAAGCCTTATATTTAAGTCTTTAATCCATTTCAAGTAAATTGTTGTGAGTGATACAAGACACAGGTCCACTTTCATTCCTCCACATATAGTCATCCAGTTTCCCAGCACTGTCAATTGGACAAGCTGTCCTGTTTTCATTAAGTCTTCTTTCTTGGCTCCCTTGTCAAGTACTCATTGACTCCACATGTGGGGATTTATTTCTGGGCTCTTAATACTATTCCTTTGGTCTACATGTCTGTTTTTATGCCAGTACCATACTGATTTGATTACTACAGTTTTATAGTATACTTTGATGTCAGGAAGTGAAATTCTTCCCACTTTTTTCTTCTTTCTCAGAACTGCTTTGGCTATTTGGGGTCTTTGTGCTTCTGTACAAATTTGAGGATTGATTTTCTATTTTTTTGGAAAATGCCATTGGAATCTTAACAGGGATTACATTGAATCTAATGATAGTATAGATATTTTGACAATATTAATTCTTTCTATCCATGAACAGGGTATGGGGATATCTTCCCAGTTGTATGTGTTGTCTTTAATTTCTTTCATCAGAGTCTTTAGTTTTCACTGTACAGGTCTCTTACTCCCTTGGTTAAATTTATTTTAAAATATTTTGTTTTTGATGGTATTGTGAATGGGATTAAAATTTTTTTTCCACATATTTCATTGTACCATTTTGGAGATGCAACAGATTTCAGTATATGGATTTTGTATCCTGCAAATTCATTGAATTCATTGATTAGTTCTGACAATTTTTTGGTGGAGTCTGGGATTTTTATATAAAAGATTATATATTTGCAAACAAGGACAATTTTACTTCACCCTTTCTGATTTGGATGCCCTTTTCTTTTTCATGCCTGATTGTTCTGGACAGCACTTCTAGTATTGTATTGAATAGCAGTCGTAAGTAAGAGTGGGCACACTTGTCTTGTTCTTGATCTTAGATGAAAAGCTTTCATCCTTCTCAGCAGTGAGTACGATGTTAGCTGTGAGATTGTCATACGTGGTCTTGATTATGTTGAAGAATGTTTTTCAATATGTTGAGTGTTTTTATTCCAAAAGGATGTTGTATTTTGTCACATGCTTTTTCTGTGTTTATTGAGATGATCACATGATTTTTATCTTCATTCTATTAATATGGTTTCTTACATTTATGGATTTACATATGCTGAGTCATCCTTGCATTCCTGGAAAAAATTTCCTTGATGATGTTGTATGATCCTTTTCACGTGTTGTTGAATTCAGTTTGCTGGTATCTTGTCAAGAATTTTTCTATCTATATTCATCAGGGATATTGTGTGGTAGTTTTCTTATAATGTCCTTGTCTGGCTTTGCTGTCAGAATATTATTGGCTTCATAAAAAGCATTTAGGAGTGTTCCTTCTTCAGTGTTTTGAAATAGGTTGAAAAAGATTGACACTTATTTTTTCCGATTGGAATTATTTCCTCTTTAAATGTTTAGTAAAATTCACCACCGAAACCATGGAGTCCAGGGCATTCTTTTGTTGGGAGGTTTTAGTAACTGGTTAAATCTCCTTGTTCATTATTGGTCTGTTCAGATTTTCTGTATCATCATAATTGCATCTTGATAGGTTGTGTGTTGCTAGGAATTTATCCATTTCTTTGAGGTTACTCAGTTTGTTGGTGTATGATTGTTCATACTAGTCTCTCATGATCTTTTGTCTTTCTGTACTAACAGTTGTAATATCTCTTCTTTCATTGCTGATTTTATGTATTGAAGTCCTCTCTTTTTTCTTGGTTAGTCTAGGTAAAGTTAGTTTTATTGATTATTGAAATATTTTCAAGAAACTAGCTCTTAGTTTTACTGATACTTTCTATTGTGTGGTGTTTTTGTTTGCTTGTTTGTTTTTTTGGTCTCTTTTATTTATGCTCTGATCTTTGTTGTTTCCTTACTTTTGCCAACATTAGGCTTAGTTAGTTCTTTTTTAGTTCCTTGGGGTGTAAAATTAGGTTGAGTTCTTTTGTTTTTCTTAGTGTGAATATGTATCACTGTAAACTTCTCTCTTAGCACAGCTTTTGCTGAATTCCCAAATTTGGAATGTTAAGTTTCCATGTGTGTTTGTTTCAAGATATTTTTTTATTTCTTCTTGGGCCTGTTGTTCTGGGGCATGTTATTCATTCTCCACATATCAGTGTACTTTCCAGCTCTCCTCCTGTTAATGATTTTTAGTTTCACATCATTGAGATTTAGAAAAGAAACTTGGTATGATTTCAGCCTTTTTACCTTTGCTAAGACTTTTTTTATGACTTATGATGTGATGTATCCTGTAGAATATTTCCTGTGTGCTTGAAAAGAATGCTGTTGGATGAGAGGTTCTGTGCATGTTTATTAGTTCTTTTTGGTCTAAAGTGTGGTTCAAATCCAATGGTTTTTTTGTTGATTTTTTTTCTGGATGATCCATTGTTGAAAGTAGGGTATCTACTATTAATAGATGGTTGTCTATTTCTCCCTTCAGATCTGTTAATATTTGCTTACCATATTTGGTTGCTCTAATATTGGCTACATATATATTTACAATTGGCTATAATCTTGAATTGTCCTCTTTATCATTACATCATGACCTTTTCTTGTCTCGTGTTACTATTTTTGGCTTAAAGCCTATTTTACATAATATGTATGTAAGTATAGCTATCTCTGCTCTCTGTTGGTTGCCACTTCCATGGAATATTTTTTGTGCATCTTACAAATATAACAGTCTATTTTATGTTGATAGCAACTTAAGTTGCCTAGCAAGGCTCTACCCTACTCCTTTTATGTTTTTGATGTCACCGTTTAGCTCTCGTCATACTGTGTATTCACTAACATATTATTGTGACTGGTTATTTTGTAATATACTTGTCCTTTAATCTTTATGCTAGTTAAGTGTTTAACATTGCACATTACAGTACTAGAGTTCTTAATTGAGTATATTCTTACCTTTACCTGTATATTTTCATATGATGTAATGTTACTAATTAGTCTTATTTTAACCTGAAGGACTCCTTTTAACATTTTTTGTCATATAGGTCAAGTGGTAAGGAATTTCCTCAGGTTGTATTTGTCTGAGAAAGTCTTTAACTCTCCTTCATTTCTGAAATAAAGCTTTGCCGAGTTAAATATTCCTGGTTGGCAGTTTTTTTCTTTTAGCACTTTAAATATGCCATCCTAAACTCTCCTGGCCTGTAATAGTTCTGCTGTGAAATCTGTGAACAGCTTGGGGCGCCTAGCTGGCTCAGTTGGAAGAGCATGCAACTCTTGATCTCAGGGTTACAAGCTCAAGCCCCACATTGGGTGTAGCGATCACTCATATAATCAATCAATCAATCAGTCAATCTGTTAACAGCCTCATAGGAGTTCTCTTGTAAGTGGAAAGCTTTTTTGTCTCTAGTGGCTTTTAAGGTTCTCTTTTTGTTTTTGATTTTTGATGGCTTTTTTACAATATGCCTTGCAGAGGATGTCTTTGAGTTGATTTTTTTTGGTGACTTATGAACTTCATGAGCCTAGATATCCAAATCTCTCTCAGGAATGGTAAGTCCTCTGCCACCTTTTTTTTTTTTTTTTCTAATTACTTTTTGTCTTGAGAAATATCATGAACTCATTTAGCATGTTTAGTGAAACAAAGTGAAAGCTGTAGGAAATTATTAGGGGAAGTTTTTTGCTGTGAGCATTCCTTTGGCTTTAAGCAATTGCAGTTTCTCTCAATAAAGGAAAAAATGACTTTGCCTCTTCCATAATTACACCTAAATTCTTTTTTCCCTTTTTAATTTAATTTTCATTTTAATTTTTAAAATCTGAGTATAGTTGACATGATGTTAAATTAGTTTCAGGTTACAACATAGTGATTTGATAAGCTATACATTATGCTGTGTTCACCACAAATGTAGTGACCACCTGTCACCATACAACTGTTATAATACCGTTGAATTGACTATATTTCCTATGCTGTGCCTTTTATTCTTATGACTTATTCACTTAGTATCTGGAATCCTATACCTCCTACTTCCCTTCATACATTTTGCCCATCCCCTAAACCCCTTCCCTCTAGAACCATCAATCATCAGTTTGTTCTCTGTATTTATAGGTCTGGTTCTGCTTTTTGTTTATTTATTCATTTATTTATTTTTTAGATTCTGTACATGAGTGAAATCATATGGTATTTGTCTTTCTTAGTCTTCTAAGTCTTCACTTAACAGGATAACCTCTAGGTCCATCATGTTCTCAGAAAAGGCATGATCACATTTTTATGGCTGTGTAATATTCCATTATATATTATCTTCCTTATCCATTTGTCAGTGGACATTTATGTTGCTTCTGTATCTTGGCTCTTTAGCATAATACCTTCTAGGTCCATCCGTGTTGTCACAAATGGTACAATCTTATCCTTTTTTTATGTCAGCTATTATTTCTTTGTAAAAGCTTTCTGCCCACTTCTCCTTATCTTTTCCTAGAATGCCAGTGATTCACAAAGTTTTTCTTTTAATGATATCCCATAAATCAGGTAGGCTTTCTTTACCTTTTTCATTCTTTCTTTTTTTTCTGACTATATAATTTTAAAGTCTTTTTTTCAATCTCATACGTCCTTTGGATTGATCTGCTTGATTGGTTCTGATGCTTATGCTCTTTCTTTGTATTTTTCATCTCATTCATTGTTTTCCTCAGCTGCAGAACTTCTCTTCGGTTCTTTTTTATGATTTCTCCTTTTTTGTTAAACTCACTTTTTCAAGATTTTATTTATTTATTTGACAGAGAGAGACACAGTGAGAGAGGGAACACAAGCAAGGGGAGTGGGAGAGGGAGAAGCAGACTCCCCGCCAAGCAGGGAGCCCGATGCGGGGCTCCTTCCCAGGACCCTGGGATCATGACCTGAGCCGAAGGCAGACGCTTAAGGACTGAGCCACCCAGGTGCCCTGTTAAACACATTTTGTTCTTGTATTGTTTTCTTGATTTTGTTGAATTGTCCTTTTGTATTTTCTTGTAGCTCATTAAGCTTTTTTTGTTTTACATTGAGCTTTTTTAAAACAGCTATTTTGATTTTTTTTTTTTAGTTGATAAATTACAGATCTCCATGTGTTTTGGTGTGGTTACCAGAAGTTTATTGTGATCCTTTGATAGTGTCATGTTACCTTGATTTTTCATGTTCCTTGATGTTTTGCACGTTGCCTTCACATGAAGTAGTAGTCACCTCCTACAGTCTTTACTAATTGACTTTGGGTAAAATGCCTTTTGTCAGCCCTGCTAGAAATTATCAGGCTTTCTCAGACCTTCTGTCAGTACAACTGCCTTACACATCTTGTTCCTTTTTGGTATAATTCTTAAGCTTACATATCTTCTCTTTAACCTGTAATGCATCAGGCCCACTGCTGATAGCCTGTCTTTTGCTTTCCCAAAGATGACAGTAAAGCTCAAGTTTGTGATCTTTTTCTGGCCTGAAGATTTGTCCAGCTTTAACATGTACTCACTAGCTGCCTGCCAAAGTCTGCTCTTGCCACTGCCATTGGGAGAATGCACAAGAAGCCAGCCATAGGGTGGGCTGCATGTGAGTGAGGGTTTTGGAGCACTGGGGTTGCCCATAGACCAGTTGTGGGGATCCATGGGCAAGGTATTCTGTTTGACTCATGGGCAGGCTTCTGGAGGCAATCAGTGACATGGTTACTAGTGTCCACATCATTTTAATGTCCCCATGAGTATCCTATCTTCTGTCCTCCCCACCACTTGTCCCACGTGGGCCATTTAGTTTATGATTCAGTACTCTGGATGGGGCAAGAGAGAAATGTCTCCTTTGGCAGCATCCAGCACACTGGGGAAGGTGGGTGCTCACTGCTAGCTTTCATTTTCCCCCACAGAAGAAATGGCCAAGGAAATCTCTCCTGGCTCTAAGCTGTGTGACCTTGGGGAAGGGATGACTTAGGTAGGGTCAGCCTGTTTCTATTACTTACTCTGATACATTCAAAGTCAAATATATATATATATATTTGTCCAACAACAGTACTGGAACTTCTCTGAACACCTGAATTTCCACAGAGGCTACGTTGTCTGTTGGTGATTTTTGAAATCTATGTTCTTCGGGGGCTTACAGATCATGGCTTAGAGTAGGTGGAGTTGGTTCATGGGCTACAACAGGGTGCCTAGCTGGAACAGAGTCCTGTCTGCCTATTTCCTGATGCATGGGTGAGCTAGAGTCTTCCCATCTTCCTTGACATATGGTGCTGGGTTCGATGGCTCACTCAAAGGCAGCTTTGTCTAGGGTTGGATGCTGAATTTTTGTTTTTGAGATAGGGGACAAAACAAAGTGATGTATTTTGCTGCCACCATGCTGATATCACTCTGAAAAGGTTTTTTGAGAGTTAAAGGCCTCAGTGGTTCAGGCAGTCATTATTAAATGTAAAGTATTGCAAAATATGTTATTTTAATAAAAAAATACATTCTTTCATTCAACAGCACTAATTTTTGTCACACTTGAATCAGCATAGAGCTTGGAGTGCTTACAGACCAGTTCATCAGATTTATTCCTTAAAGTTGCTAAAGTCTCAGCTTGATTTTAATTCTTGAATTTCCTAATCACCCATGTTATAAATCCCTGGAGTAGCTAATACTGAAATAGTCACAATATCTTATCTTAGTGTAATGTAAGAGATTATTGGGGGTACTGTAATTTCTTACAAAATTTACATATACATATTAGATGCCCTCATTGAATCTTAAAATTGCCTTTTTGAAGTTTAATTATATTTGATAACATAGTTTGTCTGAATTGTTATTAAATTATTCTAGGTCATTTTCCAGCTGCTGAATTTTTTTGATGGAACACAAGTAAGCTATATTCTTGACCAAAAAGGATAATTTCAGTTATTTCAGTTTCTCCTCAGTTATGCACATCCAGAATTATAACTGTGTTCATGTTAATTTGGCCCTAATATCATGCATTTAATTATATATTAAATCTCTAGCCTTGTTGTTAAAATAAGGGGCACTATTAAAAGCATTATTTTCATTTAGATGGTGAGAAAAATAGTCATCTTTATATCATGGCCTTGAACTTATCCCTCATTTGTTTGTTTTTATATTACTAGACTTTATTTTTTAGAACAGTTTTATATTTACAGAAAAGAAGGGCAGATAATAGGTTTCCTATAACCCCCCCCCCACAGTCTTTACTATTATTGATATCTTACATTAGTATCTTACATTTGTAACAGTGAACCAATATTGGTAAATTATTATTAACTAAGGTCTATAGTTGTTTCAGTTTTCCTTAATTTATACCTGATCCCCTTGTTTATTGTAGGACTCTATCCATGATGTTATATTACATTTGATCATCATTTCCCTTCAGGTTTGTCTTGGATGTGACAGTTTTTCAGATTTTCCTTGTTTTTGATGACCTTGACAGTTTTGAGGGATATCGGTCAAGGATGCTGTAGAATATCCTTTTACTGGAAACTGTTTTATGCTTTTTCATGGTTAGGCTGAGAAAATAGGTTTTGGGGAGCAAGACCACAGAGGCAAAATCCCATTTTCATCACATCATATCAAGGGTACAAACTGAGGACATGATTTATGACTGTGGACATTTTCCTTGATCACTAAAGTAGTACTTGTCAGATTTCTCCTCTATAATGTTGAACTTTTATTTTCTCCTTTCCATACTGTACTGTTTGGAAGAAAGTCACTTCTAGGATGGGGTATCTACATAATTTATGTGAAGTTCTTCTGCATGGACATTTTTTCTTTGTTCATTTATTGATTATTTAACCTTTTCTATAAATTAGTGTGGAGTTATATATATTCACTTTATACTTAGGATTGTAATGCCTACTTTTTTGCTCAAATTTTTCCATCTTTGGCCCATTTGGGAGTCTTTCCATTAGTGCCCATACCCTTTGACATACCTTTTCTTTGTGTGTGTGTCTGTATGTGTCTTTGGGCACTTTGTTGTTTTATGGCATTGGAAGATGCTGTAGGCTCATGTTAGATATGTCCAGCCCTAGCCCTAGAGTCAGCCAATTCTCCAAGGATGTCTTGTTCTTTGTACTAGAGAACGGTATTAGAAATCAGGGTCTGGGGGTCTGGGCACTAGATGTGTTTGTTGTTAGTGGGTGTCACTTATTTTAAGCCCTCTCAGCTCAGCTGATGGAGCAAAGAAAGATATGTGTGTATATTAACTCAAGTATATGCATGTATCAATAAACATGTCTATATGTAAAACCACCTGTATCTATATTAAGTTAAGCATCAAGTGTTACTGATATTCCCAACTCTAATACATTACTATGTGAATATTCTAGCTCATTTGTAAATTTCCACTCCAACAGTGAGAAACTTGAATCTTATCACCTGCCATCCATTTACCTAATCATTTAATTCCAGTTTATATATAAAGCAGTAATATAAGAATTGTCCACCCATACCTCTGTGGCATACAACCTTTTGAACCAGAGTACATTTCTTATATGCAGTCCCTTTTGCCTGTGGTCTTACATATTTCACTCATTTCCAAAGTTACTCAGGTCACCACCTTTCCCATACTCCCTTCATTGAGGGTGTTCCATACATTTGTAATAGCATTAGATTCTCTTGTCACAATCTGCATGCTTTTCTGAGATTCCTCCAACAACCTCAGTGATTTTTTTAAAAACTGGCATGAACTAAGGTTTATTCTTTGTGCAACAAATTTCCATGGCATAATGCATAATGGCATATATTCATTCCAGAATACATAGAATAGTTTCATTGCCTTAAAAAAAATCCCCTGTATTTTACCTAGTCATCTCTCCACCCTCTCCCTGAACCTATGGCAACCACTGATATTTTTATTGTCTGTATTATTTTGCCTTTTCCACAGTGTCATATAATTTGAATCATAAAGTAGGCAGTCTTCTCAGAATGGTTTCTTTTACTCAGGATGCATTTAATTTTCCCATGTCTTTTTGTTGCATGATACCTCATTTCTTTTTTTACAAAATAATACTCCATTTTGCTGATATATTGCAGTTTACCCACTCACCTATTGGTGGATATTTTGGTTACTTCTACTTTTTGGCAATATGAATGAAGCTGGAATAAATATTCACGTGCAGGCCTTTGTGTGTATACAACTTTTCGACTCAGTTGAGTAAAGACCTAGGATAACAATTACTAGATCATATTGGAAAACTATGTTTGGTTTTGTAAGACACTACTAGATGGTCTTGGTATTCTTCAGTTCAACTATATCCTCACTGATTTTCTTCCTGCTGGATCTATCAATAACTGAAAGAGGGATGCTGAAGTCTCTAACTGCAATAGTGGAGACCACTGTCTCTGTATTTAGAGTAGATTTTTCAATAGACAACATGTAATTGCATATTGTTTTTTATGCACTTGGGCAGTCTATGACTTTTAAGTGGTGTATTTAGACCATTCACATTTAAAGTGATTATTGTTAATAATATCAACCATATTTGTGCCTGTTTTCTGTCCATTGTATTTGTTCTTTGTTTCCTTTTTATGTTACATTTTCTGCCCTTTCTGGTTTCATTTGAGCATTTTATTTGATTCCATTTTCTCTCCTCTTTTAGCCTATCAACTAGACTCCTTTATTTTACTTGTTTGAGTGCTTGCTTTAGAGCTTACAGTATATATTTATGACTAATCTAATTCACTTTCAAATAACAGTATACTGCTTCACTGATAGTGCAGGCGTTTTACTACTTAATGTTTCCAGTTTCTCCTTTCTGTCCCTTATAACATGACTGTCATTCAGTTCCCTTAACCATGTGCTTTAACCACCCACTACCCTGCTGCTATTACATATGCTTTGGACAAACAGTTGTGTATTAGATCAGTTAAGAACAATACGAATAAAATATTTAATTTCCCCTGTTCAGCCCTTCTCTGACCCATTTACTTTCTTTATGTAGTTCTGAGCTTTTGACCTATGCCATTTTCCTACTGTAGGAAGAAAGTCTTTAAATGTTAATTGTGGGCAAATTCACTGGAAACAAATTTCCTCAGTTATTGTTTGTCTGAGAAAGTCTTTATTTCTCTTCTACTTTTGAAAGATACTTTGACAGGTTATAGAATTCTGGGCTGGTGCATTTTTTTTTTTTAAAACACTAAATATGTCAGTTCACTACCTTCTTGCTTGCATGCTTTGTGACAAGAAGTCTGATGTAACTCTAATCTTTATTCCTCTGTAGGGAATGTGTTAATTGTTCCATCTGGTTTCTTTCAAGATTTTTCTCCCTGCCTTTGGTTTTCTCTGGTTTGAATATGATAGATTTTGGTGTAGATTTTTTGTTATCTATCCTTCTAATTGTTATCTGAGTTTCCTTGTCTGTGCTTTGGTGCCTGTCATTAATTTTGAAATTTGAAAAAAATAATTAATTTTGAAAAATTCTCAGCTATTTGACCTCATATATTTCTGTTGCTTTTTCTCTTTATTTACTAATCTTTTTAATTCTTTCTTTTTGCATTTCAGTTTGAACAGCTTGCATTTACATGTCTTCAAGTTTAACGATTCTTTCTTTAGCCAGTTCATCCTACTGATATGTTTATCAAATGCATTCTTCATTTCGGATGGTGTTGATTATAACATTTCAGTTTGATATTTCCTTAGAATTTTCCTTTATCTGCTTACATTATTTACCTCTCCTTGAATGTTATTACATTTTCCGTTAGAAATCTTTACATATTAATCCTAGTTACTTTATTTATTTATTTAGTCAGTTAGTTAATTAATTAGTTTTGGGAGTAGAATTCAATGATTCATCACTCATCTACAGCAGTGCTCATCACAACAAGTGCCCTCCCTAATCCCCATCACCCATTTAACCCATGCCCCTGCCCACCTCCCCTCCAGCGACCCTCAGTATGTAGTCTATACTTAAGAGTCTGTTTTATGGTTTGTCTCTCTCTTTTTTTTCCCCCATATGTTCATCTGTTTTGTTACTTAAGTTCCACATATGAGTGAAATCATATGGTATTGTCTTTCTCTGACTTATTTCACTTAGCATAATATACCCTAGCTCCATCCACATCATTGCAAATGACAAGATTTCATTCTTTTTTATGGCTGAGTAATACTCCATTGTGTGTGTGTGTGTGTGTGTGTGTGTGTGTGTGTGTGTACCACAACTTCTTTATCCATTCATCAGTCGATGGACATTTGGTTTCTTTCCATAATTTGGCTATTGTTCATAATGCTGCTATAAACATTGGGGTGCATGTGTCCCTTTGAATCAGTATTTCTGTATCCTTTGGGTAAATGCCTAGTAGTGCAATTGCTGGGTCATAAGGTAGTTCTGTTTTTAACTTTTTGAGGTACCTCCATACTGTTTTCCCCAGTGGCTGCACCAGTTTGCATTCCCACCAACAGTATAGGATGGTTCCCTTTTCTCAGCATCCTTGCCAACACTTGTTGGTTCCTGTGTTGTTAGTTTTAGCCATTCTGACTGGTGTGAGGTGAGGTCTCATTGTGGTTTTGGTTTGTATTTCCCTGACGATGAGTGATGTTGAGCATCTTTTCATTGTGTCTATTAGCCATCTGTATATCTTCTTTTGAAAACTGCCTATTCATGTCTTCTGCCCATTTCCTAACTGGATTATTTGGTTTTTGGGTGTTGAGTTCGGTAAGTTCTTTACAGATTTTGGGAACTAATCCTTTATTGGATATGTCATTTGCAAATATCTTCTCCCATTTCCTAGGCTGACTTTTAGTTTTGTTAATTGTTTCCGTCACTGTGTAGAATCTTTTTATCTTAATAATGTCCCAATATTTCATTTTCTTTTGTTTTGCTTGCCTCAGGAGATGTGTCTAGGGAGAAGTTGCTATGGCCAAGGTCAAAGAGGTTGTTGCCTGTGTTCTCCTGTAGGATTTTGATGGTTTCTTGTCTCACATTTAGGTCTTTCATCCAATTTGAATTTATTTTTTTGTAACAAAGTGGTCCAGTTTCACTCTTCTGCATGTGGCTGCCCAGTTTTCCCAACACAATTTGTTGAAGACACTGTCTTTTTTCCATCGAATATTCTTTCCCACTTTGTCAAAGGTTAGTTGACCATAGAGTTGAGGGTCCATTCCTGGGTTTTCTATTTTGTTCCATTGATCCGTGTCTGTTTTCGTGCCAGTACCATACTGTCTTGATCATTACACCTTTGTAATATAATATATTAATCATAGTTACTTTAAATTCCCTATATAATAATTCCAAAATAGATGCCATGTATGAGTCACCTTCTGATGCTTGATTTGTCTCTTCAGACTATGTTTCATACCTTTTAGTGTACCTTATAACTTTCTGGTGGAAAGCCAGGCATGATCTATTAGGTGATAAAGACTGATACATAAGCACTTATGTCAGGTTTTTTTTTGTTTGTTTGTTTGTTTTAAAGATTTCATTTATTTATTTGACAGGGAGAGACACAGTGAGAGAGGGAACACAGGCAGGGGGAATGGGAGAGGAAGAAGCAGGCTTCCCATGGAGCAGGGAGCCTGATGTGGGGCTCCTTCCCAGGACCCTGGGATCATGACCTGAGCTGAAGGCAGACGCTTAACCGACTGAGCCACCCAGGCGCCCCCTTATGTGAGGTTTTATGTTAATCTCACTGGGAGTCTGGCTCAGTTTAATGTTTGCTCTAGCTGTAGCTACCAGAGGCTTTAGATTCCTCCAATATCCTTATTTATCCTTGTTGTATTTGGGCCCCCTAGAAATAAATCTTGGAGTATGTCTCACAGCTATTTTAAATATAATCCATTGTTACTATAGGAGCCGTGTTACTGGAAAATTTGGGGGAAGGGAAGCAGTCTATAATGTTATAATTAAATCTCACTTTTTTAGGGGGGCTTGAATTTCTGAACTCTGACTCTCCCCCCATTTAAGAGACATGTAAACTAGAAGCCTGATTTGACTAATTGCCCTTCATTCAGGTTGGGTAAGATTCTGGTAAAGTCTTTTACTTTATAGAGTAGACCTTTGTTATGGAGAACATTCTAGGCATATTTCAAAGCGGTTATTTTTGCCCTCTCCTTGCCAGAAGCACACAGTGGTTTTTCTTGGCTCTTTACCTTAAAAACCTAGTGAGGTTTCTGCAGGTAAAACCCATGAAAGTGTGGGGTGTAAGAATTCTGACCACGCACAGAGCTGCTAGATTCATATACTGGTAAACACACTTGATGGATTCCAGGAGGCTGAGTGTGGACTAGCTTGAGAGAGATCAAGTCCTCCTTTTGCTCCTTAGAACTTGAGCTAAGGGAAGAGCAGTGTGAATAGACTTTACTACCCTAGCTCAAAGACTCTATCAGGATGCTGGGAACATTGAGGATGTTTGTCGGTATATGTGTCTGCAAATACTGTGCATTTCTAATCACAAAGCACCAACAATTAGGTGCATGAAAGAACCTACTGAGTTAAATAATGCAGAGGTAGTCACTTTTATTCTCTAGCACTGCTCCCCTGAGATTTCATAGTAGAAGAGCAGTTACAAGGGGAGAACCTCTTCCCCATAGCGTAAATGTATTTCTGTGAGGAGAAATGGAGTATTGGTGGTCATACAGGCACCCACTCTTTTGGCCTGACAATTTATGAATGTATTCCAGAATTCTAGTGAAGCAACTGACAGGAAAGTGATACTCATTGCATGCGGGAAAGAGGAGATAAGAGTCTCCATGAATGGAGTATTTGGGAGAGCTGCAGAGAGAAAATTCATGAAGACAATCTTAAAGATTGAGAAACTCAGAAGCAATTAAAAGCAATGAGAGAATTGGAGATGAGAGGCCCAGAGGGTTTTATAACATATTGTCCTGCTTTTGATCTGGAGGTCTTTGAACATACCAATACATGCTGTGGTAGGATTTTTAGCTTTGTAGTAGTAGAACTTTTAGTTTTGTAGTTATAAATCAGGTGTCTGCCCATTGATCTTGTTGGAGTCACAGAGGTGACAAAAGGGAATTGATACTGCAGTCAGAAGCCACGTGGACCTAGAGACGCCATGTGCTTCAAGTGGTCAAAGAGTTGGGATGTGAGGATAATTACCCCTGATATTTAGAAGCTACCTGAGAGCCCTGTAGAAACTCTGAAGTTGACATGCTTGGCTCTTTGAATAGCTGCCTCTAATAATATTTGGGGAACATATCCCAGAGCAGAGCCTTGTTTCCTCCCTCATATAAAATAATTGGCAGAAACCATCTGCAAAGGCAAGTCATATCCAGCAGAGCAGAGGGTCAGTAGCTAAGAACATGACTTAGATGACACCATATAACCTTGGATGAAGAGTGACTTGCTGAAGAGTCAGATTGCCTGTCTAACACTGGTAGAAAGGAGTTGGTTACCTTTATGCATGTGATGTTTACTGGTCATGAACTTTACCATCTTTACCACCAGTGTCTGTCATCCGTAGCTCACAGCAGTACGCCATGCACCCAAAGGCTGGAGAAACTTCCTGTCGTAATTGTTCCGTGTAGACATTTGAGGCCGAGAGTTTTTTCTGTATTTACCCCTTTTCAGTGTTAAAGCAACAGGCTATTTCCCAAATGATTGCTCTGTTTATTAATGTCAGTGAACATTACTGTCTTAGGTAACAACACCTCGGTAGCCCCCTGTTATATTTATGTGTCAGTTTAGGCTACTATTTTTCCACACCCTCTCCCTGTGTGCCAGTCCAAAGTCTGGGACCTTGCCAAAGTTGCTTGAACTCAGTGGAACCTACCACATGGGGTTATTATGAGGATCAGAAGAGATAACACCATTTCCTTTCATCTTGCCAGACCCAACCAGATCAAGTATCACCCTCTCCCTTTGAATTCTACCAAGTGTCTTGTCTATGCATAGAATTTATTGCTTTCCCTTTGAATTCCCCTAGTACTTCTAGAAACTACCGTAACTTATCACTCTTAATTATTTACTTATTCATCTTTTTCTAATAACTGTGAACTCTTTTAAGGGGATAAACATAACTTTTCATAAACAATAAAAGTGAGGACAAGTATAAGGAAAATGTCACTTTTACTGCCATTAATCATTAAAATAACTTTTATATATATGCTTATTAAACTGTGGATTAAATGCTGTTCCTTCACAACTGGAAACTATTGTTTTTGCATGCTTATGTAAGAATAATTTTCCTTCATCTTTACAATAGAATTTTTTCCCACATTGGGCACATAAATTTCGCATAGGAAAGTTCTTGCATAAGAAATAGTCAATATTATAGATTTTAACTATAAAGCTTTATAGTTGATTCAGACCTTTGAGTAATTCAGTAGACTACATGGAACAATATGGATTCAAAGTGAAATTTTCAGGATCTAGAATCTTACATAACTAATGTAGATAAGTAATTCCTAGTTCTGAGACTGAAGAACAACAGAATACCATTTAATAATTGAAATGTAATAATGGTAGCTCATGGATGAAAATAGATTCATACAATTAATGTGCCCAACACAGAAGGTCTGAATTGTAAACAAAGGCATTGATAGAAAAGAAACACTGGTAATAATTGAAAGTGGATTTATAATTGACTTAATTCAAATTACATTAATTTTAGAACAAGATTTTTAATTAAAATTTAGTCTAGTTTTTTTTTATAATTAGACGTGATCATTGTAGACAGAGTAGAAAAGTAAAGAGAAGAAAAATTTCACTAACATTTACCATCACACCTTCTAGTATCTTCCCCTCCCGTCCATTCCACTTTACCCTTTGTACTGAAGCAAGCATTGGCCAATCTTTATGTCTAGACAAATTTTTCTTTTTGCCTCCCATTTCTTTATAGTCAGCTGCCTACTGAAAAGTGCTGCAGCCTGTGGCACTTTAAAATATCCTAAATTGGGTGTAATATGTCACCAAGTCATACGCTGGAAAGAGACAAAGTATTTTCACTTCGTCACACTGAAATGTACTGTATCATATAACTAATAATTTAGGTCTATTACAGATATGTAACAGGCACAGATTAAGAATATTTACATAAGTGTGCAAAATTTCTTCTGCTGAGCTTGACCTTCTCTAATGTTATCTAGAATCCAGAAGTTTCCCATGCTGAAATAAATGAAAAGGTGGCTGAAATTAGGTAGTATTTCTTCTTAAGAAAATGGATTTAATTTTCTTCCTTCCTTCCTTCCTTTCTTTTTCTTTCTCTTCCTTTCTTCCTTCCTTCCTTTTCTTTCTTTCTTTCTTTTTCTTTTTTTTTTTTTTAGATTTTATTTATTTGCGAGACAGAGAATGAGAGACAGAGAGCATGAGAGGGAGGAGGGTCAGAGGGAGAAGCAGACTCCCTGCTGAGCAGGGAGCCCGATGTGGGACTCGATCCCGGAACTCCAGGATCATGACCTGAGCCGAAGGCAGTCGCTTAACCAACTGAGCCACCCAGGTGCCCTTTTCTTTCTTTTTCTTTCTTTCTTTCTTTCGACACTAGTTCTCTTGGTGTTTCCTTTAGTTAAACTAATAGGTAAGACTGGAGTATTTTCCTAGGAAACCTGTTAGCTTGTTTCTATCAAGGACATATTTGCGTAGAGAACTCTTCCTCATGGGTATACTCAAGACTTTCTATCAAGAAGGGGAACTATTTTCCCTCCACTTTTCAAGGAATGTGGTTCTTCAGAGTAGGGAATACAAACAAGTCAAGGGCCTGAAGTACCAGGATTTATTTTTATCCCTATACCTTTAAAATTTTGTTTTGGTTTATGTGTTTTACAATGTAGACCTTACAGAAAAATATCAATGCCAAGCTGGTTAGCACTTAAAAATATACACGCCTATGATAAATGAAATGAGATATATTTTAAATAGTAGAGATAAGCATTACCAAGTATGTACCAAAATTGGATTTGACAACAGATAAATCAAAACATAGGCTGTTGCATGTTCGTATTCCTGTATATAGGGGCTGCATTTTTTGCAGGGATTTAAAATTTGTTTTTTTTGCTTAGAATGTATTATTAAAGAGGTAATAAAGACAACTTGCTTTCATCAGGTATAATGTTGAACTATTACTAATGTAATGGCTGCTCATTGAGTTGGAGGCACTGAATAGCTATTTAAGTTAGGTTCTTAGTAAGAGAAAATACAGACTTATAAATACTATTTCTTTTTAGAACAAGGTGCCATTCTAGCAATATAGGTTTAAAATTTGCATGCTGTGCTTGATTATTCCATTTCCGTAATGAATAGTAGTATTCATCTTCTTTAGTGAATGGCCTACAGCTTTATTCAGCTGAGGACTGAGCACAGCAGAGAGAAATATTAACATGTTTTTATCTACCCAGTAGAAACTAGTAAGTCAGTCTGCTTCGTGGGGTGAGGAAAATTATCTCCCGCCAGCATCAAAGTAAGTTCATTTCAAATTAAACCAGTCATGACCTGGATTAACAATTGAATAGCCCCTTAATTTCAGAAAAACATGAGTAGAACACATGTACACAAATTAGGACCTGGGTATTTCCAGTTGGCACTTACTTTGCATTTATTTAAACTACATACTTCACTATGATTTCTATCAAAGACTTTGAGCTCTTGGCTCTACCTGGAAGAATAGATCCCCTTGGCTGGGGATTGTGGCTTTCACATTTTCTGTTATACTGAATATTACTTGTTTACAGGACTGGCTCCTATAACGGGCCATCTGTAGATTCCCAAAGCCAGAGAGAGCTCTTCAGCTGGTATGCCCCACTATTTTTCTGTTAAAAAGCTCTGTGTAACTTAATAGAAAAGAACAACAATTTTTTTAATTAATCTGTTCATGTTTTCCATTTGTTGGGGTTTTCAGTTTTGGTCTTTTAGATTTTTGTAAGGAAATAATTTATTCTAACTTTTCAAACACCTTTCCGCAGAGTTGCAAATTTTACTTTAATTTTACCTCTTCTGTGCCGGTACCTCCTTTCTCTTAATTTTGTGTCCTTCTCATCCTCTTGTTCTCTCTCTCGCTCTCTTTCCCCTTTTCTGTCTTGTTGGAGTATGAAGAGGGTTAACGACTTTATTCATCATTACAGAGGACCACCTTTAGAATTTTTAAAATTAATTTTGGTTATTTTCTGCTTTATTAATTTCTGCTTTTATTGTTATTAATTTCATCATTTCTTTCAATTATGTTCTTTTTTTCTGACATTTATGTAAAATTTGCTTTGTTTTTAATCTTCCTTCTTTAATGTTGAAATAATTAAATGCCTAGTTTCTGAGCACAGTTTTTACTATGTCCCATACATTATCAGTATGAAGTATTGTCTTTTCAATGACTTCAAGATGTTGCAATTTTCTATTGATTTCCTCTTTGACATATGAATTACCTAGGGGTGTGTTTCTTAGTTGCTAACGAATTAAGAAGATTCATCCTTTTTTATTATTCTAATTTTGTTGGATTTTGATCAGAGAGTCTGGTTTAGTTTTCTACTTTTTAATTTGTGTAGTCTCTACATGTCCAAGGAAAGGATTACATATTTTCATGTTGCATAAATGTAAGAAAAAAACCATATTTATTCTCCATGAGAGGGATGTAAGTTTTTATATACATGCATGGGTATGGGTGTCTGTTCGAGGTTATTGGATTTTTGAGTTCAATTCTTATATACCCTTTGCTTAGTTCCAGCTGCTATACCAAAATACCATAGACCAGGTAGCTTATAAACAATAGAAATTCATTTCTCGAAGTCCTGGAGGCTGGAAACTGGACATCAGGATGCCAGGAGGTCAGCTGACTGTCCCCCTCCTGGTTGCCAATTGCCAGCCTCTCTGTGTCCTCCTAAGGTGGTAAGAGTGAAGGAGCTCCCCTGGACTCTTATAAAGGCATTAATCTCATTTACGAGGCTTTGCCCTCATGACCTAGTCTCTCCCCAAAGTCCCCACCTCCTAATACTATCACAATGGGCATTAGGATTTCAAAGTAAGAATTTTTTTAGGGGGGGGGGGGCGGCACAAACATTCAGATCATAACGACCCTTGCTGATTTTTGCCTCTTAGTTAAATCCAAGACAGGAAGAGGGATATTTAAGTTTCCTCCTCTAATTTTAATCAAAGGCTTTTTCATTTTTTGCATTTGTGATAGCTTTTTCTTTACATATTTACCTGCTGCTCTCTTTGGCACACACAGTTTTATGAATCTGTTGCCTTTTTTCAGCAGTTGCGAATTTCTTATTAGTCTTCAGTTTGATCTTCAGTTCCTTGAACCATAAATTCTCCCTTGTTTTATGCTTCTTTTTATTTGCATTTTGTTTGTCTTTTTATTTTAAATGTTTCTTTTAAACATAATTTGATAATCTGATAATCTCTGTATTTTAATTGAAGACTTTAGATGCCTCGATTTCAGGATATTGACTGGTATGCTTTATATCTTCTTACTGTGAGTTTGCTATATTATTTTACATTGCAGTTTTTTGTTAACTTTTTCTCATTGTTGATTTTATTGATTACTACGCTTTTAATTTTTTCTTAGTTTTAAAGCTCCTCATATTTTTTCATGCAATATTGACTCTCCTCCAGCTTTCATGTCTCTCTTTTTTAAGATTTTTATTTATTTATTTGTGAGAAAGAGTGAGAGACAGATAGACTGAGTGCGAGCACAGAGGGAGAGGGAGAAGCAGACTCCCCACTGAGGGGCTCAATCCCAGGACCCTGAAATAATGACCTGAAGGCAGATACTTAACCAACTGAGCCACTAGCTTTCATGTCTCTTACTACTGTATGTACATGCTAGGTCTCCTGGATTCATTCTCTCAACTTTTTATCTTTTCCCTCTTGTTTACTATATCAGGATTTTTCTGTTTGCTATGAAATGGCTTTTTTTTTTTTTTTTTGTACTTGGCAATCCAAAGTTGTCCAACAAGTTATGCTGCTCTTCTTTAATTTTTTGAATCATTTGGGAATCCATGTTCTTCAAAGCCTTTTTTTTTTTTTTTCCTGTGTGGTAATTATACACTTGAATTTTGTTAAATGCATCTCCCACCTGGATAGTCCAAAACCTCTACTTAGAGTTCTGATTGATTTTATTAACTCTGTAAACTCCTGAGTACCTAGGGATGGACTGCTCTTTCTCTTGTGGTTCCCTGGGGCTCAGATTCACTTGCTGGAGTTCCTTGAGATGTAGCCTCCTAAGCAGAGGTAGAAGATGACTTTGTCAGGACAGGCTGCAGCTATAGGAATAGGCAGGTTCCCAGGTGTTGGCTGAGGCACTTAGTGAAAGCTTTTCTGCTTTCCCAGTTCCTTCTGTTCTTGTTGTACAGAGAGAAGTTAAGCCCTTTTTAATTTCCTTCTTGGCATCATGTGAGTAATGGGAGATCAGGAACACAGGGAAGGGGAAGGGGCAATGTTGACTTTTCTTAAAGCTATCACAGATCATTGGATTCCATGTCTTTCTGTTCTTTACCTTGGGGCTCCCAGAGTTGGGCTTTAGACACTCATTGAGCCCCTGGAATAAAGCTCCTTGTAAATCATCTCAGCCAGAACTTCCAGAAAGTCTCATTCCACATGTCTTCTTTTGAGCCAAGGGGGAATGGGAAGAAGGTGATGTTCCCTTCTTGTCTCCCCATCAAATATTATCAGACGTATTGGTGGCTTTAGGGCCACCAGTGAAGCAGATGAAGTGTGCAGAGTTCAGGAAGATACATTTCTGTTGCATGTCAGGCAGGTATGTGCAGTGAGCAGAGTTTACTTTCCCACTGGCCTGGTGTTGCCTCTGCCCCAGTTCTGAAATCCAAATTCACCTGTGTTTGGCTTTATAAATGCCTTGGTCGTTCACAAACCCATTCTAACAGGATCAGTCACTTTATAACAAAATCTTTACAAGTTATATCTCTATTAAATCTGACCATTTTAAGGTGAAAATATAATAAATTTGTCCTTGCAAGTTGCAAAGACTATCCAAAATTTAGATCTAATTAGCAAGCTAACCTTACATTTCATGGTGTTTTATAAAGAATTGAGTTTCCTCATTAGTATTCATGATTTATACTAAATAAAAGGATAGAAGTGGTTGCATAAAAACTTAATCTCTGTCAGCTCAGTGGATGGACTTTTAATTATGAAGCATCCTCCTCTGTGTCAAAGAATATTGCCCCTTTTCACATTGTTGTTAATTATTATTATTAGATGCTCTTCATTTTTTTTCTCTTGATTTTCCCTCTCTAATCAAAGTTTATCATCATGAGAATAAGAATATTCTTTGGAGTATTTATGGTAATAATATTTTAAAAAACCATCCAACTAATTTAGATCTTTGAGTAGCGAGAAAGGTTATCCATATCATCGAGAAAATAAAAGTTCACTGGAAAAAAACTTCACATACGTTAAAAATGTTTTTCTGCAGCATTGAAGATTTCTTCCCAGCAAAAAACTGATTTTTTAAAAACACACCATACCAAAATCAGAGAGAAGAGATTGTCCCTTCCATTCTTTTTAAGTTTTTTGGGTTATCGTTTTCTTCAATAAAAATTCCCTTAACCCTTTCTCCTAGAACATTCCTAGTTACTCTGAAGGTCACCTCCTTTTTTCAAAACTCTCTCTGGTTTTTCTTGCGGAAACTTCTGAAATTATCTTGTACAAGAGTAGTCTAACAACAATGCTTTCATCAACTTTTCACGGAACTTACCTACCTAACTTCAAGTAACAGCCATTTTTCAAAGTTAAAATATAAAAGCACACTTCAGGAAGGCCTTCGAGCCCATGTTGGCATGCAGGGCCTGCTATATCACGCCTTGCTAGGTGAGCCATGGTGGGAACAGAAAGGATTTGTACATTTATCTTTGTAATTTGACTAAGGCTTTCTAAAAACATGTCTTCATGAAGAGATTTTTCCTATGGTCAACTTCTGAAGTTTTGCTTCTCCACCTCACTTTTTAGCCCCTAGGTCTCTCCTTTACCCAGCTCCCACTGGCACCCACAGCATTCCACTTCTCTGCTCTAGGGCCACGAGTTCCGACTGCTGTGCCTCAGTGCTTGCCTCTCACTGCTACTGACAGCTAGCATATTCCCTCTAGGTTACATATCCCAGCCTCCTTCGCGGTTCGGATATCCCAGCCTCCTTCGCGGTTCGGATATCCCAGCCTCCTTCGCGGTTCCGATATCCCAGCCTCCTTCGCGGTTCAGATATCCCAGCCTCCTTCGCGGTTCGGATATCCCAGCCTCCTTCGCGGTTCGGTGTGCCCGGATGACTAAGTTCCAGACAACTGAGGGTGAGCAAGTGAACTTACTTTACTTCCTGGGTGAGCTCGTATGTGTGATCCTCCGTAGTCTACGCTTTTCCTGTGGCAACCCTGGAAGCTACATCTAGAATACAGAGGAAAGGATATTTGGAAGGAGCTGGAAACCCTGAATCACTCCTAGAAAGTCCCTTTCCAGGAAAGCCCCTGTGGACAATATAGTCTCGAGAAATAATCTGTCATTTAAGATAGACTAGAAGTGAGAATTTCACAGGTATATTTACACCTACTGCTAATCCTCACCCTCTTTTTACCTATCACAGTTCACCAATCCCCAGTTCCATATTTTGTCCCTTAATAAAAGATAAGAAGTGATCAAAGAATTAGTTAGATAAACTATTCTGTAATAAAGAAAATACAACTATATTGTTAGAACACTTTCCTGGATCGAGATGACCCCCTTCTGTTTTTCAGGTTCTAATTAATTTATTGGCTTTTGGTAAAAGACTTTCAGAATGCTGGGAGATAAAAATCTGGCAAAAGGAGTTTTTCAGAAAGTCCCTTTTTCTCTTTTTTTATTTTCTTCTTTAATTTTTTTTTAAAAGATTTTATTTATTCAACAGAGAGAGAATGCACAAGCAGGGGGAGCGGCAGGCAGAGGGAGAAGCAGGCTCCCCGCTGAACAAGGAGCCCGATGCGGGGCTCGATCCCAGGACCCTGGGAGCGTGACCTGAGCTGAAGGATGACACTTAACCAACTGAGCCACCCAGGCACCCCTATCCTAACCATTTTAAACAGTGCTCTAATCTTACTCAGCTTTTGCAAATCTGAGTCCTACCCTTGGTGTTTTCAGGGGTAGACACACATTGTGGTAGGAAGAGAAGAAAACAATTCTAATCCATTTTATACCATTTGTGAGTAATAAATTATGGGCAGTGCCAAGGTCCAGTTAGTAACTCTACTACTCTGTTAGCAGCATGCTCAGTGGGCAAATGACTCTTCATTCACTGCACATGATCAAAAATTTTGTTATCTTATGATGAGATCTTTTAAGATCTACTCTTTTAGCAACTTTCAGCTCTACAGTACAGCATTTCTTGGTAATACCTACGATGCCGTACATTATATCCCCAGAATTTATTATCTTAGAACTGGAAGTTTGTGCCTTTGACCCTCTTTACTCATTCTTCACCCTGCCCTGCAACCGCCATAATATTCTCCATACTTATGAGTTGTTTGTTTGTTTGTTTGTTTTAATGATTCCACACATTAAGTGTGATCACACAGTCTTTGTCTTTCTCTGTCTCATTTCACTTAGCATAATGCCTTCTAAGTCCATCCATGTTGTCACAAATGGAAGAATTTCCTTCTCTTTTATGGCTGAATAATACTCCCTTGTCTGTATGTACCACATTTGCTCATCCATTCATCCACTGATGGACACTTTGTTTGTTTTCATGTCTTGGTTATTATGAATAATGCTGCAGTGAACGTGGGAGAGCAGAGATCTTTTAAGACAGTGATCTTATTTCCTTCCAGTACATTCCCAGAAGTGGAATTGCTGGAGCATATGGTAGCTTTATTTTTAATTTTTTGAGGAACCTCCATACTATTTTCCTGTACCAATTTACATTCCCACCAACAGTGCACGAGGGTCCCTTTTCTCCACATCCTCATGAACATTTGTTATTTCTTGTCTTTTTGATGACGGCCATTCTAACAGATGTGGACTGATACCTCTTTGTGGTTTTGATTTGCAGCTCACTGATAATTTCATCTGATGTTGAGCATCTTTTCACGTACCTGTTGCCCATTTGTATATCTTCTTTGACAATCCATTTTTTAAAAAAAAAAAACAGTTTTTTTATTATGCCAATCTTATAAGTGGAAGACGGTACTTCACTAAAGTTTAAATTTGCATTTGTATTTTCTTTAAAGTTAATTGTGTCCTTATGTTTAAGAGCCCACTCTTTGTATTTTTCTATCAACTGTTGATATAATTTGCTCATTTAAAAATTTGAATCACTTGCCTCTTTTGTATTATCTTTGAAGTGCTCTCTCTATATACTTGAATTTATTCCTTGTCTGGGGTATGGGTTGAAATGTACTTTCTTAGTTTGTTGTTTGTCTCTGACTTTACTCAGCGTGGTATTTGCCATACAGAAGAGTATTTTTATTTAATCAAACTTTCATTTTTCTCAGATTTGTGTGTTTTGACTCACTTGAGGATTTCATAAAAAATGTTGACATGTACCCAGTGAAATATATATCATTTTCCTTGCTCCTATGTGGCAAAGTATGGCCATATTACTAAATAATTGTCAATGAACTGTAATTATGGGATTTCAGTGATGCTTCCCTTAAAGGAGCTAACTCATAGGGCCTCTGCCCTTTACCTTTTTATTTATACCTTCCATCTGGGATGTAGGCATGATGGCAGGGGCTTCCAAGAGTCCTCTTGGACCATGAGGTGATGTTGAGAATGAAAGTTATTCGTTAAAAAATATGAGCAAAAAGGTGGAATGAGTGTGACTTCTTTTATAGTTACCTAGTCTGTGCCTATGCTTGAAGGATTTATATTCCCTAACAGAACAAACCCTTCATCTCCATTGTTTTTTTTTTTTTTTTTTTTTTAATTTTTTTATTTGACAGAGAGAGAGACAGCGAGGGAGGGAACACAAGCCGGGGGAGTGGGAGAGGGAGAAGCAGGCCTCCCGCGGAGCAGGGAGCCCGATGCGGGCCTCGATCCCAGGACCCTGGGATCAGGACCTGAGCCACAGGCAGACGCTTAACGACTGAGCCACCCAGGCGCCCTCCATTGTTTTTGCAAGTTCCCTTAGGCTTGAATTTCCCTATATTCTAAGGAATTTATTTAAAAAAACAAAACTAAAACTAAAATAGTACCCAATAGCCGTTTAAAATCTCAGCTAAGTTTCCCTTAGGGACTTAAATCACCTGTTGTGGAAAACTTTGGAGTTCTCTGTTCTCCTGGCCTGCTGCTCTCCCCGGTGTTTCAGAAGTGGAGAAAGGAGCAGTGAATGACCTGCTTGTCTTGAATGGCCATCCTGCTTCATGAGCAAAGCATTGAGTGTGCTGGTAGCCTCTGCTCTTTCTGGCTTGCCTTTCTAAGCTTGGAACCTCTACCCTGCAGCCCAGCTGGGGTGAGGGTGATCTGGTCCTCAGTACTCCTGGTCTGCCTCATCTGGAGTAGATCCTTCACCCTGTGAAGGAGGCTTGGTGGACGAGAGGAACACACAGACTCTCAGCTGCACTTCCCTGGAATGTAGCCTCTACAGTACAGAGCTGGGAGGGAAGGTGAGAAGTGATGGTGATCTTCTCTTTCTGGGGAGAGACCCGAGTCCTTGACTGGGAGCTGAGAGGAAAGAGGGCCATCTTCTTGGCCCCACCCATTCCAGTGAAACTTGTTGTGCGGACATGCGGCAGGGTGTAGCGGGTGCTGGTTCAAGCGCCACAGAATCTTACTGTTCTTATAGAGATTTAATAGGTTTTTTTGAATAAATGTTTCTCTTTTTTTTTTTTTTGAGAGAGAGAGAGTGTGTGTGAGTGGGGGTGGGGAGGGATAAAGGGAGAGGGAGAGAGAGAATTAACAAGCAGTCCCCATACTCAGCGCGGACCCCAATGGAGAGATTAGTCTTGCGACACTGAGATCATGACCTGAGGCAAAATCAAGACTCCACTGCTTAACCGACTGAGCCACCCTGAATAAATGTTTCTTAATTTTCTGCCTGCCCTTAGGACAATTTCCTGACACTAAATGGTTGTTTGTTTGTTTTTAGATTATTTTCACTAACTGTGTTTCACTGGGGAGAAGGTCTGCAGAACAGCTCATGCTGGCGTTCAGAGGTTCACTCTGTTCATCCTTTGTTTTTAATATTTTATTTTTACATATTTTTTATTCACTTTCCTAATTACAGTCCCTATGTATCTTACTGCTTTTCAAGGAGTATTCATTTTCTTTGTATTCTTTTAATTTTCCTTTTATTTACCTAGTAAATTTTTTCCTACTTCATTCTAGGCTTTATCAGCTCATCTGTCATTTTCTCCATAGATTTTTTTTTATATTTTCATATAGATGACTAATTTAGTAAGTTAGTTTTGCATAATATTCATGGTGAAATATTTGATGTAAGATTTTATCTATTCCATGACTGCATTTTCTCATCAATATATTCTGGTTTTTTGTTTGGTTGGTTGGCTGTTATGTCCAATTTTCTTGTATTATTTTTATACCCATCTTATGATGGTACATATATTTTTAAATTTCTTATTTGTGATGGAGCACAATTTTGTTCCCAATGTTGGCCTGTGGTTTATATGTAGGAGGAATCATGGTCATGTGTTGATCTAGAAAGGATTTTCTTTAAAACTTAGTTTTGTGTGAGTTCCTTTAATTTTCACTGTCTCACTAATGAAATCAAGAGACCTATCAGAATTTCAACAATACAAAGTTTCTCTTCTCCCTCACTGATTCAGAGACAGAATGCTTGCTCGAAAGTATGGCTTTCCTGGATGATTTCTTATATTTGCTTTTTAGAACAAAAGTCCTTCTAGAAAATGTCCTATGGCCAACTTGTGCAGTGTCTTCCTGCAGGGAGGGTTTAGTTTTACACTTTAGGGTGTGCACCTCACCTTTAAGAAATGTACTTTTTAGCTTTTTGTATGATCTGAAACCACAGCTTTCTCTCTCTACTTCCATTTATCCTACCCCTAATTAGTCTTCAGTGATTTTGTGTAACTGTAACACCTGTTTCCTTCTTTGTGATTTTTATATTTCTCTTAATTGTATCAAAATACAGTTCATTTTTTTTTTATTTCTCATCCTCTTCATTTCTTTTGTGTGATTTTCAGGAATGGGAGGAAAATGCTACTATCTTCGAACATAACCTTTTAAAGATGGTGATGAAGTGATACTAATGATGAAGCTCCGTGCATGTTGGTTAATCATATGTGGCTAGATAGATAATGGACATCACCCTTTCTGGGAAGACCCCATTTTTACTGAACTTTTTAGAAAAGTTCAGACCATGCTGGTGGCAGCCTCCTTCCACCCACTCTCCCCATTTTCCCCACTACCCAGTGTTGATATATTTTAGTTCTAGATGGCAAGACAGTGGAAATGAGTTTTCTGCCACTGCTCATTGGTAGCTTTTTAATTAAAGATATAGCCATGCAAACACACTGTGAGGCCTGGGAATGTTTTCATTTATATACTAACAGGACAATAAAACGATTTATGCACACTAGTGAGAGATGAGGTATTTGGATTATACAGCTCATCTTTTAGTATTTAAGTTGAATCAGTCTCTCAGTCTGTCTATTTCTCTTTCTTTCACTTATTCTCCTTCCATCCTTCTCCTCTGAAGGTTCTTAAAGATAGCCTGCTAGTTTCAAACAACTTGTAGCAATACTACCAGATACCGATTATAGCTGTAACTCCTTCCAGGCCATCTGACAAGTGTCAGCGTCAGTAGAGAATCTACACATCATCTGTGCAGATGGAAAAAAAATTATATTCACCTTAGGTACACAGGTTAATATAAAATCATAGCTTCTAAGTGAAAGAGCCCTGTCTGTAAAGGCTATATGCTGTATAATTCAAATTATATGACATTCCAGAAAAGGCAAATAGATATATTTAAATGATCTGTGATAACCAGAGCCCTGGAGACAAGGTTGAATGGGTTGTGCTCAGAGGATTTTTCAGGATAGTGAAATTATTTTGTGTGATACTGTGATGATGGATAGATGACATCATGCGTTTGTCAAAATCAGTAGAACTTTATAGAATGAAGAGTGAACCTTAATGTATGCAAATTTTAAAAGTCCTTTAGGAGGTCGGGGTATCCCAGAAAAGGATACCAACTGTGACAAGAGAATCTAATTGTGTTACAAATATATGAAACAGTCTCCCTGAGGGGAGTGGTGGAAAAGATGCTGACCCAGTGGAGTCTATAAGATTAAAGGCACACAGGGGCGCCTGGGTGGCTCAGTTGGTTAAGCGACTGCCTTCGGCTCAGGTCATGATCCTGGAGTCCGGGGATCGAGTCCCACATCGGGCTCCCTGCTCAGCAAGGAGTCTGCTTCTCCCTCTGACCCTCCTCCTTCTCATGCTCTCTGTCTCTCATTCTCTCTCTCTCAAATAAATAAAATCTTAAAAAAAATGATTAAAGGCACACAAACCTGTACATAAACTTCTATCTGAACTGATAAAGCTTCTCCATGGGGCTATGCCGAAAGTTTGGTATCATTATATATGTATAATGGAATTGAACAATTAAGTAAATGTTTGACAAAGGATGGAGCCAGGTTTCTCACTGTTGGTGTGGGAGGTTAGAGATAAAAAGCGGAGGAAAATCCAAAAAAAAAAAGAAATTTCTGGAAGCAATACCACCCGGTATCAGTGTGTACAATTACAACTCCAATCTGGCTTTTTTTTTTTTTTAAAGATTTTATTTATTTATTTGACAGAGAGAGACACAGCGAGAGAGGGAACACAAGCAGGGGGAGTGGGAGAGGGAGAAGCAGGCTTCCCATGGAGCAGGGAGCCCTATGCAGGGCTCCATCCCAGGCCTCTGGGATCATGACCTGAGCTGAAGGCAAACACCTAACGAACGACTGAGCCACCCAGCTGCCCCTAATCTGGCTTTCTAATACCTTTTCCAATAAAAGTCTCCAGGACCCTTTGGAGAAATTGCTGCCTGTAAGATTGGGACAAGAAATATACGAGATGCACCTGGACCATTTTATAGTGCTAGAAAAACAATCAAAGCTGAACGTTCTGCCTAAAATGTGGAAAGAGTTCCTTAATTATGTTTGCCAAGGACATATTTTCACACTCAGAAGAAAGATATGTATAATCATTGAACATGTACCAGGGTTCTCCTCTTGCATGATATCCCTTTTTAAAATTGGGGAAAACCTATCTCTGGGTCAAAAAAATTATTACACAATTCTTTTTTGTTTGTTTTTGTTTTTTGTTTCAAGTATTTATTTAAATTCTAGTTAGTTAACATACATCCCTAATACTGGCTTCAGGAGTAGAATTCAGTGATTCATCACTGACATATAACACCCAGTGCTCATTTTACACAATTCTTCACATGTTAAATGTATCAGGAATTTTTTTAAATTAAGAGGTTTTAATCTCTTCCTATATTTCATTAACATTTCTCTCCTATATTTCTTGTTGTTTTCATCTTGATATTTCCGCTATCTCCTTATGAAGCCATTAAAGGCATAAAAAGCTGTTTTTTTCCTTCCTGGCTAGCTGGGCCCAGTTAGCCTGGGAAAAAGACTCTCTGTGTGTCAGACTCAGACTGTCTAAACCAAGAAACTGTAAGCTCTGGATTTTCACCCTCTTATAGCTAAGGGCACAGAACTATTTCCAGAATGTAATACAGATGCTCACTAAAATTTGCAGAAGAGAGAAAGAGGGGAGCTCCACTGTGCAGCTAACCGGCGAGGTGTCTACTGTTTTAGAAACACTGTGTTAGTGGGGGCTAGGAGGAGAGTGTTTATGTGTATTATTGATGTAAAATAATCGCTTTAAGAAAGCTGAAACATTGGGCGTCTGGGTGGCTCAGTCTGTTAAGCATCTGCCTTCGGCTCGGCTTGGGTCATGATCCCAGGGTCTTGGGACTGAGTCCCACATCCGGCTCCCTGTTCGGCGGGAAGCCTGCTTCTCCCTCTCCCGCTCCCCCTGCTCGTGTTCCCTCTCTCGCTGTGTTTCTCTCTGTCAAATAAATAAATAAAATCTTTAAAAAAAAAAGCTGAAGCATGATGCACTTAGCGAGGAAAAAGGTGAGGGAAC
>NC_138375.1:126180514-126197514 GCF_054177405.1 Leptonychotes weddellii | reverse complement strand
TAAAGCCCTGAAAATGGGATTAAGAAACCTTAGGCCCCGTGGGCAACTGGGGATCCCTGAAGCAGAGACCGGAGAAGAGGCTTCCGCTCTGTGTTGAGCTCTATTTGCTCTGGGAGGTGTCTTACAGACCTGGGTTCTTTCCAAAGTTCATGAACATCAGGAAAACTAAATTTGCTGATGGTCAGAGGGAAAGAAAGTAATTGCCTGGGCGCAAGATTTATCAGCAGTCCCGGGGGACAAAAATGACCCGACTCAATAAGAGGTTAGTATAGAACAAAAGAGTGCAAAGGATTAATGCCAGTAGCAAGTAGAGGTACAGGACTTCAAGCAGATATCCAAGGCAGCACAGTGGTAGTGAAATACTACTGAAAATGAAAAAAAAATGGTACCACTCTCAGTGGCCACTGTCATCCAATGTCAGTCCCAAGGGGAGGAGCACGCTTACATCAGCCAGGAGCTACATTTGAGCTCCTCACCAGTAATTTTTCTGAAGAACCACAGAAGAATGCAAGGTTAATTGGAAATGTCAGCAGTTGTTAAATTACTTACTTTTTAAATTTTGTTTTATAGGAGTTCTGAAAGCCACAGCAACCTCCTCTAGTGGCCATGATTTGAATTTTTAATGTTTGTCTCTAAAATATCCTAATAGATGACACTAGGAAGACTCGCAGTCAACCTGTCTGCCTCTGAGCTCAACTGCTTTGCCTCCACATCCAGCTCTGCTTTTCGAGGCCTGCTGGTCTCAGCTGTGAGTGAGAGGCACAGAAGGTGCATTTGTGAAATATAATACATTTTCTTATGTAGCCTGGGTACTACGCTACGAGATTTATGTTTATTATCTTATCAGACGCTCACAAAAAACTTACACATTAGTTTAGGTTTCACTCCAAAATGGCAGGTGAAGAACTGTGACTCATAGTTTTGAGTCGTTTCCCCAATATTGTGAAATTAATACCTGACTGTGTTTCAGATTAATTCTAAATCCTGGGCAGTGGTGCACCAGGTAGGTAATTTGAGGATGGATTCTTTTTTAAACATCCTCTAATACTCCTCTCCCTATCCAAAGTCAGATCAGTCATCCTTACCTGAACTATAAAGGCAGTGTTACAGATTTTGCCGTTTTTATGGATCTGTAACATGCCATCTAAATTAAAACATGAGCTTGTTCTTAAAATGCATCTTTTGGACATGTCCACCATCCTCCCCTCTGTCGCCTGGGTTATCACCTCTAAACTTTACCCATTCAAAAATGTGGAAGCTGCTATTCAACTATGCTTTTTAGACAAACGCATTTGGGGTAAACAAAGAGAATTTTATCTATATCAAAAAAGTTTGAAAATTTGTAATCACTGCCCTTCACTGACTCACTTTTATTATTTGGGAATGACATTTCTTTCTTAAAAGACTTATGTCTGCTCTGGATTTGATGTAGTCACAGTGCCTTCTGGGCTGACATCTGGATTTTTCTTATTTTATACAAAATGTCAATTCCAGTGGTCTTAGGTGTCATATATTTAAATTCTTGGTATTTAAAAAAGGACTAGTGAATTTCCAAACTAGGTCAGTTTTAGAACTAGTTTGAAATGATTGGTTAAAAAATAGGAATTTACAAACCAAATCAGAAGCAAGTTTTTAATTTCCCTACTCCGACCTTAGGGGTAGGTCTGTAGCTTACTAATATTTTGAAATCGGGGTCCTGCAGTATCAACTGCCTAACGGGGCCAGCAGGTGTAAATGAATGAACAGGGCTGTGTGTAGGAACACTGTTGTAGAGTCCTAAGCTTGTGTACGGAAGATAGAAATTGTTACTCAACATCATCTGATTATTGTCCTGAAAAATCAGGAATAGCATTACCAGATTTAACTTATCAAAAGAAACCAGAAATTCAGATTTTCTTATGTATTCTCAGATATTCTTATGTATTTCTTTGCGTTATAAATATTTCCAGGTAGTTTAACAAAGTTTAAAGTATAGCATGGGCCAAACAAAAACTTCTGTGAGCCAAAGTTGGCCTAAATTAGACCAGTTTTTGTTATTTATTTAAAAGATTTATTTATTTATTTTAGAGACGGGGAAGGGACAGAGGGAGAAGAAGAGAGAGAATCTTAAGCAGGCTCCACGTCCAGTGTGGAGCCTGATGCGGGGCTCAATCTCACGACCCTGAGGTCATGACCTGAGCCACAATCAAGAGTCAGATGCCTAACTGACTGAGCCATCCAGGTACCCCTGGACCAGTTTTTAATTTGTTCTGTTAAACCAGTATATCTATGAGTGGGCTCTATGATTATTAGTGCTAATTATGTGTAGGCTCTGCTCAGTCTAACGTGTGACTACAATTTATGTAGAATAAGGCTTTGAAATATTTTCCTGACAAAGGTCACTAACTAAGCATCTCCTGGGAAAGAAAACCATTGGAAAGTAATCAGGATGAAAAAGAGATGGAGGAGAAAAAGAGTGGTCTTAGAGAAAATGGTGAGAGTAAGAAAGAATGCAAGGAAAGAGAAAGGGTAGATGATCCCAGAGTGAGGGTCAAATGTCCTGGCTGAGAGAATTAGAAGAAAAATACTTTTGCTAGTTGGTATATCAGAGCTGATTTTTGTGGTCCTGGCAGTGGTTAAGAGTGTGAACTCTGTGGTTCAATTGGTGACTCCAGCATCATGCCCTGCAAGCATGGGCAAGTTATCTAAACTCTAAACCTCGGTGCCCTTAGAGGTGTGCAATTGGGATCACAACAGCATCTGCATTATGGTGGAGTTTTTTTTTTTTTTTTTTTTTTTTAGGAGGCAAATCTGGTAATGATTTGTAAAGTGCCTGAAACAATGTCTTAGGTGTTATAAACCATCAACAAATATTACCATTATTAAGCTATAGTTAACAGTGAGGATTTTACCTTGGTGAATTTCTTCACTATGTTTCAGTTTTGTTTCAATTTTGTCTCAGATTTTATTTTTTAAAAGCAGCTCCCCACCCTCAAGCCTCTCTAAAGACCTCTGAAGTGAAAAAAGGAATAATGTGTGTGTGTGTGTATGCATGTGTGTGTGTGTGTGTGTTTAAGGTTTTCTTAATGAGATCCGTCTGCAATCAGAATGTCAGTAGTTGATGTCACTGTGTCACTCTGCTTTGGGCATACTTCTTTCCACAGAATTAATTTGTGTATTTAATTTTGTAATACAAGAACCAGAAAACTGTATGATCAGGTCATTGTCTGGCAGTGTTTATTTTCTCTACCAGCTTCTAGATTGTGTAGTTCTACACAGGCATTCAATTTAGAACGATTAGTTCCATGGTTAATTACAGGTCTGCCTTGGCTAGACCATTTTCTTTCTGATGTTTACTGATCCTGGCAAAGTTCAGATCACTGCTGGATGGCAATGATGGAGCCTCTAAGTGGCATTTTTAACAGTAATAAAGGAGTTGTCATGAATTGTTTAAGAGGATTTTTTTCAGCGCATGCTTGGTAGATTTACTAAATTCTTTAATTATTTAATTTCCTTTTAAAGAATCGACATAAGCTCTCCAGAAAAACAGTGTTCTTACCTAATACCCGACAAAGTAATTTAACTCCCCAGTGATATTATATCTTCATTTGGAAGCACTTTTATTAGCCTTGCATTTTTTTTAGTGAGAAAAGATTTTGAAGACTTTATTTCTAGTGTGGTTTCAGGTTAACAACAAAATTGAGAGGAAGGTTCCAGAGATTTCCCTTATGCCCTCCGCCCCCCTCCACAATGACATAGTTTCCCTCATTATCAACATCCCCCACCAGAATGATACATTTGTAACAATTTCTGGACCTACACTGACATACTATAATCACCAAAGTCCATAATTTACAGTATAGTTCATTTTTGATGTTGGTATATTCTGTGGTTTTGGACAAATGTATATAGACACGTATCCATTATTATGGTATCAGAATATTTTCAGTGCCCTAAAAACCCTTCGTGCTCCACATATTCATCCCTCCTCTCAGCCAACTGGTAAACACTGACCTTTTTACCTTCTCTTATTCTTGCCTTTTCTAGAATGTCATAGAGTTTAAATCATAAGTTTGTAGCCTTTCCATATTGGCTTCTTTAACTTAGTAATATGCATTTAACTTTCTTCCATGTGTTTTTACAGCTTGATAGCTCATTTTGTTTCAGTGCTGGATAATACTCCATTGTCTGGATGCACCCCAGTTTATTTATCCATTCACCTCCTGAAGGATGTCTTGGTTGCTTTTGAGTTTTGCCAGTTATGAACAAAGCCAATAAAAACAAACGTGTGCAGGTTTTTTGCGGACATAAGTTTTCAACTCTTTTGGGGTAAACACCAAGGGGTGCAATTGCTGGATGGTATGGTCAGATTATGTTCAGTTTTATAAGAAACTGAAAAACTGTCTTCCAGAGTTCTTTCATTTTTTGATACGTGAGTTTAAAATAGCTTTTTATTTTTCTAAAAAACTGTGAGGTTGCTTTGCAACTGAGAAGGAAGTGAGGCATTCCATCTTCTCTCCTTCTTCTCATTTGTTTTCTTACTATACTCCTAAAAGGACCCATTTCCACCACCCATTCAAACCAAAGGCTGGGCCTGTCGTTTGTGTTGCATGAATAAAGCATTATCTCTTTGATCTTCATCTGCTACATTATGATCTGTTGCTTGCTTTTCCTTTTAGTTCTTGCCTGCTGATTTTAGTAGATTCTCAACTCTGTGGTCCAGTTTCTAAAATTGTCATCTTAAGTTAGAAATATGTGTCATAACAGTCTATCCAAAGTATTAAGAAAAGCAGAAAGTCAGTGACATGAAAGCTTGAAGAAAAAGAAAATTGACAAAGACTGACAATGATAGGATTGGTTCTTGGCAGGGCTATAGCTACTTATTACCATTTTTACCTCTTTCTATTTCTGGAAGTGGAGAGTAATTTTGGAGATAATCATGATTTCATGCCCTTAGTTACTTATATTTTGTGAATTTCTCAAGTCACTTTTATATCTAATTAAGCTAAAAACAAGGCTTACTTAATTAATCAGGAACAGAATTTTAAAAGAAAATTAGTGCTCCCTGTTTTATCCATCTGTCAAGTTGCCAACTTTCAGATGTATCTTTCATTCTTTCTTTCTCTGAATTTTTACATGCACACACTGCAATATGTATAGATAATGTATACAGTAAACACACGTACACACACTGAAGCCTTGTTATTTGTGGATTTTGCATGTGTGTGAATTCACCTACCTGCTAAAATTTATTTATAACCCCCACATCAGTATTCGTGGTGCTTTTGTCTTGGACCTGTGCAGGGAGGGGAAAAGTTGGGGGTGTCCCCCCACAGCTGATGTCATAAGACATCACTTTGCCTTATTCCTTTGGCTCTCATACTGTAAATAAGTGTCCATTTTGCAATCCATTTAGTGGCAACATTTTTCACATTTTTGTACTTTTTGTTGACAATTTCACTGTTTAACGTGGCCTCCAAATATAATGCTGAAATGCTGTCTAGTGTTCCTTAATGCACCAAGGCTCCAATGTGCCTCATGAGGGAAATGTGTAAGATAAGCTTCATTCAGGCATGAGTTATAGTGGTGTTGACCATGAGTTCAATGGTAAGGAATCAACTATATATTAAATAAGATGTTTTTAAACAGAAACACACATAAAATAAGGTTATGTATTGATTAGCTGAGGAAAATATGGGCAGAGGCTTGCCAGAGCCTAACCCTGTATTTCCCCTGGCAGCAGTAATTCATTATTCACTAACTCATTGTTTGTGGTGACTTGATAGACCATGACGACCACAAACGGTGAGAATTGACTATATATAACTTACTGAGGTTTTAAATGTATATGTCTGTATATCTACTCCATATATACCTGTTGGCATATATAAATACATGCATACTCTATACACATGTGTTTACTTTTCATGAGTACGCTAGATACACTACCAAAGTTTAAGGACTACTGATTTATTAGGATATGGAGTTTAAGGAAATAAGACTAAACAGTTTAGATTCACTTGGCTGATAAATGTGGCCTAGCACTGTTTCTGCTTGTTAAATAGCAGTTCTGGAAAGAGAATCAATTTATTATTTTAGTAATAAAGCCTTTCCTGGGAGTTCGCCTCCCAAACCCTTTCTCTCCTATGCCTGGGGTTTCTTATTCCCCATTATTGCTGTCATTTTCTTTGCCAAGTCACTTCCCATCGGTTTTCCTCAGCTGGATTTCATTTGCTAACAGTAGCTGCTTACATTATGTCTTAAGCTGGGAAGTGATGATATCAGCAGGGAAAATGAAGAGTAACCGTGCCACCTCTAGGACTTACTGGCTTCTTAGAAAGGGTGGACCATGCCATGAGCAATGACCAGGGACTGTTTACCTTCCTTGATGCAGAATTCACAGCACTTAAGGCCACTTGTACCTACTACAGGATCATCTTTTCTTTTTCACTTTCAAGAAGTTGCCTTATCCTTCTTTTCTTTGCATTTTCTATTTCCCATTTAGAATAGAACACATAGGTAGATATTCATTTAGTTCTTTCTTCAGCTGTTACTCACTGCCAACTATGTGTTGGGCATCGTGTGAGACAATGAAACATACATCATTTCTGTTTTCGAGGGGCTTTAGTTTAGAGTGGGAGAAAGAGCAGTTAAGCCAGGAAATAGTTAGATGATTTGAAGTAGGGATGAGGTTATTATGGAAATAAAGCAAGGGAATGGAATAGAAAGTTACTAGGAGTAGAGTGGAAAGAGGGTTGCTTTCTTAACATGTTGACCAGGGAAGAGAGAGGGATTTCCTGAAGGAAAGTTTGGACTTGGGTCCAGATGTGAAGTAGTATTGAAAAGGCTCGTCAGCTCACACAACATTAATATTCATGGTGCTTTTTACAATTATCCTGATTATTCTAATTTTACTTGGTAACTACTAACAACAGAAATGAATCTACCCAAAGACTTTCACTGTTTACTAGAGGTAATAATTAAGTGTATTTTAAAACTTTGTCATACACAATAGAAGGAGACATGTGCCACAGAAATTTTGTTTGAGGAAAGACTTACTGTTTCCTACTACTGTTATTCATTTATGCATGCACATGTTCATTGTCAGAAAGGTTTCTGGAAAAGGTGGTTTTAATTAAATGGAGACTTGAGGGAATGATTGGGAAGTGGCTGTCTGAATGGAAGAATTAGCAGAGTCTGTACATAGAACTCATACCCAGATGTAAAAAGTCATGAGTATCAAAGCTAGTTTTTATTTCTATTTCTATGGAACTTTTTAAGAGAGGAAGTAAAATGATCACAGTTGTGCATTAAGGCATTTCTACTTTGATGCAGGAAGGATTGTTGGAGGAGGCGAGAAACTGGAGGAGGATCTCCAAGTGGCTATTGCAAAAGTTCTGGAGGACTGAACATCCCAGGAGAAATGAGACTGCAAAGAAGAGGATAGAAGCAGTGATATTTGGGAGTAGAAGTAAAAAGCTTAGGATTGGCTTTAAGTATAAGAAAGCTGAGTGATTTTGTCAGTATGATATGTGAAATATTAAAGTGTAGCAGGAAAACGATGGGAGAGGTGAATGATGCTTTGGTTTTGAGACTCTGGGACTAATAAGATGGTAGTGCTGTTGTCAAGATGAATTTGGAAGCTTCCCTTTGCATGTATTTGCAGAAAGAGATTGTAGAGAATTTCTATAATTTTTCCTCTAAATGTTAGATAGAATTCACCAAGAATGCAAGGCTGATTCAATCTTAAAAAATCAATTAATTTTTAAAAATGAATGTAATCATTACATCAGCAGATAAAAAAAAAAAAACTCTTATGGTCATATCAGTGGCTACAGAAAAAAACATTTGACAAAACCTAACCCACATTCTTGACAAAAACCTCCAGCAGTCTATGAATAGAGAGGAACTTCCTCAATTTGATAAATAGCATTTCCTCTATAAAAATAGAACAGAACCAAAACCTGTAATTAACATTATACTTAATGGTAAGAAACTAGGTGCTTTCTCCCTCACATTGAGAACAAGACAAGGATGTCTTCTTTCACCAGTCCTATTCGGCATCATACCAGATATTTTTAAGTAAAGGAATAAGGCAAGACAAAAGAAATAAAACTGTCCACAAATTACCTGATTGTCTATGTAGAAAATACAAAGAATTTATACAAATACTCTTGGAACTAATAATTGGTTATAGCATGGTTGCACAATTCAAGATTTATATACAAAAGTCAGTTGCTTTCCTGTGTACCAGCAATGAACAATTAGAATTTGAAATTAAAGACACAGAGTGTTTACATTAACGCCCCCAAATTACATGCTTAGATACTAATCTAACAAATGTTGTACAAGATCTATTTGTGAAAAATTATGAAGTTCTGATAAAGGTCCAGATAAATGGGAAACTATCCTATGTTTGTTGTTAGAAATAGTCAATATTGTTAAGATGTCTGTTCTTCCCAACTTTATGCACTGATTCAAATGTCATTCCAATTAAAATCATGGCAAGTTGTTTTGTGTATGTTGATCACCTGATTCTAAAGATTATATGAAAAGGCAAAAGTAAAAGGACTGAAATTATCTGACTTTAAGACTTGCGATAAAACTTCTGTAATCAAGGGGTGCCCGGGTGGCTCAGTCGTTAAGCGTCTGCCTTCAGCTCAGGTCATGATCCCAGGGTCCTGGGATCGAGCCCCGCATCGGGCTCCCTGCTCCACGGGAAGCCTGCTTCTCCCTCTCCCACTCCCCCTGCTTGTGTTCCTTCTCTCGCTGTGTCTCTCTCTGTCAAATAAATAAATTAGTAAAAAAAAAAAACAAAAAAACAAACTTCTGTAATCAAGATAGCATGGCATTGGTGACAGAATGGACACATAGATCAGTAGAAAAGAATAGAGAGCCTAGCGAGACACCTGCCATATACAGTCAGCTGCTCTGTGACAAAGGAGCAACAGCAGTTCATTGGAGAAAGAATAGTCTTTTAAAGAAAGGATGGTGGATCAGCTAGACCTCCACATGCCCAACAACAGCAAAAACAAAAAGAATATAAACACAGCTCTCACATCTTTGACAAAATGTAACTCAAACTGTATCATAAACCTAAATGTAAATGCCAAACAATAAAATCACTACAAGATAACATAGGCTTCAAGGTCTGGGTGACCTTGAATTTGATGATGAGTTTCTACAAACGACACTGTAAGTATGATCTGTGAAAGAAAAAAATTGACAAGTTGGACCTCATTAAAATTAAAACCTTTGCTCTGTGAAAGACACTTTTGAGAAAAGAAAAGGATACCCACAGACTGGGAGAAAACATTTACCAAAAAACCACAAAACTGATGATGGGCCTTGGATTGGAACTATATAGAGAGTGCTTAAAACCCTAAAAGCTTAATAATATGGGGAAAAAAACAATTCAGATAAAGGGCAAAAGATCTGAACAGACATCTTACTAAAGATGTACAGATGGCAGATAAACACATGAAAAGACATTCATCAGGAAATTACAAAAATGAAACAAGGAAATACCGGACACATCTATTAGCATTGCTAAAATCCAAAAAATTAACAATAGCAAATCCTGATGAGAATGTAGAGCAACAAGAACTCTCATTCACTGTTGGCGGGAATGCAAAATCGTATAGCTACTTTGGAAGACAGTTGGGACGTTTCTTACAAAACTAACCATAATTTTGTCATAGGACCCAACACTCCCACATACTCCAGTGAGTTAAAAAGTTGTGTCCACACAAGGATCTACACAAATGTTGATCACAGCTTTATTTGTAATTGCCACAAAGTGGAAGAAACCAACATGTCCTTCTGTAGGCGAGTGGATAAAAAAAAACTCTGGTTCATCCCAGTCATGAGATTAAAAGATATAAAAAGAAATGAGGTAGGGGGCCAGGGTGGCTCAGTTGAGTGGCTGACTTGATTTTGCCTCAGGTCATGATCTCAGGATTGTGAGATTAAGTCTCATGTTGGGCTCTGTGCTCACTGTGGAGTCTGCTTGGGATTCTCTCTCTCTCCCTCTCACCCCACTCACACATGTCTCTCTCTCTCTGAATAAATAAATAAAATCTTAAAAAAAAAAAAAAAGGAAATGAGGTCTCAGACCATGTAAAGACGTGGAGGAACTTTAAATACATATTGCTAGGTAAAAGAGGTCAGTCTGATCAAGCTACATATTGTATGATTCCGAGTATATGACTTTCTGGAAAAGGCAAAATTGTAGAGAGTAAAAAAAAAAAAATTGTGGTGGCCAGGAGTTCAGGAAATTGGGGTGGGTTTTATGTGGAGCACAGGGGATTTTAGGACAGTGGAACTATTGTGTATAATACTGTAATGGTGGATTCATGACATTTTACCTATTCTTTAGTACTGTATAACACAAAGAATCATACTGTAAACTGTAGCCTTTATTCAAAAATGTGTCAGTATTAATAATGTATCAATATTGGTTCATCAGTTATAACAAATATGCTGCACTGATGCAAGATATGAATATACAGGAACTGTGAGAAGTGGGGTGGGGTATGGAAATTCTGTATTGTTCGCTCAATTTTCTGTAAACCTGAAACTTCACTAAAAAATAGTCTGTAATGTTTTTAAAAAGCTGGTATTAGGTCCCTAATAATTTTGTTCCATCTTTGACCATTTGGTGTGAATAATGATATCCAATGATGAAACTGATCATCCACAAGCACTATATGGAAATACTGAGGTGCCTTGTGAATTTGTGTGAAATAATTAGTTTGGATAAGGATTGACTGCAGTGGTCCATTGAGTGACTAGAAGGTATTAGAAGTTGTGCAGAAGCAGGGCTGCCTGGCTGGCTCAGTCAGTAGAGTATACAACTCTTGAGGGTCATGAGTTCAAGTCTAACGTTGGGTATAGAGATTACTTTAAATAAATTAAATAAAATAAGTAAAGTAAAATAAAAATAAATAGAATAAAATAAAATAAAATAATGCAGAAGAAGAGAGAGACTAGTGGTTCCAGAGGGAAGACAGCATATGTCAAGTCTTGAAGATGATAGTAACTGTGTCATGGGACACTCTGCAGGCAGTGGCTCATGACAGAGGTAGAAAGTTGAATGTTTGATGTTGACCTGTAATTGCCAACCGTTGGGGATCAAAATATATTTAGTATCTTTAAGTAAAATTATTCAAAAACACACTTTTTCCTCCTTCAGTTAAAATGCTAAATGATTAATATGTCGTACTTTTCTTTGGATTACAACCTTCTAAAACTGGAGTGCAGTTTTATCATTTAAGATAAAGCTATGTATATATTTGGTAATTATTAATTAAATACAAAGCATTAATTAATGAATTATTGAGATACAGTCGATATGACTTGAACCCAAACTTATGAACAAAAACGTCCTGTCACTTGGATGCCCCATGCTTTCTTTCACTTTTTAATGACGTAATATGTAAATTCTTTTTCTAAGAAGGGAAGGGTATGGCTCTTCTCTAGAAGTATCTGTTATTTGAAAAAAAATTATTAAGCAGGAATATATAGGGATTTTCTCATATACATTAAAATTTGCTCAACTGGCCTTTTTTTAATGCAATTTAACTTCCACAGATTCTTGGGACATTAATTGAATATCTAATGAATAGTAATAGTGATCCACCCAAAAAATTAGTCCAAGTGATTTACCATGAGGCAGGGCCTCAGAGCTGAGGAGGTAAAGAAGCCTCATGTAATGAGCAGGGGTCTTGGGAGGGAGGTACAGTTGCCTGGTGAGAGGAATGTAAGTAGTGAAAGAACAAAGCTTTTGTGGGTGTCTGACTGCTAATTAACCTATTGACAGTTAAATTGAGAGGAAACAAAATTTAGAAAAGAGACTTTCCTGCATTCAAGGGAACTTTTAAAACTACAGTCTCTTTATTTCTGTGAGATTTCACTGTTCAACTTAAAGTCTAAAATGCCTACTTTCAGTCTATTAAAAGTCAGTATTCAAACTCTGAACTTCTAAACTTTTTCAGGATTGTTCCAATTTAATTTCAGCATGGTAGTTGGTTCACAGTATATGAACTACTTTTTTGCTTAGAAAATAATTTCAGAATGCACGCCTCACCATCTCTAACTCTGCTCTGATTAGGACATTGAATAAATTACTTGGATTTAATTCATCAGGGACTTTGTATTTAATTCTAAAACCTAATGAAAGTATATCGTTTAAAAATAATCATACTTAACCCCTATTACATAGACTTGTTTTATGTAAGTTACAAATATTAAGAAATTCACTTATATTTTTCTACCTTCACTAAGCCCTTGACTGTGTTAGAGTAGAAATCTGCCTTCTTGGTTCTCTCTCTGTCACGGTGCTGTTGTTACAATACTGCATGTCAGTGACTCAGACTATATTATGCAGCTCCAAAAGGAAAAAGAACTTCAAATCCTCTACATAGATCCAAGTGCTGAAATAGTTTCGGTCTACTCCCCTCAACCCAGACTCCGGAAGTGCTGGCTGCGGAAAGCCAGAATACACTAGAAGTTCCAGTTTTCCTCCATTGAACATTACATATATAACATTACAAACCAAAGAAAGATAAATTCCCAGCTTGCCATTATTTCCCATGGGCAATGCTCTGGGAGATTTGAAAGGGATTGCGTGTTGACCTAACAAAATCTTCTCATAAAAGTATAAAGTCTCATAAAATAAAAGAAGGAATTTGAATAAATTATTACTTGATTTGAGCATTACATTTTGCTGATACAGTGTTGGGTTTTCTTGTATTGGTAACTGATAGCAGTTGAAGGACAAGGATCTGAAATGCAATTCTAATTTGCTTAAGTCAGTGAGAGAAGTTCTGTCACATTCTCCCCCAAATCTATTACTGAATATATTGTTAAAATTCTTGTACCTCCCTTTCTTCTCCCTGACCCCAACAGAGTAAAAGATTTGTTTATTAAAGAGCTTTAAAAAAGTGAGCCTGCTTCAAGGTCTTGATTATATCATGGAAGAGAGCAAAAACAGAATGCGTTAACTAATTTTCCAAAAATTGTTCAAGTTGAGTAGATAGGTGAATGTGGAGTTGATTGTCATGAGACATCAAGGGGACTCACAGCTGGTTTGGGATATCCCTGAGGCATTTCTCAGAATGATTTTAATGAATTTAGAGACTTCTGAGGGAGTTGTTTCTTCAAGACATTTTTTTGTTAGTAGAGTGAGCTGTTCTCAAAATTAAGCTTGCATCAGAATCACTTTGAGGGCTTGTGAAAATGGATTGCTGAGCCTTAATCGCAGAGTTTGTTGTTAATTGGGTATAGATTGGGGCCTAAGAGTTTGCATTTCTAACAAGTCCCCGTGGGATGCCGATGTTGCTGGTGGGGGGAGCAAATTCAGCCCACTGCATAGCCATTAGAAGTGACCAGGTAATTTGGATTTCAGCAGACTTGCATCTTCTAAATAACCTTTTTAGCAATATCTTCTTGAACTTTAAATCAACCGTTTGGCTTCTGTCTGTGTCCTCTTGGAGTAAAAAAATCCAAATAACACGGTTGCTAAATTTCATTCCCTTTTATCATGTCCTGGATTGTTAAGTCTTTGAAATTATTCAGAAATATTCAATGATTCAGTTCAGTGCTTTTGGCACCAACAGAAATGGAATACTATTAAAAATTATAGTTTTTAAAAAGTCAGAAATGTAATATTTTTCAAATTAAATTTTAGGTAATTACCACTTCCACACCTGAAATTAGTATTTCGTGCATCTGGATGAAATGTATTCCAAGTGAAAAGTACATCTCTCTATCTGTGCCTGTTAATTTACACTGTTTCTTTTGAAACTTAAGAATTGTACTGGCTTACATTAACATTTCTGAAAAATAATGACAATTTACCTACTTCGAAAAACATTAAATAGACCAAATACCCTGATGTTTCCCTAGATACTCATTCAAAACCCTTATCCATGTCTGCTTTATTCGAAAGAAAGCCAGTGATGCATGGAATGGGCTGATTATTTAATTTCACATTTACAGAGGTGTCCTACACATAGATTAAGATCTGTCTTTAAATATGTTTTTGTTACCTCTCCTTGAATTACTGTCACCTCCCACTTCCTAAATGTGATTACCAAGTATACACCACATCTTTTTCCCCCCACTTATCTGTTGTTTTCTTGGTCATTAGCCTGCTTCTAACCAACTTTTACAAAAAAGGAAGATACTCAAATATATTTTTGATGAATGTATACATGCATATGCGTAGTCTTGCCCATCTGTTTTCAGAAGGTAAAAACCTCTGATGGCAAAGGTATTATCTTTCAGAGGAACATGTCCCATGTGACTTCTAGAACACGCTGGGTGCTTAATAACCTTTACATCACCATCACTGTTACCATCGTCATCAATCATGGAAGCTGTCTCAGCGCTGATTCAATTAGACATAGATTAAAAACGGATCTTCTCTTATGTCTCTGGTTGCTATTCAACCCTGACGGCTTCCCTTTTAAAAATACATCTGCTCCCTTTCAAGTAATTTTTGTGTGCCTTTCATACCTCTAATGGCGGTACCTCCAGATTAGCAACGGAGAAGTTAATTGAAATGAGCTAGCACTTACTGATGAAAGTAAGTGTTGGGTTCAGCATGAGAATGTTAACCTGTTCCCACTCGGCTAACCAGTATTGCACAAAAGTAAATCATCATTGAAATACAGCCACTCTCTTAATCATCTAATGGTTCCGTTACTTATATACAGACAAATGCACACAGGACACCCCATTATCTTTAGGAAGGTCGCTCAGCAGTCATTAGAGTCGAGTAAATGAGGGTTATACTGTCCTTCTCAGCACCATATAAACTTACCTGCTTATATACAACCTATAATTTGAGAGCCAAAATAGAAAACACAAAATGAGTTTCACTAAGTAACTCTACAGTGGTCTGTAACCAGAAACACCATTTGTCCTTTTGAGAAGCTGAAATGTTTTAGAACCAGAAAAATCTATTGAATTAATTTTTGACCGTGGAGTGTTCTATTCGAGTGGAATTGTATGTGGAAACATTTTATGTAAAAGAGATAAAAGCCTGTGTTGTGAACGAAGCCAGGTTGAGGAGGTTAGCCATTTGAACTGCTTTTCACTGCAGACGCTCTAAAGGGATCTCCGCAGTAAGCCCAGGGATCTCAAAGCAGCATGAAACCCGCTGTATTTGAAGGTTAATCCATGGGCTATTTTTTCTTCCAGAGCATTTATCACTATGTAACATACTACATACAATATTTTATTTTATTTTTTTACTTACTAATTAATTTACATTGGGATCTGTGTTGTATGAAGAGGAAGGACTTTTTTAACTGCTTGATTCATAGTAGGTATTCAACAAATATTTGTTGAAATATTTGTTGAATGAATGTATGCATGAATGGACATTTACTAATTGCTGGAGCAAAAGAATAATGACAGGTCCCCAGGATTATAAAACAAACAAACAAAATAAGACAGCCACTGACCCAAAAGGACACATAAAGTAGTCAAACCTATCAAATGTCCACAAGAAAACATCTAATAATACAGAGCCAGTACATATCTTTTCATTGGTATGGGAACTGTGTGCTAATGTCATTCAGACTAAGGGAAACTGGAGCTAGTTGATCAAGAGAAGATTCATAGGGGAAATGACTAGATTAAAAAAAATTTGCTTAGACCTTTTGGGTCTTAGTTTCCTCATTTAAAATCATGGTTTTCCAATGAGGTGACTACTTGGATCTGTAGGAGTTTGGGCAAGAAGGCATTTTTGAATGGATGGTAAACACTTTCTGAAAATTTGTTGTGGGGACATAAAAGTTAAGGCTGTTTTGAACTCGACACTCCACGATGCCATAGCATGGCTGCAGTTTGAATTAGACTGATGAGATGAAACAGAGGTTAAAGAAAATTTAATGGAAGTAGAATAAACTTTACATTTTCTGTCTCAGTGTACATAGAAGTGCATAAGGGGACAGGTAAGATGAAATGACAGAGCTTCACACCGCACACAGGTGCAGCTGTGGGCAAGTCTCTGATGCAGCCAACCAAGCGGGGGTTACTCTCTGTTTTCTTTACATTAACTCTTATGTATGAATAAGAAAGATATAGAAAAATGTCCATAACAAAGTTGGCAGCTCAGCGACATTTTGCACAGTGAATGTACCTACATAAGCCCCTGCTAGGAATAAGGACAAGGATTATTACCATCCCTACAGAGCCATTTCCAGCACCCCCTGATAACCACCCCAGATGTTACCCACCCCAAAGGCAACACGTATTCTGACTTCCAGCACAATAGATTACTCTGCTGGTTTTTGAACTTCTATAAATGGAATCATACATTAGGACTATATTCTTGCTTTTTTCACTTAACATGATATTTATGTGACTTATAATATCTAGAATTGTAATAAGTAATGTATTTGATCTTAAGCTGTTTTCTGTCAACCTTTTCATCTTTTTTTTCTCATTTTTTCCTCCTTACTGAATAATCAAGCATTTAAAAAATCATTACTCCTTTTAATTATTTTTTCTGCATTTATTTAGTGACTTAACCCTAAATCTTGGTCTTAAACATGTTTCAGGATTCTTCCACATTCTTAAAAACTGAGGCTCCCAAAGATCTTCTTATAATGCAGGATACATATTTTGATATTTATTCTATTACAAATTAAAACTGAGAAAGTTTTAAAACACAGGAATACACAGTCACATATCCCATTCGTCACCAGAGTAAGGATGACATCACATGTCGTGTTACCTCTGGAAAAACCCACCGTATACTTGTGTGAACATGAGAGCAAGCAATAAACAATATCTTAGTTTGTATGAAAATAATTGTCACTGCACAGACCTCCTGAAAGGTTCTGCTTTGAGAACTCCCATTTTGGGGATTCAATGTGAATACATAATTTATCAGAATCTGCTGTAGATGAGTATTTTTTCTGTAATTTCTGCTCCTTGTTTGTGGGCTGGATTTAGTGACTCACTTCTAAGGAATAGAATGCAGCACAAGTGATAGGTTGTCAATT
>NC_138375.1:126161352-126180414 GCF_054177405.1 Leptonychotes weddellii | reverse complement strand
TCCCCTCTAAAACCCTCAGTTTGTTTCTCGGAGTCCATAGTCTCTCATGGTTCGTCTCTACCTCCGATTTCCCCCCTTCATTTTTCCCTTCCTTCTCCTAATGTCCTCCATGCTATTCCTTATGTTCCACAAATAAGTGAAACCATATGATAACTGACTTTCTCTACTTGACTTATTTCACTTAGCATAATCTCCTCCAGTGCCATCCATGTTGATGTAAAAGTTGGGATTCATCCTTTCTGATGGCTGAGTAATATTCCATTGTATATATGAACCACATCTTCTTTATCCATTCAAAGCAGCCTTTTGGAAGAGATCATGTGAATTGCTTGGGAGCGGGTACTTTGTCCCTTGAGTCTTGAGATGAAGGGAGCCCTAGCTCAGCCTTGATTGCAGCCTCGTGAGAGACCCCAAGTCAGAATCTGGTAGCCAAGCCATCTCCTACTCCTCACCCACAGAAGCTCTGAGAAAATAAGGGTGTGTTGTGTGAAGTTGCCACATTTGAGGGCTGTTGTATAATAAATAACCAGGACGTTTGTTTTCCATGCTTTATTTTCAGATTTCTGTGTCTTTATAGTTAAAGAATGGCATTTTTATGCTGCGGATCATAGACTTTTACTTGTATTATTCAGTCCATTTGCCTATTTAAGCTTATATCTGTTGTCTTTCTCTTTGTTTTCATTTTCATACTCTTGCTTTATATTCTTTTACTTTCTTTAATTGCCTCGTTTTGGATTATTTAATTTTTAAATTGTATTTCATTTCCATCCATTAATGTGTTATTTATTAATTATTCTATTTTCTTAGTGGTTACCCTAGAGGTTATAACATACATAACTCTTTCAATCTACTAAAAACTCTCGGATTTATCTTTTCACCAATAATTCCAAAACCATAGAAAATAGTAATTTTGCTTACCTCCTTTTGTATTCTCTTTGCCTGTGTTTTAGTTGTATATACATTTAAAATACCATAAGAAATTCTCGTCATGATTTTGTTTGACCCATATTCACTATATTTATACTTACGTGTTTACCCCTTTCTTTGTTATTTATTCCATCCTGTATTTTCTGTTTTCAAATTGGATTATTTTTCTTCTACTTCAAGAACTCTGTTCTTTTTTTTTCTAGGGTAGGCTTTCATGTAATAAATAATTCATTTTTGTTGTCTTAAAATGAGCTACTTTTATCTTCATATTTCAAGAATATTTTCAGTGGAAATCGAAATTTTGGGGGCATTTATTCTACAATCAGTGTATTAAAGGTACCATACCAACAGACAGTGAATATCTTTTGATGTTCATCTTTTTGTAACTCAGTCTTGTTGCTCCTTTTTTGAATATAATATACCTTTTCTTTTTTCTCTAGTTGTTTTAAGTCTGTCTTTTTAGTTGTGTTTTTCAACAGTTTTACCAAAATGAGTCTTTGTTTGGTTCACTTTGCATTTATATTGTTTGGATTATGCCAGATTTCTTGAATCTGTGGGTAGGTAGATACCTTTCATCTGTTTTGGAAAATTCTCAAGCACAATGTTGCTTTAGCCCCATTCTCTCCTTCTTCTCCTTCTAGAACCCCAGTTACTTCCAGGTACTGAATCCCACAGCTCTCTTATCTGTCATGCCATCACACCCCACTGTCTTCTATACATCATGTGGATCTTTTGATTTGTATTTGAGTTCACCAGTCCTTTCTTTTACTATATCTAATCTGTTAAAGTCATCTGTGAAGTTACTAATGTTAGCTATTGTATTTTTCAATACTTCAATGTCCAGCTGATCTTTTTTTTTGTTTACAAATTGTACCTTTAAAATTTCTATCCTTTCATCCATTTTATCCTTCTTGTTTCTGTTTTCATGAGCTTATTAGTCATAGGTATCTCAAGATGACTAACGTATGGATCACTTGTGGGTCTGCTTCTATAGTTTTTTTTCTTCTTCTTAGTAATTGGCTACATTGTCTTGCCTCTTCTCATCACTCTTAATTTTTTCATCACATTCCAGATATTGTGTATGATAGAAATGTAGAGGTTTCAGATGAAGAAATCTCCTACTGGAAAGGTTTTACTTTATCCTCCACTGAAAAAAAACAAAACAAAAAACAACAACAGAGTTGTGGTGTTGAGTGGGGTTTGAGAGGAGACCAGCTCAACTCAGCAATGACTGCTTTAAGCTGCTTTAAATTTTATTAAGACTGAGTTTATGTATTATTCACACTTGTTGCCTGGTTGTTTTATATTCACTTCTGGAGAACTTTAGTAAACTTAATTCTGCCCTTCCACAACTTTTGTCTTGTCTCTTTAGCTTCCTGTCATGTACAGTTTTAAAATTTGGCACTGTATATAGGGGAAGATACATCAAATGTTTGAGGACCCTCACATTTCCAATTTTATTACCGCAGCCCCATGCAACCACTGAAATCTGTTGTTCCCCTTTTGCTTTGACTAAGGCTCTATCCTCTCGTGCTCTAGCTTGTCTATGATTCCTAAATGTCCCTAGGGAAAAAGAGCTAGTGCTTCTCAGCCTACTTAAAGTTTTTCTCAACTCTCTGGAGTTAGCCAATTTAGTCTTCGTTGTTTTCAGGCCCTTTAAAGCTTTGAGTTGTTCATAGCAGTGACACCTTGTTGCAGTGATTACGTTTACCCCAAAGCAGAAGCTGCTAATATGCCTTCAAATACAGATTCTGTTCATTCTCTCTTTCTCTTGTCTTTCCAGGACTGACTCTAATAAAATGTATCACTGTGTGCCTATTGTTTTGTATGCTCATCTCTTTTCTCTGACCTGTAGTCCACATATGTGATACCCTACTGACCTACTCTACACTTCTCCAGACCGTGAATCTCCTTTCCTGCTATGTCTGATTTAGTGTTAAGTGCACTGATAAAATTTTTATTTAAGTTGTTATTTTAAAGCTTGGGATAAAGGGATAAAGAAGCTGGCCTGTGATTCATTCACTCCCTTTACTGGGGGAATACCTATGGAGAAAGGAACAAAAGCAACGAAGGTAACCTAGTCTTACTGGGTAACCTGGACATGCAGGTCAAAGGACTCATGATATTTACCAGATACAAGAGACTTTATGTCTAAAACACCCTTCCCTGGCTCTCTCTAGCCAAAGATAACCTATATAAAATGGAATCCAGGATATAAAATAGTTCCCTGGAGAAAAATCACAGAAGTTATACAACTCCATGGACTGCTATATGGAAATGTGTAGGTATGCAATGCTCCCTACTGTGTGAGAAACCCCATGAATATCACTTAGAGGCTTCCTCTATCTGAGCTGATGGTTCATGTCTGACACAAGAAAGAAAGACCTGTGAGAGTCATCATTGATGCCCCAGGAGCTTCTTTTTCTTTTGTCTAAACCTTTTGATTGCTTGTATCCTTGACTCTATGTAGAAAAATTTGATGGGGGGCAGGATTGATGATTCATTTGATTCTTAACTAATAATCTGACTCTTTGTTATAGTTGTGTAGTTTTCATTTGCTTATTTTTGGTGACATAATCTAGTTTATCATACATTTCCTTGGTCATATTAATCATAATTATTTTAACACAATATCTGGATTACCTGAGGGATAACTTCTATTATCTATTTGTTTGTACTCTGAATTTTGAGAATTTTTCCTGTCTTCTGACATGCCTGATAGTTTTGGATTGCATGATAGGCACTATGTATAGAAAATTGAAAAGGCTGTGGATGATGTTTTGTTTTTAAATTTTCTTCCAAGGGTGCTTGGGTGGTGCAGTCAGTTAAGCGTTGGACTCTAGATTTTAACTCAGGGCGTGATCTCAGAGTTGTGAGATTGAGCCTGCATTGGCTCTTAGCTGGGTGTGGAGTCTGCTTACGATTATCTCCCTCCCTCTGCCCCTCCCCCTGCCCACGCTCTCTCTCTCTCTCACTCCCTCTAAAATAAATAAATCTTTAAATTTTTTTTTTCTTCTAGAAGGAAGCTCTAGTAGGACAGGTGACCTTGTACCATTCAGAGACTGGGCTGAGTTTCGATGTTGTAAGAACTGAAGTTTGCTTTCATCCCATAGCGTAGTCTTAGAGGAGCCTCAACTGAAAGCCCACAGTGTTTCTGAGGCCCTTTCTCCTGAGGCCTATACTATAATTTTTAGTCCATAACACTGAGACGTCCATGTACTCTGCTTAGTTTTTCAGCCTGATTTCTTGATCTTTTACCCAGTTTAGGTGGGAAATTTTGTTTTGTTTTTGTTATGTTTAATAATAAAGTGGTTTGGTGAGGTTTGGAATTTTCAATTATTATTTCTTTCTAGAAAGAGAAGTTAGAATATGCATAGGTCTCACAGAATACATTATCACTCTTGATTGCTCTCTTTACACCTTAATGTGGGCCCTTGCTTGGGCAGTGTTGGGAAGCACGTGGACGGCAAATGCCTTAAGGGAAAAATCAACAGAAATGTTGTTCTTACCTCAATCCATATCCTCCTTTCCAGGATTTTTGACTCACTAGTTTTGGGTGGGTTGTTTCCTTGTGCCTCTAAATAGTAGATTTTAAAACTTTAACCCATTTAATTTGCTCTAAGATGGAGAGTTTTTCTGTTACTGGCTTTTCAATCATAGAAGTAAAAGTCTAGATGGTCTTTTTTGGAGTAAGGATTGAGTCTCCAACTATGCTAGACATTTTACTTAACACAAAGAAATGGGAGAAAATTGTCCCTTTTCACAAGAGAAAAAATTGGGTTGTAATCTTTTCCTAACTTGAGCATATTTTCATTGTAAATGAACAATAAAGTTGTCTGATAATATTTTTACTATGTTCCATAGTAAGAACATTAATGTGTCTAATGCCAACATAGTAAGAACATTAAGATGTCTAATGCCACATTTTTCTTTGTGGTTGCCATCTAGAATATATTAGTTTGAGGAAGAATGAGCGATGCAGTGGATACTAGAAAAACCAAGTGGATGTACATTTATAGGGCTTATTGACTGCCCTCAAGTGGCTAGGGTTTTATTTCATACAAAATGAGGAGTTACATGACTCACATAAGTTAGGTTAAGATCATAAAACTGTAATCATCCCTCTGTGGTTTAGAAAGACACGACTTTTACAAAATACAAAGAAAAGGAGAGCGACATTAAAATTGGAGAAATTATTGAAGATAGTGTTGAAATAGTTGCCATAAGTGAAATTTGATACGGTGCTGAGTAAAAGCAGTGTCATTTGGAATAGAAAAGATGAAACAAATTTACATGATATTTCAGGAGAGTAGTCAATTGGACTTAATGACATGTTGGATTTGGAGAAGAAAGATACGGGAGACAAAGAAGACACTAAACTATGTAATAAGCTCTTTTAATTTATATGCTCTTAGAAATTCACATATAAAAGACAGTCGTGATCAAAACTACAATCTCAAAGTCGCTGAACATTTTGTTATAGGACATTAAAGGAAAAGACAGGGAGGGGTGTTCTTTTATAGAAGAAACATGTGTTTGCATAAAAGGCCGGAGTCTTTGTGCTGAGTCATGGATAATGCAGTCGACCCAGAGAAGTGCCATCAGCGCAGTGGAGGCCTACAGCGCGTGGTGAGTGGACCCTGATGAAAGTTGCTCATCACTCCTCTCACTGCTTAATGACTTAGCCTCTGATATAAAGCCAGCTGACACTCGGGAGTCATCAGCTAGGAACTATGGCCAGAGAACAAGACAGATGGAAACTAAGAAAAGATGAAGCCAGTGCCTTCTCAGCTGCATTCAGTATGATGTCAGTTTGATGTGCTAATTCTGACAAAACAGCTAACATATCAAACTGGAGCTGGAGAAGGGAGTGACTGTTTTATAACTGTTCTCATGTTTATGGATGAATGTAGTCATTTCTCAAGATTTCTAAAAACTTAGAGCTTGTGGGGAAATACTTGATAATTTTGTCTGAAGTAATGACAATTAATACTTGTTTGCTAAGTAAGAATATACCCTATGGGAAAAGCAGGTTTTCTAGTGAAGGGAAAAGTTAATAAATTGTTTGCAAAAGTCAGAAAATGGTTTAGGAGTAGTTGACTATACATTTGAATTATAAATCTACATTACAGCATTCCCATAGAATTCACTACACCATGTGGAAACAGATAGCTGTACATTTGCAGTTACGGATCTTCACTACAGAATTCCCAAAAATGAATTCCAGATGAGTTTTGGACCTAGTGGGAAAAAAGATACTCAGAAGAAATTTGGGGAAAATATGTTTATTTTTTATTTTTATTTTTTTTAAAGATTTTATTTTTTTGAGAAAGCGAGAATGAGAGAGAGAGAGCACATGAGAGGGGGGAGGTCAGAGGGAGAAGCAGACTCCCTGCCGAGCAGGGAGCCCGATGCGGGACTCGATCCCGGGACTCCAGGATCATGACCTGAGCTGAAGGCAGTCGCTTAACCAACTGAGCCACCCAGGCGCCCCGAAATATGTTTATAATTTTGCTGTAGGCAGACCTTTTGTCAAAATACTCAGCAGATAATAGCCATGAAGTTAGTGATTAATAAATTGACTCCTTATAAATTTAAGCTTTTAAGCCACAAAAAGAACCAAAACAAAGTTAAAAAGAATTGACAAAGTTGGAAAGTATATTTAAGCATTTATAGTAGATAAATAGATATTTCAAAATACAAAGCTTCTATAAATTAATTAAAAAGCAAAAATATATAACCTAATAAAAAAGTGGCCAAATGAATAATTAACAAAAGATGGAATATAAAAGGTCAACGAACATAAAGGGAATTGTTCAACCTCAATTATAATCTGGGACAAGTAAATTAAAATAAAATTAGAGAGGGGTGCCTGGGTGGCTCAGAAGTTGGCCATTTGACTCTGGAGTTTGGCTCAGGTCATGATCTTGGAGTCGTGGGATTGAGGCCTGCAACAGGCTCCATGCTCATCAAAGAGTCTGTTTCTCCCTCTGCCTCTGCTCCTCCCTCCACTCTTGAACACCCACTCTTTTTTTCCCAAATAAATAAATAAAATCTTTAAAAATAAAATAAAATTAGATAGACTGAACATTTTGCAAATATTATCACAATGTAAGTGAGATGAGGGCACAAAAGAATTCTTTGGTGCCATGGTGGTAGCAGAAATTGGTATAATCACATCGGAAGAAAATTTTGGAGAGCTGATTTATAGTGCCGCTATGATCTGTCATTTCCACTTCTTGGTGTTCACTGAAGAGAAATATTCAATCATGTGACCAGGTAGCATGTACAAAGATGTTTATTGATGCCATATTTATAAAAGTAAAAACATCGTAGACTACCTAATTGTCCACCAATATGGCAATGAACGTTATAAAGAAATCTCAAAAACTTAAATGAAAAGTTGCCAGATGATATGTGTCTATTATTTATATGAAAAGAGCTAACACAAAATCGTGTGGTGCATGTGTACCTGTACATAAATATCTGGTATAAAGTCTAGAAACATTAATCACTAAACAATTTATCATAGTTACCTTTTAGAGTAGACTAATATTGGAAGTGAAGGACAGAGGGAGATAGATGGTTTTTTTCTGAATTGTTTGAAATTTTACAATGATAACATGTATATTTATGTAAATTAAAAATTATAATGTGCTATGTAAAAATCATCTATAGATGAGTGTTTTACATATTCCTAGAACTGTAATTATAAATGAGTTAGGGTTAGTAGTCAAGAAAGACTGAGGTTTAATGTTCTTGATGTTGAATAGGTTTTTTCCATGAATGATGGAAATGAAGCTGTCTGCCATTCTATTTGTTTTTGGAAATTGGACATGATAAGGATAACACCTTGAGGATAGCACCTAACCACAGATCAGTAATACAAGAGAACACACGTATATGTGTGTGTGTGTGTGTGTGTGTTAGATTGTTCAGGCTACTTGAACAAAATAGCATATACTAGTAGCTTAAAAAGAACAAACAGTTATTTCTCACAGTTATAGAGACTGAGAAGTCAAAGATTAGGGCACTGGCAGATATAGTGTCTTCCTCAGCAGCTGTCTCTGTAGTGTCCTCAAATGGCAGAATGGGTGGGCACCCTCTTTGGAGTCTCTTACCTAAACACACTGATCCCATTTGTGAAGGCTCCACCGTCATGAACTAATCACCTTCCAAAGGCCCCATCTCCAAATACCATCACATCACGTTAGAATTTCAATGTACGAATGTTGGCAGGATGCAACTGTCTATGTAAGTAGCAATAACTTGAAAAATGTTTCCATTGTCTTCACTTAGCCTAAGAATTAAACCCATCTCCTTTACTCTTTACCCTGTCTTTCCTGAAAGCCATATATACCCACCTGAAAAATGTGGCTACTAACTAAAATCTCAGATATATGTACTAGTAAATACCTCAGCAGAAGAAAAGAATAAAGAATTAGAACTAAAATAACTTATTAATAAAATCTTGTTTTCTAAAGTCACCATTTTACTTGAAACATAATGGTGGGTATTCTAGGTTTGCGCACCTGAACAGACCCGTATGGATTGTCATAATATGTCTTGATCTTTAAAAAAAAAAAAAATGTTTCTTTTTCTTCTGCTATTTTATTTTTGTTTTGGAAAACCAAACCAGATTTTATAGTACATGAAAAGTGTCTTTTTCGTGCATCTTTTAAAAATGACTACATCTGATTTTATCTTATTGTAAGAAGTAACATTCCAACCACTAAAGGAGGTAGAGAGTCAAAGAAATGACCCATGTAATTGAGGGAACAGTAGATTTAGTGTGATGAGTAACCTGAGTCGAGGTTTTGCCACTGGAATTAGTTAGGTTTACTTTCTCGGTCCTCAGGATGTCTGGTGTATTCTAGGTGATGGATTGAAGGTTTACAGCAGTAAGCACAATAGAACCACTCTTCTCCATCTCAAGGACGTAGTGTATGGGCATGAGTCACCATGAAAGTAGATTGGTAGGTGTAAGGGCTGAAAAACATTTTGAGGCAGTTACCAGTTTTTCCAGCTATTACTTCTCTCCCACAGTCGCCTGTAGTCTGCCCGAGAGCTGAAAACTAGCCTGATACGGCTCTCTGTTGCCTCTCTAGTACCTGGCATGGCGAGGCTCTCAGAAAGTATTTGCTGAATTGATGAAATAAAGGGCTCAAAATTGTAGAATCACTTATTTGGTGATGATGAAGATGGCACAAAATAATAATTCGGCCACACCCCGGGAAGCTAAATCCCTCTCACTTGGTTTTACTTTCCTTACTATCGGAAAATACTATGAATGATGAAGTTTTTTTTTTTATTATGTTATATGTTAATCACCATACATTACATCATTAGCTTTTGATGTAGTGTTCCATGATTCATTGTTTGTGCATAACACCCAGTGCTCCATGCAGAACGTGCCCTCCTTAATACCCATCACTGGGCTAACCCCTCCCCCCACCCCCCTCCCCTCTAGAACCCTCAGTTTGTTTTTCAGACTCCATAGTCTCTCATGGTTCATCTCCCTCTCCGATTTGAATGATGAAGAATTTAAGATAACTCAGCCACAGTGGGGCAAATAAGTTTAATCCATAGAAGCGTTTCTTTAGCTCTAGCTGATTTGCTTACTAACCAAAAATGAGTGACTCGACATGATGGAAGGTGATAATTAAAAATTCCCGATATTGATTTATCGGTTCATGCATTCAACCTGGGCCCTGGCAGAACACCAAATCTTTTACACATGGGTTCCTGATCTAGAAGTGTTTTTGTTAAGTATTCATGTGTGAGGCTACTTTTTTTTGGAAATTGGGACCACTGAGTAAACCAAAATATTTAAGGTGCCAAATAAATTAATCAAGTGGTCTTTTAATACTTTTATTTTAATACTTTTTTTTATATTATACTTTTACTTTTAATACTTTTCTCTCTGGAGCAACAGAACATTATGACTACAGTTCTCATTTGAACCAACTAGATAGTACAAAATAATATAATAAAGTGAATGCTAATTAGTTTTCCTCTATTTATCTCCCACATGTAAAACCACAACGGGTCACTTATTATTGAAACTATTCAGGGATGGATGAGTTTTGGTCATTGTGTTCCTGAGTATATGTATACACAGTTTCTTTAGAAAACTAAGCCATCACATAGGTTGTTCTGAGTTAGACCTTATGCATTTTTTTCTTTTTACATTTTCTTTCCTGATAAGGAAAAGAGATTTTAAAAACCCTAAAAATTTCAGAGATTAATCAAATTGGAAGTGTATCAAAACTCTTCATTATCACAGTTTTTACCACAGTGTTCATTTGAACCAACTATATTCTATCAGGATAAGAATCAGTGGTACTGAATTTGGCTTCTATTTATGCAACCTAATATAAAACCAATATTTTAGCAAGCACAATGCCATTTGGCAGGTATGTAAAGATTTAAAACCATAGTTTAAAAAAAATTCTTAAAAAAGGATTCCAAAGCACATAAAAGTAAACTCCTGGAAATCAATATGAAAGATGTCTGAGACCAAGAAAAATTGCAGTAATTCTGGTATTTTAATAAAACAGCAAAACAAAACTGACAATGTTATTTATTTGAGGATTGGACGTCACAGTTTAAGAGGATTTTGAGGAGGGCTCTTCTTTTTGGCCAGAATTGATGACTCGTACTGAAGTTGAGGACAGAATATCAAGTCCTGCACATTCTATAGAGAAATGAACACATTTGGAATCCTGACTCGTTCTGATGTCACCAATATCATTGTTGGCCTCCTGTCCATAAAACAGAAGACAAAGAAGTAGGGAAGGAGAGCTGTAGCTTATCAGTCATCAGAGTCAGGAGTGTCAGATTTGGAGGAAGAGATGCAGTGGCTTTTTGCTTTTTCATTTTCTCCAAGGCGGAATGGGTGTTTCTCCATCCCAAGAAAATCACACATACGGTTTAGACATGAGCCTGGCTTCCTAATCCGTATGTAGGCATTTGCTCATGTAGGGGATTGCAGAGCAGCAATCCATGTCTCTTCAAGGAGAGAGGAAACAGAGATGGTAGTTTGGAGAAGAGACCTCACTGGCGCAGCCTGCGTTCCCATATTCAGCATGGCGTCGCGTATGGGTTTCCTTTGGTTCACATGGTTCCCCCAGAAGGTATCCAGGCAGGGGACATTGTAGCAGCAAAAGGTTGTGGGCTGCGCCAGCTAGTTCAGGACGTAAAGTGTGTATTGGAAATGTTGAGCAGGAGCCGGAAGAAAACCAGGTGCGCCATCAACAAAGGGATCCAGAGAGCATGAGTCTGCAAGGTGTTTCCTCAGAAGCAAAGCTCAAGGGGGATGTGAAGAGTTTGCAGGTGTCCTACATCAAGGATCTGTAGGATGGTGAGCCCCAACCAGGGCCCTTGAATGAATTACAGGTACACCCAAACAGACTGTCAATTTTTGAATGCTGGTCTCACAAAAGGCAGTTTAACTCAGGTAAGGAGCTACAGCAGTAGTTGTTAAATTAGAACCTTGCAGGGGTGCCTGGGTGGCTCAGTCGTTAAGCGTCTGCCTTCGGCTCGGGTCATGATCCCAGGGTCCTGGGATCGAGCCCCGCATCGGGCTCCCTGCTTGGCGGGAGGCTGCTTCTCCCTCTCCCACTCCCCCTGCTTGTGTTCCCTCTCTCGCTGTGTCTCTCTCTGCCAAATAAATAAATAAAATCTTTAAAAAAAAAAATTAGGGCCTTGCCCTTTCTTTCTTCCTCATCCCGAAGGAAAAGAGCAGAGGAGAAAAGGAAGAGGTAAGGATCAGACTCCTGCCCTGCTCGTTCCTCAGGGTAGAAGCCTGAGCTGGGAGCTTCCATTTGGAGTTTTCAATTAGATTAGACAGGACTTTTTAATAACTGACTGTGACCTGATCCCCACAGAATCCACTTGATAAAGTTTTAAGGGATGAGAAAGAGAAGTTGCGGACAGGAAAAATAAAACCTGTCCACAATCGCACCCCCACTGATCTGAGACCCTCCATACACTATCACCATAACATCTTCCTAAGACAGGCAGACTTCGAGGTTATTTTTCCTCTCAGTCTTTAAATGCAGTGAAAAACAAGGACCCCAAAACAAAACAAAACAAAAACTATTTTATTTCAAATATATTCTCCCAACACACACTTCTGAACTCTGTACTTCAAGGTCAGATTTTATCTCATTCAGATCAGACCTCCCCATGATGCTTTTCTTTTCTGCCTCCTCTCAAAGGGTCTGCTTCTACCTGGAATTCTTCAAGCCCTCAGTGTTTATTTCTATTATTTCAAAGCCAGAATGTCAGTGTTACTTTACTATTGCTTAATACGTGGGCTGTCTCCTCATAGGAGACAGTAAACTCTTGGATGGTCAGACTCCACAATTTATTTCTTTATCTCCCTATTGCCAAGAGCAGGGCCATAAATGCAACAGATATTGATGTCATGCTTTGTGTGTCTAGTTCTTTGGCTCTTATTTGGAGAAGATAGGAAGACTCGGGAGTCTTTTCCTACCTGTCTGAAATCGTGGCTCTTTTCATTTCAGTGCTAAGCTATCTACATATAAAGATATAAAAGTTTTATTTATTGTGCACTGTATCCTTTTGGTTCTTTAAAAAACTGTATACCATACAATATTTTTTTTCAAACATTCAGATATTTTTGATATTAATATATTGAGTATTATCTCTCTGGCATCTCATAGCTAATACTTATTTAAAAAATTGTGTGTGTGTGTGTGTCCCCGGACATTACTGAGCCTTTCATAGAAGTATCTAGCCCAATAGTATTTGTTTGTTAATCCAAAGTGACTAGGCTTGTCTTTAATGAAGGAGTTAAACCCATTATTAATCTTATAATATATTTGTTTTGGTCTTTCTTCTATAATCTCATTTTACATGCTTCAGTTTTTAACACTTGCTTGTTTCTTTGTTTTCTGTCTTTAATTGTATAAGAATACATTTGCTTTTCTAAAAATTGGCAAGTTTTGGGCACCTGGGTGGCTCAGTCGGTTGATTGTCTGCCTTCGGCTCGGGTCATGATCTCAGGGTCCTGGGATCGAGTCCTGCATTGGGCTCCCTGCTTGGCAGGGAGCCTGCTTCTCCCTCTCCCCTTGCTTGTGCTCTCTCTCTTTCTGTCAAATAAATAAATAAGATCTTTAAAAAAATAAAAATTGGCAAGTTTTACGACTTGGGTGTATACTCAGGAAGAATATGATACAGGTTTCACGATGAGTTTTTATCTATAGACAAGGAAAAAACTACCTGCAAGGAGATTTTTAAAGGAACAGTAATATATAAAATTAAGTTATTTTTGTGATGGTATCCAATGTGTCTTGTTTATTCACTGTATTGGACACACACACAGTACTTGTAATTGGTAACACTTATATAGTATACTTTCTAGGGTGGGTGGCTAGTAAGTCAGGAATCAATTTTAGACCATTTTGCTCCCAGGCTTATGCTCTATGCTCTATTTATAAATATTTCTACAATATTATATATATGCTATAGAAGTAGAATATAGGTCTAGAATATCCCTACAGAGAAAAATGGCCCTCTTGGATCTCAGAGGGAAGTGGTACTTATCAGAGAATCAAATCAGACTGAAATAAACTTACCGAAGACAGTATTCCTCAAAATGTCTTCGTGTTCTGCCTTCATTTCTATGCCCAAATCTTGGTTGCATTCATATATGGAGTCCACAGAGTCTTAGAAATGACAGAGGAATTTCTAAAAGCATTCTTTTTTTTTTTTTTTAGTAGTCTCATCACCCACTGTGGAGCCCAACATGGGCCTTGAACTCATGACCCTGAGATCTAGACCTGAGCTGAGATCAAGAGTCAGACCTTTAACCCACTGATCCACACAGGTGCCCCTCTGAAAACATTCTTTAATTCATGAAGATGCTGTTTTAGCTATTTGTTGCTGTGCTCAATCCACAGTTTAAAACAGTGATATATTATTTCTCAAAACTGCTACTAGTTCTTCTGCTGGTCTTTCCTCATTCACGTAGCTGCACTTGGTGAAGGGATGAGTGGGTTGGCAGGAAGATGTCATCAGTCACATGACTGGCAGGTGTGTCTCTCGTCAGCTAAGTCCCCCTTCAATCTCTATCACAAGACAGCATTCCAAGAAAGTGAGGCCAGCATGTTGCGCAGCTTCTTAAGATCCAGCCCTGGAGGTGTTATACCACCACTTCTACTCATTCTGTCAGACAAATGCCAGCCCAGATTCAAAGAGTGGGCAAACTGTCTCCCATTCTAATGGGAAAGGCAAGATCACGGAGCATCGGCGATGCATCCTGGATTGGGAAGAACTTGTGGCTCTATTTTGGATTCACTCTAGATGGTAAAAATTAGTTGAGAACATCTAACATGGGCATAATCTTAATGAACACTGTGAAAGGGGATGGGGTATGGGTATTGATATCCAGTTGCTTCTCACCAAGGGACCGGCAAAATCACTTGACCCAGCGTGACTGAAGAAAATATCTTTGTGATGACAAAGTCTGTATTTCTCTTCCTGCACTCTCAGGTTCTGCTCATCCTCTTCTAGGAAATAGGTTCAATAGCTACGCTTATTTAATCTTTAGTAAGTGCCTCTTTGCATTGAATTCTTACAAGAATCCACATAGGTGGGTATTATTCCCCCACCCCCTTTTAAATGTGAGGAATCAAATACTCAAAAAGAGTAACCAGTGAAGCCACACAGCTAGAGAGTGGTAGAACTGGAATTTGAACCCAGACAGACTGGTCCCAAGTCCATGCTATTAACCAACATGGTTATTGTTTCCCCAATCATCTCTGGGGTTTTATTTCCATCCTCCCCAGGAATCAAATATTCATTGCCTGTATCTGGGCTTTTGCTCTCAGCCTCTGTCATTGCCCTTGTTCAAAACACATGCTTAAAAACAGCATCTTAGGGTGAAGCAGTCCGTACCTGGAGTAATTACTCTGCTTGAGCCGGTGTGGTGCGTCCGGTGTGTGATGTAGAGACTTGCTGTGTTTCCGGCCCAGTGAGTGGGGTATGGCGCTCAGCGGGCTGAGACTGCCCAGGCAGTGAGATGCGGCATTGCAGAGTGGTTAAGAGCACAGATAGGAACCCAATTTAAGGATTGAAACTCTGGCCCTTCCCCTTACTAGCTCAGAAACTTTGCGGATGTTGCTTAATTAGGAGGAATCATAGTAGTCTGAACTCGATGGGATGATTATGAAGATGAAAATTAATTAGTTAATATTTGTAGAAGTCCTTAGAACTCCATCTGGCATGTGTTTGTGAAGCCATTAAAAAAAATGTATTCACTTCAGGCCACTCAGCCAGGGGCAAGTGTTAGGTCTGAGCATTCAGGAGCTCCTGAGGGGGTCAGATGTTGGTCCATGCATAGGTTTTATTTGTCTGTCTCTCTTCTTTCAGCCTGTTGGAAACACAGGTCTTCCACCTGAAAGTTGTCTTTGGCACAGGTCGCCTAGAGATGGGATCAGGGGTAGTTTAAGCCTCCATTTTACTGTCCAAAGAGCCAGTGAATGGACTTTGGAGCAGAGACTTTTTGTCCCAGAATTATCCCCAAAGTGGCTTTGAGGAATGAGACAGAGAACTTCCCTGACCTGGTCCTAGCCAGGCTCTGAGTGACCTGGGAGGCAGTAACCTTTAGCCCTATCACATCTCGTATCTTCAAAATTCCACCTATGGATGATGGACAGTAAGCCAATAACCATGGTAGCCCAGCTGGACTCTTCCCCCGCCCCTCCCCCCGGGTCTTTTCCCAGTGACCACCAGGCTGTAGTAAGTTAGTCAGGTGACCAGAGAGCCAGAAATAGAAAATGTGGTTCTCTGGCATTTACTTACTCAATATTTGAAATTACTTAACTATCTCTCTCCTCAACTATAAAATAAGGATGATGGGGGCGCCTGGGTGGTTCAGTCCATTCAGTGTCTGCCTTCAGCTCAGGTCATGATCCCAGGGGGTCCTGGGATCAAGTTCCACATCACTCCCTGCTCAGCTGGGAGCCTGCTTCTCCCTCTGCCTGCAGCTCCCCCTGCTTGTGCTCTCTCTCTCTCTCTGACAAATAAATAAATAAAATCTTAAAAAAAATAGGGATGATGATAAAACAGTGCCTATTTAGGTATCCCAGTACCTAGTATATAGTTAGGTCTGGTTAAGTGGTGACTATTATCATCTGTTGGATATAGGAAATGATTCAGTATTTCTCTGAATTTCCAAGGGACTGATTTGCACAGGATATATGCCTATTTGTTGGTAGGAATATCCCGGTACAAACCATATTGTGCTGTTTCATGGGGAAAGCGTAAAGGGAAAGTGAAAATCATGCCCGTTTGAACTTTGGGAGAATATACTCAAGTATTTCATATGGAAAGAATTTCAGTAATTTATCTTCAGAAAGGTGACTTAATTTTTAATGTTTTATTCTGAAACTCAGATATTAACCAAGCATAAAATGTATGTCACATTTTAAGTTAAACGAACTATTCTAAAGTTTCTATTATAATTCATCATCAGAGTTGCCTGACTTAAGTAATTTTTTATTTTTTACTGCCACTCCTTAAGTAATTACAGGCGTGGTTGCTTTCTTTACAGGGTCTAAAATCATCTTCCTCAGATTCAGTCTGCTAATCTGTTAAAAAAAATAAGTAAAAAATAAAAATCCTGGCTTACAGACTAAGATACTCCATTTAAAAAATAAATAAAAAGCCTGAGATCTCAGCTGCTTGGCAATAAATGTTATAACACTACATTACCATTATCACAGTGTAAATCCAATACAGAACTATCAATTCTGCAGCATTTAAGCTAGCTGTTTAATGTCAAAGGCAGAATTCACGACACTGACAATTTATCTCCCTCTTTCCTTTTTTCTTTTTAATTTAAAGAGATCAAAACCAAGAGCAAGAGCCTAAGAGAAATGTGTTTATATTTCCCAGAATCTAAGCAACTAGAATTTAATTCTTACAAAATGTATTAAAAAAATTTTTTTTGAAATGACAGCTCTAGAATCTGAGATGAAAGTTCATTAACAACTTTGAATTTGGCTCCAAAATAATGATATATGCCCACTAGAATTCCAGATTGATTGTTTGGAGAAATTTCAAGTATTTGAGGATAGGATTAGCAATCCATCATTTCAGAATTGGCAAAAGTGCTTGTGAACATTATGACTAAAATATCCATGATTTTAGGTAGGTTTAGTATTCTCTTGGCTAATATTACCTTCAGAATACACAATTAGCATTGGCTGTGCATATTTATTACAACCAAGATAAAAGTTCAGTGTCTCTTTGTGGCCAAATAATAGAAAAATCTAATTTACCCATGTTATCAACACTGCCAATAAATACTATACAAAGAACAGAATATAAATGACATGAAGAATCTCACATTGTTTAAGCTAGTTTGTAACAGCATATTTGTCTTTTTTTTTTTCATGAAATACTTATTGAGAATCTACTTTGTGGAACTTCTTGAAGAATTCTTGAATTTTGTTTTTCTTTAGTTTTGTTGGATAGAACACCTGTGTTTAAACTTACATTACAAGGTGTTCAGAGAAAACAGCATCAAGAGTAAAAATGTTTGGAGAATCTTAGATTAAAGAAGGCAAAAGTTTACTGCAGAATTTTTAGTTCTGATAGAACTCTAGGAAGGGATTCAGGGTGTTAAAAAATTTCCCAAGTATCAATGGCCATAGACACTCCTACCCCAAGAATACTTACCAGGATATTGAAGAACGCTAGCTGTGAAAAGCCATTTCCCAAAAGTCAACTCTACCAATCTACTCTTATGGGATGGGTGACTACAGACTGGTGAAGTTGAGTCTTACCCAAAGACAGTATTAGATATATTTTGGAATAAAATAGATACTTCACTTCAAACAGACTTTATTTCCCCTAAAATATTATGTTTCCTCCAAAACAGTGCATTTTTCTAGGATGCTGCCATCTAGGGATTGATAAGTTGATAATATCTGATTCCATTTAATTGGTTTACCTTGCTTAAGATATGGTACATTTTCCCAAACTCTCAACGAGCTAAAGAAACTCCTGAAACAAAAGCTCAATGATTTTCTCAAATAGAAATCCTTTATGTCATGGATAATTAGAATACATATAATAAGATATAGTAATTAGTGTGTGTGTGTGTGTATGTGTGTGTGTGTGTGTGTGTGTGTTCCTCAAATAGATAGGAAATCTTCTGTATTTGTAAATTTATAGCTCATGGTTTCAAAAATTCACATTAAGGAATGCTAACCCTTTTTCTTCTTTTGTTTTGTGATACTATACTCTGATCATACCATGATGTGCTAAATCCTGAAGTGTTTCATTATTAATGCATATTATCAATCATTGAACTAAAATTAAATGTTAAGTATAGGCAGTTGAGAAGAGAAATATTTTTATCTTGGTTATAGAACAATATTTCAGGATTACCTTTTTTTTTAAAGATTTTATTTTTTTGAGAGAGAGAGAGAGCATGGGGGGAGGGGCAGAGGAAGAGGGAGAAGCAGACACCCCCCTGAGCAGGGAGTCTGCTGATGTGGGGCTTGATCCCAGGACCCTGACATCATGACCTAAGCCGAAGGCAGAGGCTTAACCAACTGAACTACTTAGGCACCCCTTAGGATTACCTTTTCAACAAAGACCTCTAGGTATTCTCTCATGTGAACAATGAGAAACTCCAGAAAATGAAATAAACACAGAGAACTACTTCCTTTGCAATTCTCCTTCGCACATAAGTCAAAATTCATTTCAATATGATAAAAAAACTCTAAATTTGAAACAAACTCTTAGTCTTGACATATATGCACCTCATCTACCTATTTTATCCCACATATTAAAATTACTGCTTCCATTTAAATCAATTGGAAAAATATGTGCACTCTGAAGTTATTTTGATATTGGATAGATTTTTTTTCATTGACTGATAGTAAGCAATGTGTTCCTATGAAACAGGAAGAAACTGTGACTGAAAAACTAATGAGAAGCCCTTGATTCTTCTTTAATTTCCTGGTTGACCCATTCATTCTTTATTAGGATGCTCTTTAGCCTCCATGTATTTGAGTTCTTTCCTCCTTTCCTCTTGTGATTGAGTTCTAGTTTCAAAGCATTGTGGTCTGAAAATAGGCAGGGAATGATCCC
>NC_138375.1:126135012-126160852 GCF_054177405.1 Leptonychotes weddellii | reverse complement strand
CGCCTGGGTGGCTCAGTCGGTTAAGCGTCTGCCTTCGGCTCAGGTCATGATCCCAGGGTCCTGGGATCGAGCCCCGCATCGGGCTTCCTGCTCCGCGGGAAGCCTGCTTCTCCCTCTCCCACTCTCCCTGTTTGTGTTCCCTCTCTCACTGTGTCTCTCTCTGTCAAATAAATAAATGAAAATATTAAAAAAAAAAAAAAAGAAATTTCCTGTGGAAAACAATCTTAGACTAGTAAATGCTTGACATAGTTTTCTATTTATTTTATAGAAATTGGTCTTTTTAAATGCTGTTCTTGTTGAAAGTTGGGTTTAGTCAATTACTTTTTTTTCCTTTTTTTACATTTATTTGTTTGAGAGCAAGAGTGCTCACACGAATAGGGGGAGGAGCAGAGGTAGATAATCTTCAAGCCAACTCCCCACCAAGCATGGAGCCCAAGGTGGGGCTTGATCTCATGACCCTGAGATCATGACGTGAGCCAAAACTAAGAGTCAGGTGCTTAACCGACTGAGCCACCCAGGAGCCCTTAGTCAATTATGTTTTTTCTAGAAAATTGCTTATTTCTTTCAGGTTTTCTTTTTTCTTTCTTTCTTTTTTTTTTCTTTTTCTTTTTTATGCATGGAAGTAAACAAAATTATTTCTTAGAGGTCTGTAAGTTTTCTCTTTTTAAATTTTGAGTTAACTCTCTGCTTAATATTTCTGATTCTCTATAATTATGCTTTCCTCTCATTTTCTGGTTTTGTTCAATTAGTAGTATTTTATTGTTTTGTTCTGGTTCCTGTTGTCTGCTCTTGCATTCTCCTGGTGTATCTCCCATGTTTCTGGTCATTGTACATTAGATTTCTTTGCCAATATCTTTTTGTACATCAAACCTGTAAGTATTGCGTGTCCTTGAGCTTAGTCCTTTCCTGTGTACCCTCCCTTGAGATAAGCTGTCTCATCCACCACATAGTTTAATGGACACTGATGACTCCCTAATATATATCATATCACTTTTTGAAATCTCTCTTGCACTAGGTATTATTCTTCTGATTTTCACAGATGAGTAAGTTTAAATGTATCTAAAACATGGTTCTCTTCCTTCACAGAGAACGTCAACCAGCATCTACTTTGTCTCACAGTCCCTGAGTCCTAAAAGGCATCCCGGATTCTTGGCTCTCTTGCTCTCTACGTACACTAGATCAATAAATCCTTTTCGGTTCTCCCTCTTATGGGTCACTCTCACATACCTTCTTCTCTCCTTACTGCTGTGACCCTATTTTAAGTCACCATCATCTCTTGCCTACAGCGATGGCAATTGAGGATGGCAATAACCTCCTCACCTGTTTTACTGTATCCACACACTAGTTCCTTCCTGATTCTTCCGTGATATTGACACCTGACTGATTCTGTAGCACGTCTCCCTGGCTTAAATCTACTCAGTAGCTTGTCCCTGTTGTTCAGAAAAATAGTTAAAATTCCTCACATGACCTTTAAGATTCTGAGTAATGTGGTTTCTACACACTATTCTCAACTTGAGCTGCTGTTCTCTTGGCTTTCTCTACTGTGGCCACCCCCGTATTCTTTATATTCCTCAAGTGCACCATTCTTCTTTTATCATCTTACGACATTTGCACCTGCTTGCTGTCACCTTGCTTGAAAAATTCCCTGCTACTATTCCTTTCATTACTAATCCCTTTTCATTCTTTAGAGTTTGTCTTCAAAATCTTTTTCTCGGATAAGCTTTCTCCTACTCACTTTGTCTACATCATTTTGGCAGCATTTTTTTCCCATAAATTAGTTGAGTTTACAATTAAAGAATTGGGTACTTGTTTGTATGGTGATTACTTTCTATACTAAAATGTAGCCTCCTGTGGATATCTGTCTTGTTTACTGCTTAATCCCTAGTACCCAGTAAGATGACTGTCCACTAAATAGTTCAAGACACTGAAAGAAAAGATATTATAAAGGAAAAAAAATAAAAGTTTGAGAAATTTATTCTCTCTCTAAAAATTAAAATAGAAAATCTAGCATCGTTATAATATTGTTAATTAAATGGGATAAACAGTTCAAAACAATTGCAAATTTAGTCTTCCATCTTGGTGAAGAAATGAATATTTAATGATTGGCATTGGGGACAATAGTCTAATTGTCTGGAAATATAAACAAAGTAAGATTCCTAAATTACATTTTACACCAAAATAAATTCTCCATGAATGTATATGCCATTTATTTTTTTTAAGATTTTATTTATGTTAGAGAGAGACAGAAAGAGACATTAGCAGGAGAGGCAGAGGGGGAGAGAGAGAAAGAGAATCTCAAGCGGACTCCACACTGAGCATGAAGCCTGACGCGGGGCTTGATCTCACGACACTGAGACTATGACCTGAGCTGAAATCAAGAGTCGGATGCTTGACTAACTGTGCCACCCAGGTGCCCCAAATGTATATGCTATCTAAATGTATAATTGCATAACATTATAAAATTCCTAAGAGAAAATATACATATGTATTTATCTAATCTTAGTCTGAATATAACCCATAAAATTTGACAACAGGGCACGAATGACACCTGAAATGCTGAGTAAACCACAGAAAAAATAAAACACTATTAGTACGTAAAAAGTGGTTGAAAAGGTATTCACAACAGGAGCAAAGAAGTATTCTTAACACATGTGGCAGAATATAGGTTATTGTCCTTATATATTGTATAATGTCCTTACTATTATTTAAGGGATCTCTAAAATGACAGATGCCTCATTTAAAAAAAAATAATGATTTCCAAGAGGCAAGTCACAAAATATTAAATACAACATTCTGACAATTTTTGACTGCTTTGAGAACCATGGGAATGGAAATAAAAATGAGATATTATTTAATTAGAATGGCAATGATTAAATGAATGACAATATGCAGAATTAGTTAACATCTGGGGAAACAGGACCTTCTTCAATGATGATGGCAGGATTGTAAATTGAATAACTTTTGCAGAGGCCACGTGGCAATATGAGTCAAAGCCTTCAAAATGAACACATCCTTTCCTCAGTCATTCTTCTTCTGGAAATTTAATCTGATAAAATAATCAGTTAAATGCAAATGGATATGTTTGACTTGTTGCCATTTAGTGACCTGCCTGCAGAAGTGAAGAGGACTTTAGGGCATAACTTTTCATTCATATTAGCCTTATTCATCGTTAAACTTAATTTTCTCACTTTGCCTCTTTATTTGCCTGTTTTTTAACTTATTGTGGTATTTTGGTGTGTTTTATAAATTCTTATATGCATGATGGTACAAATGCTTTCTGAAACAAGATGTAATACTAATACACACCCAAACACACACACACACACACACACCCCATTTGTATTTATAGTTGTGGTTTTTAATAGAGTACCTAATACCTAGAAACCATTCAATAGTGTTTAATTAAACTTAAGTCAGTATTTCATCATAGGAATTATATAAGCAGAACCTATACGATCCATTTGTCAGGGACGTTTGCCTTATGAAATCAGTTTTCTCTAAAGTTCCTATCTGGAGGCCATGTCCGTGGTATGCTTAATTAATTAATTTTGATATACTCTCATGTTTTGTATATAGATTTTCTTCATTTTGCCGAAGCTCTCTCTCGGAGGATCTGAGATAAAACTGGCAGCACTTGCTGCTGAAACAGTCCCCTAAATGAGTCCTCCGTATCTGTCCAGAAAACCACCCACACACAAGTACCCGTATTTTGCAGAGGCAAATATACGGTGACATGCAAGTCAGCAAAACCTTCCTCTTACTTCTCTCGTTGCTATCTCAAAACTAAAATATGGTGTTAAAGAAAGTCCAGAATTAGATTCCCCATCCCTGCCATTAGGCATTAACCTAATGGCTCTGGGATAATGATGCTTTTGATGTGTTTTTCAAAGTAGGATCTTGAAGTGGCTGTGACATGCCAAACCGAAAATTTTGTGTGAAAAGCATGTTTGATTTGACTTTCAGAAATGATCATTCCTGGAATGAATTAACAAATATCAACTTATAAAGGTTAAAAAAATACAAACAAAATTTAATAGAAAAAACTAGTGTTAAACAAAATTGTATACAACCATTGTATACAATGTTTGGCTTTTGTACGAGGCTAGGTTTTAAATAAACATGATGTTTCATTACTTTGCTTTGAAAAAAGGATTCACTACTTTATGTATAAAACATACAGCTTGGTAATTGGACACACATTTTCTCAGCAGGAAAATATTGTAAATACACGTAATTGAAGATTAAAACCAAGGATATCACTGTGGCATGGGTCTGAAGAGGTTTTACTAGAAATAAAATCTTTTTCTGTGGTGAGACTGTGAATGAAACAAGAAAGATCCTGATGTTCCGAGGCAAATCACCTACATGCAGCAAAAACGTCAGGTTCAAGGATGTTCTTACACTGCCAGTGAAGATCAAGATTTCTCAAACCTTGGTTTGAATATCTTTTAGAAGAACTTTTAAAATGTTATTGACCACTTGTGGTTTATTATTTTGTGCACTTTTTGGTCAAAATCGGACCACTCCTAAGTTGAATCTAAAGTTCAACAAGCTTATTCTAAATCCTCATGTAGGATTAAATGACGAAGAACAGCAAAGGTAACTTTACAGAAGAATAAAGATGGGGTATTTATTATGGAACTATGGTAATTAAAAGTTTGTTACAAGTTATGGAAAAGACCATAGTTAGGCCAATAGGCAGAAGAGGACACACAGAGAGTCCCAATCACCATGGGGGATTATATAGGACAGAGGCAATATCTGGAGGAAAAGGTATGACCTATTCAGTGAGTGCTTATGGGATAAGTAGTTGTTCATAGGGGGAAAATACTGGGTTTCTGGTGCACTCATGTAGGAAGAATGAATCTGGGGCACATGGGTGGCTCAGTCTGTTAAACGTCCGACTCTTGGTTTCATTCAGGTCATGATCTCAGGGTAGTGGGATGGAGCCCCGAGTCAGGCTCCCTGCTTAGCATAGTGTCTGCTTGAGATTCTCTCTCTCCTTTTCCCTCTGCCCCTCCCCCCACTTGCACTCAGGTGTGTGCCCTCTCTCTCTGTGTGTCTCTTTCTCTCTAAAATAGATAAATAAATCTTTAAAAGAAAAAAAAAAAGAATCCAAGGGGTGCCTGGGTGGCTCAGTCAGTTAAGCGTCAGCCTTCGGCTCAGGTCATGATCCCAGGGTCCTGGGATCGAGCCCCAAGCCCCGAGTCCAGCTCCCTGCTCAGTGGGGAGCCCACTTCTCTCTCTCCCTCTGCCGTTCCCCCTGCTTGTGCTCTCTCTGTCAATAAATAAATAAAATCTTTAAAAAAAAGAATCCGAAATACATTAAAGAGCTAAGTGTGCCAAGTAAAATTATTAAGCCCTTAGAAGAAAATGAAGGAACATATGTTTATAACCTTAGGATTTGTAAGGATTTCTTACAAAGGACAAAAGGAAAAAATTGATAGATTTGATGATAAAATTCATAAACTTTTACACACAAATATAGCATAAAACAAAGTTAAATTACAAATTAAACCAGAGGTTCCTTGTAACTCAATACCCGACAAAGGACTAGTATCTAGAATATACAAAGAAATGGTACATATCCCTAAGAAAGACAATCTAATGGGTAAAATTATCAAAGGATGGGAACAGATAAAAGCTCATAAATATATGGAAGTATCCTCATTTGTAAAAAAGGAGCTGCAAATGTAAAAATTAATAAGATGCCCTTGTCATTGTCATATTCTTCGTGTATCTTATCATCACACATTTTGAAATATGACAATTCTAAGTGTTTTTGAGGATGTGGGACGCGTCCTATATTTCTGGTGGTTGTGTAAATTGGTACTGCTTGGCATAACAAAAGTGGGAATATTTAGTAAAATCAGAGATACGCACACACACATAATCTGCAACCCATAATGTCTGCCTCTAGATAGATTCATCTCTGTAGACTAGAGGAAATCTAACACCTGTTCATGAGGGGTGTGTACCAGGATGTTTATTGAAGATTTCTGTATAACAGCAAAATATTGAAATTAGCCTCACTGATTATAAACAGAGGACGGATTCAAAATCTAAGGTAGATTCAGGTAACGGAAAGCTATTTAGTAGGCAAAATTAATGAAGTAGAGCCACATGAATACACATAGATGCATCTCAGAAGCAATGTTGAGTGGGGAAAAAAGCAAGCCACCTGTTATGGTAAATGCTAAAAAGATCAAATCAATATCATACCAATGATACCAATATCATTGATGAAAACACATAGGTGTAGAGAATATATCAAAACATGGATGGAAAGAGGAATCATCAACCTGAGCACAGTTTTTAGCTCTGGAAAGGGAAGGGAGGGGGTAAAATTGCATCGATAGAGGTGCAAATGTAGTTATAACCACATAATGAGTTTTTTAATTAGAAGATCTGAAACAAATATGTTGAAACATTAATATTAACTAAATGTGGTATTAGTCTTTGATTTTTAAATGTGTTTAAAGCGTTTCACAATTAAAATGGATTTTATTATACAGGAAAGGTATGTTTTATTTTTTAAAACTAGAAATGTTAAGTGATAAATTTTAATGAAATTATTCTCAGTAATGCTTCTCATGAAGGTACACTTAATGCAATCTAAAACAGTTTTTTTTAGTTAGAGAAAAATTATTTTTTCTTTGAAAATTTTGTTATTTTTTACTTATGTTTGCTCTCTTATCAAAGATCTGCTTTGAGAAAGGATCAGATCAAAGAATTCACATTGTAGTATAAAAGAAGTTAAATAAAATTTGTTATCTCTTCCTGTATTATTTGCATTTCACAAGAGAAATCATAATTTTGATTTCTATCAAGGGAATAACAAGCTGAAGTAGAGGGGGGGTAGAGTAGGATTGTTTTTGTAGTGTCATGAATATCATCAAACAAATTATTTCACATTTGAAGTATTCCACTGTAGCTGGGAATTATATACCCCATATTCTGCAAAATGAAAAAGCAGTACCTCACATACCGTAGCAGTGTAGCCAAAATGCATAAATCATTTTTGTTTCAGTTAGGAGTTCCATTAGGCTCACATTCCAAAATAGTAATGATGATGATGATAATAATAATAATGATATTTGATTGTAGCAGTTCAAAGACACATCAACCTTATATTCAAACAAACTTTAAGTTTTTATTTAAATTCCAGTTAGTTAACGTAGAGTGCAATATGAATTTTAGGAGTAGAATTTACTGACTCACCATTTACTTATAACACCCAGTGCTCATCACCTCCTTAATCCCCATCTCCTATTTCACTCATCCCCCTCCCCACATCCCCTCTGGTAACCATCAGTTTGTTCTCTAGAGTTAAGAGTCTCTTCCTAGGTTTACCTCTCTCTCTCTCTCTCTCTTTTCCCTTTGTTTTTGTTTGTTTTTTTCCTTAAATTTCACATATGAGTAAAATTGTATGGTATTTGTCTTTCTCTGACTGACTTATTTCAGTTAGCATTATACTCTCTAGCTCCATCCATGTTGTTGCAGATGGAAAAATTTCATTGTTTTTATAGCTCCATCCACACCCACACATACATACATACATACATACATACATGCACACACACACAACCCATCTTCTTCATCCATTCATCAGTCAATGGACACTTCAGCGGCTGCCATAATTAGGCTACTGTAGATAATGCTACTGTAAACATTGGGGTGCATGTGTCTCTTTGAATTAGTGTTTTTGTATTCCTTGGGTAAATACCGAGTAGTGCAATTGCTGGATCATAGGGTAGTTCTGTTTTTAACTTTTTGAGGAACCTCCAGACTATGTTCCAGAGTGGCTGAACCAGTTTGCATTCTTGTCACTAGTACAAGAGGATTTCCCTTTCTCCGCATCCTTGCCAATACCTGTTGTTTCTTGTGTTTTTGATTTTCGCCATTCTGATAGGTGTGAGGTAATATCTCATTGTAGTTTTGATTTGTATTTTCTTGATGATGAGAGATGTTGAGCATCTTTTCATGTGTCTATTGGCCATCTGAATGTCTTCTTTGGAGAAATGTCTGTTCATGTCTTCTGCCCATTTCTTAACTGGATTATTTGTTTTTTTGGTGTTGAGTTTGATAAGTTCTTTATATATTTTGATATTTTGCAAATATTTTCACCCATTCCATTGGTTGCCTTTTAGTTTTGTTGATTGTTTCCCTCACTGTGCAGAAGCTTTTTATTTTGATGTAGTCCCAATAGTTTATTTTTAACTTTTGCTTCCCTTGCCTTAGGAGACATATCTAGAAGGAAGAGACTATGGCATATATCAGGGAAATTACTGCCTGTACTCTCTTCTAGGATTTTTATGGTTTCAGCTCCCATTTAGGTCTTTAATCTATCTGAGTTTATTTTTGTGTATGGTGTAAGAAAGTGATCCACTTTCATTTTTTTGCAAGTAGCTGTCCAGTTTTCCCAACACCATTTGTTGAAGAGACCATCTTTTTTCCCATTGGATTTCTTTGCTACTTTGTCGAAGATTAATTGACCATATAATTTGTGGGTTCATTTCTGGGTTTTCTATGCCAAACAAACTGTTTTAACTCTACATATAGGCACATAGTTGGTGGGTTTAGAAGACATATGCTGAGATTAGAATCTCTGTAGTTTAAAATCCATTTGTTTAACAGTAGAAATAGCTGTTCTTTTTAGAGTGAGTCACCAAAGTGGTTGATTTTCTTTCACTCACCTTCTAAGGCTATTTAGGATCACAATGCTAACTGTAGAATAAAAATATACTGTATATGATATTTATTCCATGAAAATGCACAGTTCACTGGTTAATTTATTTACTATGAATGCATCCTTAACTTCAGCTGCCTTTATGGATGTAATTTTCCTTATTTTCTCTTTTAATTGGAATATTTTTAAACATAAGGACTAGTTGAAAGGATAAATTTATGTTTGATTATATTTTGGCCAGATTGCTGTTTCTGGCACTTTCTTGATCTCTCTTCACTTTTATCCTTTTACATTTTGTTTAGCCATTTAGATGTGACACTTCAACCCAGGAAATGTTAACATTCTCCTCCTAAGAGTAACTACATTATCCTACTCAGTTACAATAATACACCTAAAAAATATTTTACATTCTGCAATTGGTTTCTAAACCTAAAGCACTTTTCCTATTTCATCTAAACAATTTATCAATAATAATGTGTTCCCAAATATTGTTGAGATTATGAATTAAGTTTTTTTTTAACTTTTCTGCCATTTTTTAAAAATAAATCTAGTTTATGGGGGCACATTTGCTCACATCCCTTGGAAGAGTCTCTTGGTTTCTAACTCTAGAATGCTATCCTCATTCTAGTGATTTTTATTGTGCTGGCTCCCAGTTTAGGAAAGCAGGCCTAAGGTGTTTGATATTAACGATTCAGATTCCCTCTCTCTGAGATTGTATGGATCTCTGGTCAATGCTTTTAGTCCAAGGGAAAGGAGAGACAAGAGAAGGGACTATTCTCTCTCTCTCTCTCTTTCTCTACAGATATAGATATAGATATAGATATAGATAGATATAGATATAGATATCTGTAGTTTGATGTTGATTCAGCAGCCAGTTAGCCATAAGAAGTAGAGAGTGGGTCACTGGTCATTTGAAAAGCAGTTTCTCAGCAGGGCTGTTCACTACTTAGTCAAGCAGTTTGTCTTTCAGCTCTTCTGGGTGCAGGCACTGTCCTCCTGCTTTGCTAAAGCAGCTGGTGGAATGGCCTTCTTCAGAGCAGAGCTACAAGTATTTTCAATGGTCAGAGAGGCCAAATATTAAATTTGGGCTTCTATAGACATCAGGCATTCTTGTATGTAGGATTAGTATCTTCCTGTCATCCAGTGATTTTGTTTTCCCATTTCTTAGAGGACATCCTTCTTTTACTTCTCTATTTCTCCTGCATTTTCTCCATAGTCTTTATAAAATCAGCCTCCTCTCAAATAAATAACAAAAAATAAATAAATTCTGAAGAGAGTAATAATACCAGGGTCAGATTAATGTAAAGAGAAGAGTGACCTTATGGACATTTGAAACCATTTGTAAATTCCTTGGCTATTGACGATATTTATATCAGGTTCACGTCTGAAGTGAGGCCATATTGTTGAGTTTTCTCAACTTTCCCTGCTATCATTTTTTTTTTTTCAACATTTTCTGTAGATGAGAAGCAAATGCCTAGGAAGATCCTAGGCATTACTCTCTGTGTGAACCTTGCATAAATTGGAAAACAGAACTCCAGGTGAAGCTCACATGCTACACTTTATTGGGTGGTACAATACCAGGCAGCAAGAGTGAGGGGGAAAGGACCATAGAGCGGGAACCAATGAAAGTCACTGAGGATAGCTTCACAAGAAAATACAACTGATTTCTTGGCTACTCTGGATGTTGCCGGAGAAGCTATCAGAGAGGAGGAAGGACTAGGAACTTACCTTCTTGACACTTCTGATCTCCTGTTTCTTGCTCTTCAAAGTATGTCCCAGGGGCATGAATTTCTCCATAATTCCAGACTACTTAATATACTCCCATCTAGCAGTCACTGAAAAAGCCAGATCCCTCTTCCCACAGAACGATGCCTCCTCTGGATCTGGAATTTGTGAGTAGGAGCAAACTCTTCATAGTTCCATTGACATTGTAGTAGAAGCTGTGCTCAATCTTGACCTTCATTTCTGGGAGGGCTGGGGCATCCATAGTTGTCAGGAAACAAGGCTAGCCTCACTACATGGGGTGCATGCCTGGCAAGCCACACTGGTCTGGATGGAGCTGGTTGAGGGGTTGCCTCAGCTGATCTGGGCACTGAGGAGGCTGGAGCAGCAGCTCAGGTGAGCCTGACTCTGGTTACACAAACAGGCCTGAGTGCACACAGCCAAACACATCTGGGAATAGGCACAAATTGGGCTCACTGTAAACCACTGGCTAAAACTCCAAATGGTATCATATCCACATAAATAAAAACAGCAGTCTTTATGGGTAATAAAAATATAGAGTAGGAAATCACTTTAGAATTCATGGAGGCAAATTTGCCCATCATTATTATGAAAGGAGCTGCAAAGTGACTTACTCAAAGTGACGGAGAACATTTGAGATCAAAGAGTAGAACTCAGGTCTATAGATTCATAAGCCAAGGATTTTATTCATTGTATTCTACTGTCTCTCCTTGCATATCCTGAAATCTTTAAATAAATGGATCCTGGTGAATATGATAACCATCTAACCAACTCTCCAGTAAAATTCATATGCAAGGAAATAAACATAGACAGAGTTCAGTTATTAATGTTTTGAGAGGATCTGCTGACATCACAAAATGAAATCCCACCAGCTGCTTTAGAGAGGGAAGTGGGTATCCACCATGTTAGTACCAGCATGACCTAACCGGTAATCCACGCCATGGAATTCCTAATATGGGGTTGATGGACTTCTCCCTGAAGAGACCCACTGACAGGATGTGCAGAACCTTGTGCTTGTGTGCATTTTCAGGGGAAAAAATTTTATAAGTTTGTGAGTTCCTAAAAAAAAAGTCTTTTAGAGCTTAAAAGAATGAAAAGTGGGGGGAGGAAGAGAGAGAGAGGAGGAGGAAGGAGAGGAAGAGGAGAAAAAGATAAAATTCCTTATTGGCCTGCCTAATTTTGCCCAGGAGGAAAGAGAGGCTTAGAGAGTTGCCAGCATTCCTGGTTCATGACATGTATAAGTGGCAGGATTGGGATTAAATCCAGTCTGAACTGCACGCCAGGTCTCGTGCAGTTTCCGCTAATGGAAATGTTCCCTAGGCAATTTTGGACCATTGATATTTTTTTTTCCAGAAGATCCAAGAGTTAGAAAACAAGAAGTAAGGAATTTTTTTTTTAAGAAGTAAGGAATTTTTATTCTTTAAAGAGAGCTTATAGGTCAAACGTCTGTATTTTTATAAGAGAGGAAAATGAAAGCCCAATTGCTTTTCTCAAGATGGCAGTTAGTTAATGACACCTCTGATCTGGACTCTGTGACCTGACTTCCTCCCACTCCTATGACTGTGTGTTATTACTGTATCAGAAAAGGTGAAGGATGAGCAGAAATTAATGGAAAGCATATATATTATATACATGTCAGTTGCACATCTACAAAAGCAACATTTATAAACTCATTCTATTCTTAAACCTCATTTTCTTGAGAGAGACGATGTGAGAAAAATAACTTTGTCCATCTTTTTTAAAAAATATTTATTTATTTAAGAGAGACAGAGAGCAGGGGGGAGGGGCAGAGAGAGAGTATCAAGCAGACTCCCCACTGAGCATGGAGCCTGACATAGGGCTCAGTCCCACAAACCTGTGATCATGACCTGAGCCAAAACCAAGAGTCCTATGCCCAACCGACCACACAACTCCCGTGCCCCATAACTTTGTCAATCTTTGATGTTTTTAGCTTGAAAGTTATAGATAGCTATGATGTCTCCTGAATCACGGCCTTCTTGGGTCAAAGATACCATGAGAAACAAGCTGTTATTTCTGGCCTAAGTATGAATAACAGCTTAAATGGTAGAAATTATCTAGCAAACTTGTTAATTAATTTTTACTATACATCTGTCATAAAATTTGTAGGTAGTTTTTTATCCTTTAATACAGATTTGTTGTGTTGTTGTTTGTCTCAATAACAATTCTGGTTTCAAAGAGCATTTCAGTGATCTCTCTAAAGGTACAAACCCAATCTTTTCAGAATTGGTGTCTTAGCAGGGAATGCTTGTGGACCGGTAAGGTTTTTGAGTTTTTCTAAGTTCTTGGCTTATGTTTTCTTTCAGCATAAAACCATCCTCTGTTCATTACATGCTGTGTTCCTTTTATTCATTTCCTCTTTTTGCTGCAGTAAGTTTGTCTAAATGCCGCTTTTTTTTTTTATCTTGTTCTTGTATGATTTGATAACTTGGCAGCTCTTTCTAGACCCTCTATTTGCCCTGAAACATTACAGTGAGTTCTACTTGATTTCTTCCTCATCTGAAATCTGTCTTCTCTCTGAGATCCATCCTGGGGACAGACTTTGTGCAGTGTGTGCACATGGGGTGAAGGACGCTGCAAAACCAGAGGGTTCATTGGCATTCAAGCTTTGTTAACTATCCTGAATGTTTCTTCCTTCCCCTTGTCTAGAAAGTATCCCTGTCCAGCATCAGAATGGACCCTGACTTTGGATAACTCTTCTCACTCGATTTGGAGAAGCTTAGCCATGCTCTATGACCAGTTCACATGTTCTCTCATCTTTGCAGTCATTTCCACTTTCTCATAATAGAAGAAATACACACATGATAGGTGTTTTAGCATTTGTATTGAAAGTCCGGTTGCGAGGCAGGGGGTGGGTTGGGGGGGATGTTGGGAAATTACAGCTGAGGATCTCCATTGAGCAATGGCTGCCTCCCATTCAATCTCAGATTCTTCCTTCTGTATTTCATCTTTCATCTTCTGTTTGATTAAATTTCAGTGTGTTCTTGGAGATAATAAGCCCTGAATGTTTCTGAGAGTGTTTTGCTTTCCCTTGACAGTTTGATGCCCCTTAGGGAATCACCACAATGGTGAGATCCAGGGGTTTTCAGTGTCCTTTAGAGGGACTCAGAAGAAGGCAGGAGGGGGCTTCTACTTTTGTGCAAGTGTCCACCTCCTCTTCCAGAATCCATAGCTCATGCTTCTCTTTCTGTGATTCTCCTGAGAGGAATTATTATTGATGCTTTTTGGAACATTGTTGTCTGATCTAATCCCATCCCTCTTCCCAGTGCAAACTGAGTAGGATTTGGAGCTGCTTGGACTGTCCCAAGCTAAGGCATATCAATATTTTGAAACTTTGTTATTTTCCTGCCCTTCAATTATTTTCCTTGATTTGTACCAGTATATTTTTGTTGTGTTTTGTTTTAACTATTTGGGGTTTTTTTGCCTTTTTTTTTTTTTTTGGCAAAGAAATTTTGTTTGCTATCCTGACATTCATTCACTGTCTTAAAATTAAATCCTAGAAAAATAACTTTTTAAAAATGACGAATAGGAAAGTCTTCACAGAAGCTCTGTTTTAATCATGGTTAATGGACTAAATAGGCTAAAAGAGGGACAGGAATATTAATGCTCTCTCAGTATTTCCTTCCCATTCATTTCAGTCCTCTTATCTTTGGTTTGTGTTTCTTACCTTGAATAGGAATAGTGAGAGAAAATAAGTCGACTGGTCTCAAGAAATGTCCATCAGTGTGTAACCTTGATCTGATGTGAAGGGAAGCAAAAGCAGGCCTGCTGTGCACCTGCTGGAGTAGTCCCATCAACTGAGAGTCTGTTTTCTCTTTCACTGTATCTTCTACCTCGTCGTTACATGCTCTATCAAAGTTATCAGAATGCGCTTGAATCTCAGCGTTCTCATTATTGCCAGAGACAAAGGGACTGGACAGTGTGATTGACATTCTGAAACAGCACCTGCTTCCTCTTCCACTCCACCCCAGCACACAGCACATGTGCCCATATCCACGTGGTCTTCACAGACTACAGGTTCCCCCCAGATGCGAAGCTGGAAATACAGTGTTCACAGGTGTCCTTGGTGGCTTGGCTTGCCTCACTGAGATCATTTCTAAGTCCCTATTAAGATCAGCATCTGGAAAAGATAATGGGCACTATCAAAGAAGCTGATAGGTTTCACTGAAGATAGCAGCTTCGGTTACTAAGGAGTAGGTAGGTACCTGCCTAGTTGGGGAAATCAGTCAGGGCTGCTGGGCTGGCCGTGCTGCTGAGACTCCCCACTGTTCTTCATGACTACAGGGTTCCATTGACTTAATGGGAGCCTCACAGAATGGCCAGGACTGAATGCAGTCTTTTTATTCAGCAGTGAAAGTTACACTGACTTTATCAAAGTCAAGATGTCAAGCAGATAATTGAATCAAATTGCCACAGCTGCACCGCATTGTCAGGACTGCATGGTGTGTCTTCAGGGAAGAAACACTTAACCAGGCCACACACATACACACATACACATACAACAGTGTACATATATGAGCGTATATATGCATATGTAGAACAGAATCTATGTGTATATATATAGGTGTGTGTGTGTGTATGTATGGAAAATTCCCCCCATTCAACAATAGAAAGATTCTGATTCATAATTATGAAGCTGACAATTCATGTTCTGAGAAAGTGGTCCTTATCAAAATGTATGCCGTATTTGATAAATGATTGATAGTAGAATTTAATGAGACCTAGAAATTATTGGCACAAAGGGAAAAACAAAAGAAAATTAATTTACATAAAAGAACTGGACCAGAATCACTGTTTAATAAATGGTAGCTATTGCTATGATTCTAAATGATTCTAAAGCCCTGTCATTATTAACTATTTTCTTTATATAATACTAACTTCCAAAAATACTTTGAGGCAGTATTTAATAGAAAATATTTTTTAAAAGTGTGTAACTATTTAGTAAAAGCTAGGAAAGGGAAGGAGAGAATTATATTGTAAGGCACGAGGAATAAATTAGGCTAAGGTATCATCCAGAAAATCCTAAACTAAAGAAATCTACAGTTATTGAGCACAAAGTTTCCCTCTAAGTTTCCTGGAAATCAAAGAAAGAAAAAAAACGTAATAAGATATAGCTGTAATAAATAAATAACAAAGAATCATACCAGTTTCCCAGAAGAGACCAGTGTTTCCCTCTCTGTGCCATCCATCAGAAATTTATCCTGTCTTTATTTAAGTAGGATGACCTACTTACTTCTGGTTTGTTAGGGGCTTTTCCAGTTTAAAATCTGTAAATATTTATATAAAACTTACACTCTCAAAAGTGTCCTTGTTTGGAAAATAAATTATGTGGTCATTTTCGACAGTGGCAGAAAAACACATTGAAACACACAACTGATCCAGGTTTTATGAGGCCAGAAACTTACATTATCTTAGAGACTCCCATTTAAGAAACAGGATGGAAAGTTACAAATACAAAATTAGGAAGAAAAGATAATATTTCTTTAGAGTGAAGTAAATCACAAAAGATTAATACTATTAAAAGTTGAGAAACTATTAACAGCCTGCCGTAACTCAATAATTTTGTTTTTTTCCGGGGGTGCCTGGGTGGCTCAGTCGGTTGAGCCTCTGCCTTCAGCTCAGGTCATGATCTCCAAGTCCTGGGATCAAGCCCCAGATCAGGCTCCCTGCTCAGTGGGGAGTCTGTTTCTCCCTTTCTCTGCCCCTCCCCCTGGCTTGTGCTTTCTCACTCACTGTCTCTCTCTTTCTCTCTCAAATAAATAAATAAAATCTTTAAAAAAATAATTTTTTTTCTGCATCTGTTGGCTGGATACTCTAGGAATAAATACCTCTTTTGAGGCGACAATTTTATTATAGAGGAAATAGCGTGGTTGATTAGAATTCATTATTACAGATGGTTTTAAGAAGTTTATTTGAGCTTTATAAGTTGTCTATAACATTACATAAATTTTTACAATTATTGCCACATTTGGGGAAATCTCTCCATTTCTTCCATGTATGAACTATAAGATTTTCAGAGAATTTATATTTCAAGTTTTCTTGGGAGAACTAATTTTATTTATTTATTTTTAAGATTTTATTTATTTGACAGAGAGAGACACAGCGAGAGAGGGAACACAAGCAGGGGGAGTGGGAGGGGGAGAAGCCCGCTTCCCGCGGAGCAGGGAGCCCGATGCAGCACGTTATCCCAGGACCCTGGGGTCATGACCTGAGCCGAAGGCAGACGCTTAACTGACTGAGCCACCCAGGCGCCCCTTGGGAGAACTAACTTTAAAAACATCCTTTGACTGACAACATACATCAGCCAGTATGCTTTGATATTTTGGTTATGGTAGCATATGAGTTTTATTATTTTTGATAATGTCAGTAAATTTGTTAAATCAAAAGAGCAGAAACTTTAATATATTCCCAGTGTAATTACATGATGTGTGCCTCTTCTTTTATCAGATTATTGAAAAAAATCTAAGAAATTTCTCTTTTCCTCTTCAGGATTTGCTGCTTCGGGTATGATCTGCCTGCTATTTTCTCTGGAAGTTCTAGACTTCAGCAATAGAAAAGGTGTCAGATACACAAAGATAAAATCTGAAACATTTGGATGTATAAAATATGCACTTCACACACAGACTCACTGTATATAGGAATGATACAGGTTTGTGTCCTACTGAGACAGGAATCCTGATAAATCTGTTTCCCTCTATTTCCAGAAAAAGTAGAAAAAAGAAAGTATGGTGGTTCTTTAAATTGCTTATACTGCGTTGCTCAGTCTGTTGTTGACAGGCAGAAAGTTCTCTATGCACTTAGCACTGATGAGAGCAGAATCCCCTTAAGAGTTTTACCTCTATGGTAATTGGAAGTGTATTTGAGGAACTAGATATGCCTCTATGCACTTCCAGCCTTGTTTCTTTCCTGCCTCTTGTTCTTCCAGTGCTGGTCACATTATGACCTCAGGCCCTGCAGCTTTGTAGCAGGACCGGGAGAGTTGGCACAGTCTGAACCTGGATGACTAAGAATAGCCTAATTTTCCACTAAAGTCATTGCCATCACGTAATGTAAATCCAAAATAAATGTACGGCCAACGCGAATTCCTCTGAGATACCTAACGTTCTTGGAGCCATACGGATAACCATCAGACAACAAGAAGGGAAGCGTGTCACAGGAGAAAGCAGATGGCCCCAGACAGTGTTCCGAACAGGGTGTAGAGTAAAATATCTTATATTTGCAAATTTTGCCAAAATTATCGACTTTATGAAGCCAGTATTCGGGGCCCTCCCAGAAGGGCCCTGTGCCGGTGAGGGGCCCTGCAGGTTGAACTTCGTCAAGTTCATGGTCAGTCTGCCACTGCCCAAGTGCTGCTGCAGGCCTCCGTAAAGACCTAAGGCCCGCTTAAGCCTTCGGGAAAAGTTGGGTAAAACCAGCTCTACAGAGGCTTGGAATACAGCTTTCTAGTGATGGTGCAGGTATCAAATTTAGAAAATCTAGAGGCTAAATATTTAGCATATCATTGATCATTTTGTTGTTCATGAGTGGGTGTTCACGCCATTGTGTGACTTGTGTCTTCCTGAAACCTTGTTATGACCTCGGCACATTACTTGTATGATGTGGGGGAAAAAAAAATGTGTAGCATATCCACTTTAGTATCAATACTCTAAGCAGAACGTTTTCTCATGAAACAATTCAAGTGGAGACAGCCAGGGAAGAAATTCTTTGTTGCCAGTCCCAATTGCTATCTCTATGTATAGACTTGTAACAAGTGCAACACCCAGACTTTAAACTTTGTTAATATCAAAGCCTGTGAGGGTGGACCTGCTATTTTCCAATGTGGTCTCCAGAATATTGACTTTTCTAGGTAGAGGTTACTAAGATAATTTACATATCTATTAAAATAATTGTCTTTTAAAAATGGATTTGAAAATTCTTAAAATCCCTCATCATTCCCATTTGAATGATTTTTGTCTCAAAATTACTGAGGAAAAGAAACAAAACATGAAAGCAAATGGCTTGTTCTGTAAATTCTTTGTATCTTAACTCAGAAATCAAAATAAAGGAGTTGAGAGGAGGCAAGGCATGGCTTCAGTAATCTCTTCTTTCTTGGTTGGAAGGAAGTTCTCCATGGATAAGAAAGGAAGTGAGGCCAAGCGGTTGTTTGGGACTTATGGGCAGAGAAGGGAGCTGCCCGTTGAGGAATCCCAGGGGAAGCTAGTCCTTCTGTTGCTCTCTTGGGGAAGGGTGTGGAGGGGTGGGTCTCATTCCATTTTACCCATGAATTCTTCTGAGGTTATCAGACCTGATTGTCAGAGTTTGGATGAGTAAATCTCAGGTTTCACTTTCTCCTGTCTTTCTGAATAACCCTTGGTTCAATTTCTCTTTATTCTCTGTATTCTGATCTGTAATATTCTGCACGAAATTGTGCTTAGCTTTTCTGGCATCCATCATTACTATCATTTTAGGCAGTGAACGTATTTGTAGGATATTGAAATCACTATAGAAACATAAAGATGGAAGGAAATTCAGATGGGCACACTCGTGCTTTAGCAAGGCTTGGCTTTAAACAGAACAGATTTTTCTCTTCCTCATTCTTAAAGCCTCCCCCTCCCCTTGCCTTGTTTTTCTGTAGAATCCTTTGTTCAGGGAACTCAGAATTGATGTGGACGTTGTGCTGACTTCAGTGTATACTCAGTCATGAGACTTGGATGGCCAGCGCCTGGGCTAGTCGGACACCACCTTGAAGACATGATGAACACGACTCATACCGGATTCCTATCTAAACTGCCCAGATCCTGTATTTTCCTCTAACACTCCTCAGCCTTTTACCCCAGTGGGTCTGCAGGTTTTTTGTTTTGTTTTTAAGATTTTATTTATTTATTTTAGAGAGGGGCATAGAGAGAGAGCGTGAATGAGGGAAGGAGCAGAGGGAGAGGGAGAGAGAATCTGAAGCAGACTCCACCCTGAGCACAGAGCCCCACATGGGGCTCTATCCCAGGACCCTGTGATCACGACCTGAGCTAAAATCAAGAGTTGGATGATCAACTGACTAAGCCACCCAGGCACCTCGGGTCTGCAGTTTTGAGGGCATTAGCCTGCTGCAGCTTCCTTCACCTGGCAAAGCAATAAAACTATCGTTCCTCTTTATCCGCAAACTCTGTCTTGATGTTTTATTTCGGCTCCAGAGCCCAGAAATCGGTTTTCAACAACAGGGTATGTTTTTGTAGATAAACAGGCATCTATATCTGACTCACAGAAATGTTTTTACTTAAAATTTTCTTGTACATCCTTGCCCCAGCCCTCAAGAAGTAGAAGAGTCTTCACAAAATACTGTAGGGCATTAAAATTTTATAGTTGAGGATTACCTCCCAAATTATTTCTACATTTATTTATTTTTGTCATTTTAAAGCAGTTCACAAATGCACATTCACTGTCAAGAAATAACAGCAAATACCTTTGCAGCATTAGTGTCTTCTTTTATATAACATCTTAAAACCATATCTTTTTCTTCACTATACTCCAATTGAAAAAATATATTGTATAATGAATTTTCAGGTGTAATATGAGTATTCCATTATTTAAATTTGGAAACATTTTAATGAATGTCTTGCCTACCCCCAAATCCCAGTTTCTACAAATATTAATAAATTCTCTTGAATGTCTAAATAACACACCATATAAAGTGTTTGTAACACCAACTAAGTAATTATTCAATGTCCAGCTAGCTTGTTAGTGGTATGTGTTTGTTCTAAGTACAATGATAGGAAGTTGAATCAGATACTAATTATGTTTTACTTCTAAATTGCATTAACCATGTACTGCAACCTAAATAAAATTGAAAAATATTAAGACATGTAAAAAAGGCAAATAACAGTAAAATATAAAAGGTCATGATAAGACTGGTTTATCAATTAAAACATAGTTTGCTATAATAGTTTTTTATTTGTTAGATTTGCATTCATAGCAAATATTGAAATGATGAGAGTTTAAAGTCAAAAGTTCTTTACACATTTATAAGCAAAAAGAGAAGAATTATTTCAACTCTAGAACCTTTTCAATATAATACCTCTGTAAGCATTTCTATATACATTATGAATGACCGAGTACAACCTACCTAGTAAATTTAGTCCAGAAATACAAACTGTATTTTACATTCTTTACTTTTAATAAGTTATCAGTGAAAGATAATGCTGCTGACAATAATTTTCCTTTCTCATTAGAAAACATTCACATGGTCCACATTCTTATTTTTGCATTCTAGAAAACAGTCCTTAAAACTGTAACAATTATATTTTTAAATTTTAAGAAAAAAACTCTTAAGAAAAGCATTGCATATAATTGTTAAAAGAGAGAAACAGGAAAAAAATTCATATATGTGTTATATGTATATGTATTATATATGTGATATACAAATATTACCCATATACATGTATTATACATAATGCACATATTATGTGTGTACAGATACATGAAACTCAGGAAATTGGGTCATACTCTCCATTTTTTTCTTATAATCCCAAGTTTTGCAAACATGAGTAGATTTTCTTTTGAAAGGAAATTTAGAATTGGAAAAAGTCCCATCAAACCATTTTATAAAACCTTGGGACATATTTTGTGTAGTGCAACTTTTCTCAGAGATTAGAAGGGAATTAATGCTTCTGTATGCTTTAAAACATAATTAGTTCAGAACTTGTTAATTTGAAATTTATTATCATTTCCACTAGTGCTGGACTGAAGCTTGCCTCTTTTCAAAAACATTGACTGAAGAATTATTTATATAAGGAAAGTACACAAATAATGTGTTGCAGTTTGATTAACTTTTCACATCGTACACACACCCATGTAATGAGCGTCCAGATCAAGGAACAAAACCTCACCAGCCTCTGGGCCCTCTCTTGTGCCCCTTGTAGTCAATGCTACCACCCTAAGGCTAATAGTCACCCTGACTCAATGCTAGGCATTGGGTTAGCCTGTTTTTGAACTTTGCATAAGAAGAATCCTACAATATGCCTTCCTATTGTCTGGATTCTTCCACTAAGGATTCCGTTTGTGAGACTGATCCACATCGTTGAGAGTGGTTGCAGATTTTTCATTCTTATTGATGAATAGTATTTCATTGTGTGACTGCATCAAAATCATTCTCTAGTCTCCTACTGATGGACATTTAAGTAGTTTCTAGTTTGAGACTGTTAAGAATAATGCTGCCCTTACCGTTTTGTGTATCTTTTGATGAATGTATGTACACATTTCTGTGAGGATAGAAACTTATGAGCCAAAACATAAGTATATATTCAGCTTTAGTAGATAATGTCAAATAGTTTTCCAGAGTGTTTTCCAGGGTGATTGCATCAGTTCCCATGCTTTCCAAGAGTGTATGCGACTCTCTCCTCCTCGTGCACTTAGAACAAACATATTTACCCATGGTTAACGCTTTTTTTTTTCATTTTATTATTATTGATGGGAAAAACTTGTCTTCTTTTTTTTCCCTTTTTTTTTTAATTTATTAATTTATTTTTTGAGAGACAGAGAGCGCAACAGGGGACGGAGCAGAGGGAGAGAGCGAATCTCAAGCTTACTTGCACTGAACGTAGAGCCCAGCGTGGGGCTCAATCTCAGGACTTGAAATCATGACCTGAGCCAAAATCAAGAGTTGGCTGCTTAACTGACTGAGCCACCCAGGCGCCTGCCTTCTTTTTCTGTGAAATATTTTTCTAGGCAAAGTAATATGGGAAGTAATGATTAATCATAGCATGGTTAACACATTTCCTTATACAGCTGTGACTGTTTCACCATTTGAAAATGACACGTTTTCAGTGCCAAGTGTTGCAATTAACAAATACTGGTTGTATGTAATACAATTTGCATTCCTTTTCTCCTCTTTTATTCAAAGCACTCAGTATTCAGATGCATACCTGAATACTTCTTCTGTGTTTTGCCTTTAGAGTACAGTAAACTAAAAATTTGTATACACATATATTAAATTCTTAATGCATTATCCTATTCAGGGTTCTTTACCTTACAAGCCATAGATCAATACTTACTATCATTTTAAAAAGTAAGTAAATTTAGGGGCGCCTCGGTGGCTCAGTCAGTTAAGCATCTGCCTTCCGCTCAGGTCATGATCCCGGAGTCCCAGTATCAGGGCTCCCTGCTCAGTGGGAAGTCTGCTTCTCCCTCTCCCTCTACTCCTCCCTCGCTCGTGCTCACTCTCTCACTCAGTATCTCTCTAAAATAAATAAAATCTTTAAAAAAAATAAATTTAAAAATCCAAGTAAATTTAGAAGCAAGTAAAGGTAAAGTTGAGGTTCTTCTAATAGACATCATGTCATACCATATATATAAGATGACATTAACTTCCAAGTTGCCTGGGATAATCCTCCTAGTTTACAGCTCTTACCCTGGCAAAGTGCCCCTTTAATCTACAAGAGTATCCTAGTTTGGATGATATATGAATGCCCTACTCATAACCAAAGCCAGCTTGGCCCCAGCTATTCCATTAAGTTTAAGTAAAAAACTGATCCTGTCTTTCAGTATCTTCCAGCCTGAAGTAACTTTCTACTTCCTCTTTATCTGATTCAGCTCATATTTGTTGGAATATCTTGTTATAAATGAACATTATCTTGGAAGTGAAAATATCTCCTGTTGACATAATAATATGTGATTTCACAGTTGATCCCATAAGATAAACTTGAGCTTTCATATTTGTTCTTTTTACTATTTTGAGATTTTAGGCAGTACTTCCCAATGTTTCAGGATGGATTCATGATTGCCATACCTTTTATACCTACTTTAAAACATGAATTCATTTACTGATGTGATACCCTTTCTCTCAGTAATATTGTTAAAAGTTTTTCATTTCATCATTTGATTTCCTTTTTTTGTTAAATTTTCTCTTAAAGTAATACAAGTGTTTTGTAAAATGAGACTTTCTCACCTTTTAAATGTTCTTTTAGGAAAAGTAACAGTGTTATGTTTAATACATCATGGTAATACAAATGAGTATAAGCCAGAAGCAAATAGAGTAAATGAGTGTATGGAAATATCAAAATTGTATCAAAATGCCTTTTACAACCTTGAATCCATTTTAGGATCCTCTTTTATAAACTGAATCCTTAGTTGTGTATGGGTTACATTATGATATAGAGAGTTTGCTCTGAAAAGTATTGGCCATGTTATCATAATAAAATAGGAGTATGGAGCTTAAAATACTGACCAGTGATAAAGCATATCTCAAAAGCAGACTCAGGGCACCTGCGTGGCTCAGTTGGTTAAGCATCCAATTTTTGGTTTCCACTCAGGTCATGATCTCAGGGTAATGAGATCGAGCCCCTTGTCAGGCTCCATGCTCAGCGCTGAGATGTTTAACAAATAGTTAAACCCCATCTTGGGGATATACTAAAGAAGAACACACACATACACGCTACATACTACATGTACACATGTGCGCATGCACACACACACACCTACACACACATTGTGATTGTGGTATTTCCTGATAACTTTTCCTCGCTAGGAGATGTTTGAAATGCTTAGCCTGGCAAGACTAGCTCAGATCCTGGTTTTCTCTGTTCACCCATCTGGTACCTCTTTTCACTGTGCTACATCATAGGATTCTGTGTTCAAATTCTGAACTCACTACTTCCTAGATTGTGATTTTGAGCAGATTATCTGCACTTTCATCTTCCTTTTGTATAAAATAGTACACAACTACATGAAGTTGTGAGGGATAACCACAGTCATGCCCAATAGGTTGCAAAGCGCCAGTAAAAGTTAACTAAAAAAAAAAAAAGTTAACTAACTACCTGCACTTCAACAGTTACTTCCTCAAGAATCAGTTTACCCCTAGCTCCACACCATTCTTGGAGTCTTTGCAGTTCCTGAAGGTTCAAACTTGAAATAATTGTTCTTATTAATCATTTCCATGAATCCGTGGAGTGCCAGAGTTTTAAGAGGCTTGCTCCCTTTTCAGTGCTGCCTGCAGCTTCTCATTAGGAGGAATGTCTTCTGTGTTCTGCAGGTTCTTGCTCATTCTCTTTGTTCTTTGTACTCTCTGATCTGTGCCATGTCTCTCTCTGAACTATACTGCCAAAGTAGGAGGGATTTTTTTTTTTTCCAGCTCTAGCGTTAAGTAGGAAGAGAGTTGCATGTAGGCCAGGTATGATCTGAAGATGATTCCTTGGCTGTACACAGCAATCCAGGGTTGTGAGTTACTTCCTGAGGTTGCGCTTCTCAACAGCTCCCTTAGCTTCAGGCACTAAGGCATTTGCTCTCTGTTTCAGTCTCTCCAAGGACTTCGCAAATAGAGCCCTTGTCTATCTCCAAGCAACAGAGGAGCTTCAATGACAATACATAATAGCTTTTAAAATGTATTCAGGACTTCCTGATTTGTAGGTATAATTATTTATTTCCTTCATTAAACAAATATTTATTGAACGCCTTCCATGTGCCAGACATCATTTTAAGTATAAGGGATTCAGCAGCGAACAGAGAGGGAGGAGTTTAAATTTTGGATAGGGTGGCCAGGAGATAGTATTATAAAAGGGGAGGGAGCAAGCCAATAGATATTTGGAGAAGAGCATTCTTGACAGGGGAAAGCAAAGGCAAAGTCCTGGAGTCAAATGTAACTGTCTTCATGTGGTTTCACATAGGAGCAGGATGGAAGGTATAGGAGAGGAGATTGGAGAGATATCCAGGGACAAAGACAGATGGGGCAAATTCCCATAGGCCATTGTAAGAACTTTGGCTTTTACTTTGGGTTATTTACAAACTCAAGTTATCTCTGCAAGATGGAAAGAAAGGACTACACATATGGTTTAAGACTGTGTAGATATGCAGATATCTAGCCACCTTTCTGAGCTTAACTGTTAAAGGGAATTGGAGGTGGCCCAATCAGTAGGTAGAATAGGTCTCTACCCACTTGCAGGTACATGGGTCAAATTTTAGCCCTTCTGAGTATTTAACCAAAAGAATTACAATTAGGATCTCAAAGAGGTATTTGCACTACCATATTCATTGCAGCATAGTTTACAGTAACCAAAGTACAGAAACAACCTAAATCTTCACCAGTGGATGAGTGGATAAAGAAGGTGTGGTGTATACATACAGTGGAATATTATTGAGCCTAAAAATGGAAGGGAAGCCTGCCATATACAACAACATGGACAAACCGGGAGGATATTATAAGTGAAACCAGACACAGAAGGATAAATACTACATAATTCCACTTACTTCTGATGGATCTAAAATAGACAAATTCATAGAAACACAGAATGGAATGGTGGTTGCCAGAGCCTGGGGGTAGGGAGAAATGGAAAGTTGCTGTTCAACAGGTAGATGGAACTGGAGGGTATTATGTTGAGCGAAATAAGTCAAACAGAGAAAGACATGTATCATATGATCTCACTGATA
>NC_138375.1:126126422-126134512 GCF_054177405.1 Leptonychotes weddellii | reverse complement strand
AAAAAAAAAAAAAAACTGAGTCATGATGTATGATTAAGAAAATGCACTAGTGAGTACAGTCTGAGGCTATTTGAGAAATTCTGAAAAAGTAGTAAGTATAAGAATTATGGAATCAGATGGCTCTTCAGTGAGGTTAAGAGAGGCCTTGAAGAAAGACAATGGAAGGTTGAAGGTGATCCTTCATCCCTTTAAGGCCTACTGTGAAACCAAAGTCCAAATTAGTAGCATATAAAAAGAGTTTCACATCCTTAAGCTGGAGGGTGAAGTAGAGGATCATGCCCAGAAATTAATTACCAAGGTCACAGAGTTCCCAAGAATTCTCAAACCTGAAAGTCTGCTATGCCAAGATGAAGGCCCTTTGGGGAAGGAGTGGTACACGGTGCCTTGTGATATGACTCCGTGCATCTACACATTCACAGTCTCGAATCTCCTGGCTCCCCTTAACCCTCTGGGTTTGCAGAAGTGGCTCTTCCTCCCTGTTAAAAGGTGGCAGTACCCTCTTGTTTGAAAACAGCGTCAGAGGCTCCTGCCTTTCAAGATCCCATTCAAGAATGTACGCCTAGGGGCACCTGGGGGTGGCTCAGTCATTTAGCATCTGCCTTTGGCTCAGGTCATGGTCCCAGGGTCCTGGGATCGAGCCCTGCATCCAGCTCCCTGCTCTGCAGGAAGCCTGCTTCTCCCTCCTCCACTCCCCCTGCTTGTGTTCCCTCTCTCGCTGTGTCTCTCTCTGTCAAATAAATAAATAAAATCTTAAAAAAAAAAAAAAAAAGAATGTACCCCTACCTCCCCTTCTGATCATCACATGAAACATGAGGGTTAACTCACAGCATACCCCAGCCCAGGAAATGCAGGATCTGCTGAGAGATGGAAGGAACGATGGTGTCAAGGAATTACAGGACCTAGTGTACACACAGCCCTGGGAAAGTAGGCATCCTCCAGAGAGTGCTTGATCCAAGCATTCAACGCATAAAGTTCAGTAGAGTTTATTGATATGGGAGCCAATCCTCAGGAATATAAACTAATGTATGTTTCCATTGTCATAGTAGTATATTTGTAAAGAGATTTACATTTGTTTGCTCAAAAATGTGTAGAAATCGAAAATCAAGATGAAAGATTTTATAGGCAAAGGTAAATTTGTAAAACTACGTAAGGCAAATAAAGGTTCAAGAAGTGGTAGCCTATCCGAAAAGGCCAATGCCATCCTTGGCAATATGCCATGTAGTATGTAATCAAAGTTTGTATTTTGTTTAGTTTCAGGTTTTTCTTTTTGTGTTTTGATTCTCATTTTGGGGATTTTTTTTCCATTTTAAATTAAACTTCTATTTGTTATGTCATGTAAGTAAGGGAATTTGACTTTTTTAATTTGAAAATGCTTTTTAGACCCTGGAAATTGATTTAATTTTTGTTTTAGAACAAAAGCTGGAATGAAAAGTTCTGTCTTCTTTTTTTCTTCTCTTTTTCAACCACTAGAGATAAAACACAGCACTTTTCTCTTTTCCAGTCAGAAGTCACCACATCAATCATCCATGAGTGTTCTGTTTTTTTAAAACTAATTTTAGAAGAATTAATTACAATGATTAAAAGGGAAAATTGTCCTTTTTTTCATGAAATAACACAAATCATGTTTGCTTCCTTTGTATCATTGTCTCTACTCAATGATTTATTGTTCTTCATCCTTTATCTTCGAATAATTACATTTGTACCTTTAATTATTGTCTTTTCCAATTACTTAGTAGATTTCAACATTTTTTATTTTCAAAGTTTACCATTGCATTACATTCTTAGTTGAAAAAGAAAAACTAAATTTAACTTAAAGCAATTAAATAATGCAATCATTTGGTGGTATATTTTTTCCAATTTGCACGTTATTTTTTTATTATGTTAATATTTACATTTCCAATTTGCCTGGTTTCTTAGGATGCAAACACATATCAGTATAGTGATCTTTAAGAACTTGCTTTTGAATATGTTCAATTTTTTAAAATGAAGAGTGTGTCTTATATCACCATTCCCTTTAACGTCACTTCTTAAAGGCCTAACATGCCCTGAAACCCAGTGATAGGAAGGCAGTGCTTTGAAAAGACAGAATACATGGTTCCAGCACTGTTTCCAAATGTGTAATGGGTACATATTTGATTAAGTAAAGTCATGCTAATTTGCTGATATTGTGTAAACCTGGTCCTGTACCAATGAGCATAATAAAGGAAGACATGATGAAAGCAATAGTGTGCAGGCAAGAAGGGTAGTTTGAAAAGAAAATTGGGACTCTCACACAAAGTGCCGGAGCCAGCTCTGCCCAGGCCCAGAAATGGTGAATATCCAAAAAAAAAAAAAGCCAGAACAAAACACAGGGAAAAAACCAAACAACTCATGGAAAGTTTTTAGATGGTCCACCATTCTTGGGGACTAGAAGTAATAGTTTTCTTCTGTCCAAATGTGCTATTAATGATCCTGATCTTGGGGCAACTGAGTGGCTCAGTTGGTTAAGCGTCTGCCTTCAGCTCAGGTCATGATCCCAGGGTCCTGGGATCAAGCCCCACATTGGGCTTTCTGTTCAGTGGGGAGCCTGCTTCAACCTCTCCCTCTGCCTGTCACTCTGCCTCCCTGTGCTCTCTCTCTCTGTCAAATAAATAAATAAAATCTTTGAAATAAAATAATCCTGATCTCTGATCATTTGAAATGTTTGGTTTTTTTTATTACAGGCTTTTTTTTTTTTCTATGTTGTTTTATCTCTCTTCCACCTTGGTACTTTTTTCATTGACATTTAATTCTGATCACAAAGTTTTAAATATGATCAATCAGTGTTCATTGTGGTTTTAATGAAATATTCTATACAACAAAGATCCACCGATAAACTACAAACTTAATTTGCCACAAATGTCTGTAGGATAATTTAAAGTGTCTTTACGATAGTTTAATATAGTAAAATGCATCAGAGTATATAATACTCAGAGTATAATACCAATTACACAGTAGGTAATTGGTATTATAAAAATTTATAAAAAATAATAAAAGAAAATAAAAGTATGTAATTAAAGATAATCATCCTTCTCACCCCTAAGACTCCCAAAATGTTGAGCCTTCCCAGAAGCACCATTGTTAAATTGATTTTTTTTACTTTCCAGATATATTCTATGCATGTGTAGTCATATATGAATTTCAGTATTTACTTTTCATTTTGGGGAGGGGTAGGGGCCTTTGTTTCATTTTGGTTTTGTTTTTTTAAAGAGAGAGAAAGAGAGCAGGAGGGGCAGAGACAGAGAATCTCAAGCAGGGCTCGATCAAGCCTCTTCCCCCCCGGTGGGGGCGGGGGTACTCAATCCCAGGACCCTGAGACCATTGCCTGAGCCAGAATCAAGATTTGGACAGTCAGCTGAGTGAACCACCCAGGTGCCCCTTTTTGTTCTCTTTGCTTTGTTCAGTAACTGACTTTTTCGGTAGTGTCTGTTTTCTTTTATACGGTGACTATTTTTAAATTTTGTAAATAATGCTTTTCTTTTCATTTCTGAGCTGCGCCAGCACTGTCCTATTGTTGTATCGTTATGTGTTCTTTGAAGGCAGTTAACTATTATTTGAGCTTGTTTTCATTTTATTGGCCATTTTGTCTGTAATTAATTTTAGGGAAAAAATGGTTTCTGAGTTTCTTCTGTTTGCTATTTTTTTGTGTTTTTTTTTTTAATTTGTTGATGTATTGTATTCCTTTATTATTTTTTAAGATTTTATTTATTTATTTGAGAGGCAGAGAGAGAGAAAGAGCAAGAAGGAGGAGCAGAGAAAGAGGGACAAGCAGACTTTACGCTGAGCACAGAGCCCGATGCGGGGGCCGATCTCACGACCCTGAGATCATGACCTGAGCTGAAATCAAGAGTCGGACGCTTAACCAACTGAGCCACCCAGGCACACCTTACTTGCATTCCTTTGCTCATATTTTCTTATAAGCTCTTTGCCTGTATCACATACTGTGTCACTTCTGATTATTGCTAATCTTGGAATGAGAGATATCATTTCTGGGCCAGCTTGCTGCTTAACAATAGTACTTCAGTTTGAGCCAGGGCACTGAGCTGGAAAATCACGCCTGTAAAATTTGGGTCAGTTATGCAAACTCACACTTTACTTTTGGGTCTATCTCTGTTCATTGATAGCAGAAGATATTTTTGACTCCTAGCAGAAGCCTACGTGTCCTTTGCTGGTTTTTTACTTGTCCTTAGTTGCGAAGGATGAGAAATTCTAGAAATGATATTCACGTAGTGTACTCTCCTCCATTCTGGCACTGTGGGAAGAGCCTGAGGCAAAGATAATGTGTCCATGATATTCTTCATGTTACTCTGCTTCCCTTGTCACTCCATGGTGTCATGTAGGCACGTGGACTTTCTTGCAGCCTTTATGTGCCTGTTGACCCTCTTTTTCCAAAAAAGTTGTCACTGATTTGCCCCCAGGCCCACCTTTTAGGGCATGCCACCTAATTTGGGCATATTCTGTATCCTATTTGAGATGTGAAGTGGTTTAAATCCCTAGAATCTTCCCTCTGTATGGCCAGTCTTTCATTATATCTGGCAGTGGTTCTTCCATAGTTTCATTAAAAATAAAAGCTTTTCTACTGTTTTCTGGTTTTGTTTTGTTTTTATTGCACTGATTTCAGAGCAGAAGGTAGAGGTAGCAAAGACTCTAAACAATAACTTTTAACCAGAAAACTTCGTACTGAGTTTTGATTAAGGAAAGTTTCCATCAATTGCCATTATAAAGAAAACAATTCATAATTTACCTTCATTTTTATGTCTTTTTAAAAGTTCTTTAGGGATAGGTTTTTGAATAGTTAGGAAAAAAATTCTCTTTTGGAAGATTTCTAAAAGAACATAAATTAGTGAACATGCTATTTTTTTTTAATGTAGACATTCACAATAATAATAGTTTCTTTGTTTTTTGTTTTTTCCTGCAGTGAAACCAATGGTGGATACTTAGACTCAACTCTTTTTTTTTTTTTTTTTTTTAAACCAGAGTGGGGAACAAAAAGTGAAGCATACTATTAGGGAAGAAAAATGGCAGAATGGGTTTTAGATAAGCTGCCTTTCCTCTGCAGTACGTATATAAAACTACAATAAGCTTTATCTTTCACTGTTCCATTTGTTGAATTAGTTTTGGTTTAAGTGACTTTAATGAGTCAAATAAAGAATAGGTTTAGGGAACTTTTCATAAAAAGCAAAGGCTTTTCGTTTTCTCTCTTGGCATATCATCACAAGGGTGATCTGATGATCAGAAATTAATTTTTTAAAAAAAATGCTATCCGAGGGACGGAGAAGTTGCTTCTGAGAAGTTGCATTAGAGGTATGTTGTGTGATTCCATGGCCTGGCCTGTTGATAAAGTATGTGACTGGTGCTTATTTATCCAGTCAGCAATTGACTCCATTCATTGAGCTCAGAAGACAGGTCAGCATCATGTTTTCTGTACCATCATAGAGGTTATCTTTACTACATGTCATTGACAATTTTGATTTCTTTTTAAAATGAGAGGAAGGAGATTGCACATCTTAAATTCAGTGGTTATTAAATTTATGTTCATAAATATTTTGTAGGTAACCTACACTGGAATGAATATATATATACACACACACACGCACATATATGTATTTTAGTATTCTCCTTGATGAAAATTCATCCACATTTCTTTGAACTGTTCTTATATTATCTTCTTAGTAAATTAAATAGCTGCCCATTGAATTTGATCCTACCTCTGCTTAGAAACCCTATTCTTTCTCCTTCCCATACTCAAGTTCTTTCTAATATTACTTAATCCATTCCAAGCATTAATACTATACTGTTTCATCACATCTGAAATCCCAATGTAAAAATTTGCATGTATAAAAATGCACATTGTACTCCATTCTCTATTGTGCGGCAGACATATTTCTTTTTGCAGGCATGTTTTTAACATAGGAAAATGTTAATCCCAAGAAGATTACATTTGGAAAGGTCAAGGCAACCACAGGGGAATTTTCTTAAAGCTGTTCATTACAAACCGAAGCATACCCAGTGTTTCCCTATCACTCAGATGACATAGGGGACCTAGGGGACATATATTAGCAGTAGGCAGATGTTTTGCTCACTTTTAAATGGTTGTGTTTTGAAACCGGCATTACAGAATGCCTATAAAACTCAACAATTACAGATAATTTTGAAGACAGACTAAAATTTGAGTTTTGAGTTATGATTTGCCATTGAGGTGCTAAAATACTAGCCTGTGTTAGTCACTTAAAACCTCTGCCATTTTGTTTGTTAGTTGTAAAATATTCTAATTAAACTGATAAGATATTTGGCAAGTTGGTAACAGATTGCCTGTGTGTATGCACACGTGCGTGCAGATGCATATAAACCATTTCCCACACACATTCAATTGTAGAGAGAGAAATAAAAAGAATCTCAGTCAAATTTGATTTTCAGCCCCAGGAAATAAAGCAACAATTTGGCCATCCATTTACTCCATGACCATATTTCTGCTTTTGGACTCCCCCCGCTCATTCTCTCTCTCTCAAATAAATAAATCTTTAAAAAAATTAAAAGAAATAATTTCCCTAGCTAATAATTTCCTAAGGGAGAAAAATTGTTCCCTCTTATTTCATCTTTTAACAAAGAAAAAAATGAGGTCAGGATGTGATATGGTAAATGCCTTTGCTCTGTCTTCGTAGTAATTTTTAATAACAATACTGTCAAATGCGTATAACACGGTATGGGCTGCCAGATCAGCTTCTCTTCAATTTTCACTTCTTTTCAGCCCAGGGAAGAAACCAAACCCACCTCTAAGAATACATTTGTTTACACGTCTGTGGACGGTTAGACCTTTGCGGTAGATCACAATGGAGTGTTCGACTTCTCTGGCTACTCCGCTCCACCTTCAGAAGCGAAGCACAGGGGCAAACATCACATTAAAGCAACAAAAGGAAACTGCCACTCTTGGGTGGCTTTGCTTGAAGTAGATCTCCGTCCTTTAGCTTAACTTGTCCTTTCGAAAAAAAACCTTTAGGTTTGACCTTAGAATCTGTGCTTTCTTTGAGGGAAAATAATTCGTCAATATATTAAGAATAGGTGAGATGACCAAGTGAAAGAGCTAAGAAAATAGAATTAATTTTTTGTAATCACCATTTTTTTAAATGTTTAAATTTTTTTTTAATGAGTCTGTTTCCGAGAATCAGTACAATAACAGCAGGTCCTCACAGATGTCAGAGTCTGATGTACTTGTTTCTAATGTGTAGTTTATGTCGCTTTTTTTTTTTTGTGAGGGTACTGATCATTCATTAGTTAATTAATTTATCCCTTGAACAGGTGTTGAGCATCCAGTAAGCAAGCAGACACTGCTGAGAGTGTCTCTCAAGCATTAGACCTGAAATACGGCTAAACTTTGTCTTGTGTTGCGTTTGACATTTAGAACACAAATTTAAGTAAATGCCAGAGTTTTACTCTGAAGATGTAGCAATTTCCTCTATTTGAAACTGTTTGTCCTTTTTGGTTCTGTACAGCTCAGTCAAGAAAACATTTATACAGACTTCTGGTGGCTGATTCCCATAACCAAATTGTGTAAATCAAATACAACCACACAGTTCTACGAGAACAGGATGTGATTCATACCTTGCCCAATGTCTTAGTTTCTGTTTTTTTGGCTTGATTTTTTTTTTCTTCTACTAGTATGGGATGCGTTAGTTCCAACATGAGCCACAGCAGCTTGCATTAATTATGTGGCTCCTCTGTCTGAAAGAACACCAGATAAATAAATATGTTTTCTTCATCATGTCACTGAAATGGGGTCCAACATAGTCATATAAAAATTAAAATCATTTTTGTAAAGTCGTTCCTCTGTAGGTTTTGTTGATGTGCCCCACCCTGTATGGTATTCCCCAAACTTGCGATCATTTGTCTTCTACTACTTAATTAAATTTTTCGATGTCAGTGGCTATGTGTAATCTACAATTCCTCAGTATTTTACATGCTTTTTGCTTTAAAGGGGGAAACTTCCCTTTAGTCATTTTGACAGCTAGTGGTTTGGAGCTTAAGTATGTGAGCTTTTCCGGGGGAAATCGGAGGGGTGGACGAACCATGAGAGA
>NC_138375.1:126101894-126126322 GCF_054177405.1 Leptonychotes weddellii | reverse complement strand
TGGAGCACTGGGTGTTGTGCACGAACAATGAATCATGGAACACTTCATCTAGAACTAATGATGTAATGTATGGGGATTAACATAAGAATAAAAAAAAAAAAAAGTATGTGAGCTTTTCTTGAAAACTTGTTTAGAGTATACTAAAAGACTTCTGATTCTTAACTCACATCCCAACACTATCTCTTCTCCCTACCTTCACTCCTACCCCTGCTTTTGAATAGGATTCGCCTGTATTCCCATAACAGTGTTCTCGTGATAAACATTGGCACCCCCTTCCTCAGGGTACCCAAGTCTTTCACATGGCACTTGATGGGATTTTTCAACAGAATCCTTTCGATAAAGCCATGCTACCACTTGAGTAAGGAAAGGAAAAGTTATAGCAAGGAGGAATGGAATCCCACTGCTATTTTCCCCAAATTAAAATCAATCCTATAATGGCTCTTGTAATATAACAGACTCTCTGTAGAGTTCCAGGATCAGAGACTCTATAGCACAAAAGACAAGACCTTTTCCTAAATGGGGAGGGCAGGTTGGGAAAGAAAACTCTATTTTAAGAAGAACCTCACTCTTTGAGATGCTCTTTAAATGTTGTGTCCTGAATGTATATAACAAGAGACCATAAGTGTGCATGAGTAAGGATCGATTAAGGAAATGGATTTTTCAGATTCTCAACTTCTGTATATGCTCTTGCCTGGGAGAATGCCTGCTCTGAATGGAAATGCCCATTCTCCTTTCTGCCTCCCTTTTGGCAGTTACTCACACCTGTCCCCATCCTAAGTCTTCCCGCTGCATGACCCAGAAATGCGGAAGTTCCCAGGTGCTAAGGGGGAAACTCCATTAGTCAAGGCATCATAGATAGATAGATTCCATCTATCTCATCAATAGATCCATTCCCAATAAAACTTTTTAAAATTTTTTCATGTTTTAACAATGTTACTTATGGGGCACCTGGGTGGCTCAATCGGTTAAGCGTCTGCCTTCAGCTCAGGTCATGATCCCTGGACCCTGAGATCGAGCCCATGTTGGGCTCTCCATTCAGCGGGGAGCCTGCTTCTCCCTCTCCCTGTACCTGCCACACCCCCTGCTTGTGCTCTGTCTCTGTCAAATAAATAAATAAAATCTTAAAATAAAATAAAATAAAAATATTGTTTATAACAATTTTTTTAAATGCTTTATTTATTTATTCATGAGAGTCAGAGAGAGAGAGAGAGGGAGAGAAGCAGGCTCCCCGCCTAGCAGGGAGCCCGATGTGGGACTCGATCCCAGGACCCTGGGACCATGCCCCGAGCTGAAGGCAGATGCCTAACCATCTGAGCCACCCAGGCGCCCTGTTTATAACAATTTATAATGTTGCCCTGAACAGTTGGTTATTGCTAATAATTGTTAGAGTAATTCCAGAAGAAACCTTAGACACTTAAGACCTATGTTAAAATAGGTCATATAAATATTAATACACATTTATATTTAATTATATATTGTAAAGAAATGTGAGAGAGTGTTCAGTAAAACATTCAAGTATAAAAATACATTAGGATAAAAATCTGTAGGGAAAAAATGGAGTGAAAATATGATTTCATTGAAGAAAAAGCAATCAAATTTTTTGAAGATTAAAAAGATTATGTTAGTATGTTTTGAACTGAATGATGAGGTAATTATATCATCATGGTTATTTTTATAACCCTTTTGGATACATTTTAAAAAGTGATTTAACAGTTGTGTTTAAAATGGAAGTTTATCCTTTGAACTGTTGAAAATCATTAAAATATTTAGATTCCAACTTCCAAAATGGAGAGGTGTGTCACTTAACATTATCTTAGGAAATAAAAGACTTAAAAAATTGGAAGATCCACAGGCCTCAAGGTCACAGTTAATCAGCACTTACTTATAAGCATTGTACTTTGATTGTGTATTTGCCTTTTTTTCTAAAAGGGTCCTTTAGCAACAATGTTCCTTCTTTCCACCTAAGGCTCTTAAAACTCTTCTGGAGATAATATTTTTCCTTGGAAACAGATCTGTCACCGTAGGGCAGAGTTCATGCCAGCATCCTTCCCCAGGAGCCTTGGAAATCTTATTCTACATGTTGGTTTCCTCCTACAGGATCAATCTTAAAAATCTGCTCCCTATTTTGATGTCCCACAGTCATCTTGAAAAGAACAGTGGATGCATATGGATTGTTACGCTGGTTGAGAAGGAAACTCCTAATGGCACTTGTCGGGAGCCAGAGGGTTTCACCTAAGGGAAACTGTGACCTACAGATGAGCCACTTTCTGGGCATAGGGAAAGAACCCTGGTCACCGCTCCAAAATTCTAACCTTATTTGAGCTTCTCAATGCCCGTTTCCTGAAATTACTGTCAAGATGTTGCTCATTGTTGATTATGAATTAAATCTAAAGGATATCTTTTAATGTGTCCCTCATTTGAATTCTCTGCATTATTTGACAGGGATGATCCCTTCTTTGACATCATAGCTCTCCCAACAGCTCCCTCTTGGATCACCCCCTATGTCTTCCACTTTTCCCTCTCAAGCTCTTTCATTTGTAGCTCTTGGTCTGTGTGCCCCCAAACTCTGCTTTTCTTACTCTGAACACTCTCTTTGATGACCTCACCCTCAGTCTGATCTTTAGCTACCAATAGGATATTAACACAGCTCCAATCTGTGTTTCCCCTGGGGTCTTTCTGCTGAGTTTCATGTTAATCTTGCAATCTACTCTCAGTATGGCTCTTTGTTTTGATGTCAATTACACGTCCCTTAAATATGAGTCAAATTGTTGTTCCAGAAAGATATACAATGCATATCCAGTGATTTCCCATACACTCTAACATAAAATATCAACCTGTAGTCACATACCTCTTAGGCTGAACAGAAACTTTAGCCATACTCAAGTTATTCACTTATTTCTCAGCATTAGAACACTGCTTTAGCCCAATGGGTCACTTCACTCTCTAGTAGAACTGCCTTTAGTCTCTGAGCCTCTGGGACTGTGTCCCCACCTGGGATGCTCATCTTTCTCTTTCCTTACCTAAATACTCACCCTTCCTTCAAGGGTTGCTCCAAATTTCACACATGCTGTCTTTCTTAACTATTGTAATACCCCTTCATCTTATCATTCTAGAACTCCATGACAATGTTTTGTGCCTAAAAATTCGTTTGCACAGGAAGTCATAGACATTCTTCAAATTCTGCGTAACAACTTCATGCATATATACTTTGCTTTCACAACTAACACCTAAGCTCTTGGAGTATCTAAATATCTGTGGGTATCTTTATTTGCTGACTTTGAATGCCTAAACAATGTTTTGAACATAATGGTGTTTAAAAAGCACTTGTTACGTGAATAGTTTAAAAAGTCACTCATTTTCAAAGACAGGGTGTATTTAGTATTTTAAGGACAGTTGATAATTGGTAAGAAGTCAATGAAATAGGAGATTTATTATAATCAGAAAGTTCCAGAGCCAGTATTCTATTTTGCTGGAAGAAGCAGTCACCTGTGGAGTAGGATTTGAAAGTGTGAAAAGTATCTTCTTGTCCACATATATCCCCCTTAAAGATTCTGCTTCTGTGCTTAAAGTTCTCTTGGTTCCTCAGAGTTAACAAAGCCCAAGTAATAAATGCAAATGTTATTTGGAATAGTATTTTGATTTAAATTAGTTGATCAGATTAGCCAGGTTAGTTGTCCAGACTTAAAGGGCAAGCAGCTTTGAGGAAGGCAGTGGCCAGAGAAATATTGAGGACACCAAGGATTTATGATCAACGTGTTGAATATGTGAGAAGGAATGAAGTGTGTGCTGTGAAAAAGTCATGGGTGCAGGAAGAAGTTCTTGAATGAACTGTATCGATGCTAGAGAGATGTGTTTTGTGTGAGGTAACTCTTTTTTTTTTTTAATTCAATTAGCCAACATATAATACATCATTAGTTTTTGACGTAATGTTCAGTGATTCATCAGTTGCATATTAACATCCAGTGCTCATTATATCACATGTCCTCCTTAATGCCCATCCCCCAGTTACCCCATTCCCCCCACCCACCTCCCCTCCAGCAACCCGCAGTTTCTTTCCCAGGGTCCAGAGACTCTCATGGTTTGTCTCTCTGATTTCTTCCCCTTCAGTTTTCCTTCCCTTCCCCTATGGTCCTCTGCTCTATTCCTTATGTTCCATGTATGAGTGAAGCCATATGATAATTGTCTTTCTCTGATTGACTTATTTCACTTAGCATAATCCCCTCCAGTTCCATCCATGTCAATGCAAATGGTAAGTATTCATCCTTTCTGATGGCTGAGTCATGTTCCATTGTATATATGAACCACATCTTCTTTAGCCATTCATCTGTTGAAGGGCATCTTGGCTCCTTCCACAGTTTGGCTATAGTGCGAGGTAACTTCAGGTGAGTCCATGTTGAGCCGAGCTTTGCATTTAGTGAAAATATCATTAAATGTAGAATTAAAGTTGCCACCTTGAGAGAAATGTTCTATCAAGGGTGCTAAGTGCCTTGTACAGCTAGAGATAGCACCAAAACTATATTTCCTTAGGTATTTTGACTTTGTTAGTTATTGTTTATATAAGAAAGAAGGAGGCTGATCAAGGAAAGGAGCAAAAGGTGGAACAAAGAGGAAAAAAGGAATGTATGTATGTTGCCCATTGGTGTGATTGGTACTGTCTAGGCGCTTGAAATATTTATTTTATGTATTTTCATAGTAAGAGAGTTATGGGTACCATCACTTCTCCAAGAAGAAATGGAGATTCAGAAAAACTGGTAAATAGTCCAGTGTCTTGCTTATTGGTAAGAGCTAAATATGGTATTTAACAAAAACTATCTATAATTTCACTTTCCATGCTTTTTTTTAAAGATGTATTTATTTATTAGAGAGAGAGGTGGGGGAGGGGCAGAAAGAGCGAAATCTCAAGCAGACTCCCCACTGAGCACTGAGCCAGACACGGGGCTCATTCCCTCCATCTCAGAACCCTGAGATCGTGAACTGAGCCAAAACCAAGAGAAGGATTGCTTAACCGATTGAGCCACCCAGGCACCCCTCCATGATTTTTTAAATTTTTATTTTTACAAAATTTCAATTAGAATGAGAAAGGAGTGAAAGGCAAAGAGAGAAACATCATGAGAGGTTAGATTATCACTCACCCTGTGACTAGACACTTTTATGTGATGGGAAATTGCATAATATAGGAAGGTAGTCAGGTTTCTGCGTTATTAGCAACATAAACCAAATTTTATATTTTTTATGTGTTTTAGTTTGTGTTCCAGGAGCAGACTCTCAGACAGGATTCATATGCAAAGAGGTTATTTGGGAAGTGATCCCAGTAACAGGAACAGAAGAATGGGGAAATGAAAGAGAAAAGGGAAAGAAGCCCCCAAAAGGTACATTATCAAACAGGCTGCTATTGTAGCTTAATCACACAGGATGATGACCTCCAGGGGAGATCTGGGTATTGAAAGCCAGCTCCTAACAATTGCTGATGAAGGGCTGCTTCTGTGGACGATGAATCCACCCAGTATTTCCAGACTGTTTTCCACCCACAGGGTGGGGTGGGCTCAGAAAGCCAGAGCCAGCCTTGAGGCAAAGAGCAGGGACTGACGGTTGGAAGTTGATTGGCAGGTCCTGAAGTCATCTGCTACATTAAGGCAAATAATGTTCTGAAAGAACACTAGGTTGTGGATGGAGTCGCCAGAAATGTTAGGTGACTGACAGGAAGTCCAGAAAAATTCCCCAAGCTCCTTCATGGGATGCATTTGTGACCACCAGCACGTACCTCACCCCCCCCCCCCCAAAATAGTGAAAGCTGCGCCAGGTGCATCCACAGTTAGCCCTGGACATACGGCACCCACATTAACACCGCTGCTCTGGCTGCTTCTGGAGTTTGACCTTGCCGTAATGTTCCTCTCTGCCAGAGAGTTTCTATTTAGTCTGTCATCTCTAGAAATCTGATTAGCAACATAGTTCATTTGCCTGAACTTGAGCTGCGAGAGAACCTAAAAGAGTGAGTATCTGGAACTTCTGCTCCTTTGGTGCGAGGCACACTCTGACCATCCCATCAAAGCGCACAAGTTTGTGACAGGTGATTCCGGAAGACTTGCAAAGGAGTTAAGATACTGTTCTCCGGCAAAGAGTAACAAATAGCCATGATATGCAGTTAATGTTTTTTAACTCACCATTTTAAATGACTCTGTTGGCCCAGTCTTCAGAAATAAGCTGTGCACCAAAGAATTCCATCAGGAAGGGTGAAAGGGGTGTTTGGTGGGAAGTCTCAGCTTTCACTGAGGAGGTGCCCTGATTCCTTCATGCTCAGTCTTAGCTCAGTCTTGTTTTTGTGCCACTGTTGCTTTTCTGGGTCAAAATTCTTAACTCCTCTGGCTCTTTACTTTCTTTTTTTTCTTTTGACATATAAGAAACTTCACTGTCTTTCTCCAAATGCAACCCCAGGGCACCATTAAAAACCCAGAGCAGCAGGCTCTTCTCCCTCTTTTGGATCTGTGAGTCACTCCCTCAGTCATTCTGTGCGTCATGAGCCTGAGCCTACCCATAACCCTGTGAAGGCAATTCATTTTGACAGTACTACGCTATGCGTCAAGAACTGTCTGAGGCAAAGAAAGAGGTAAAATACGAAGATAAGAGGGAATTGGCCTCAAGGGAGCTTAATAACCTCATGGAGTACCTAAGCTAGCCAAGTGTGTAAGTGACTGTACTCTAAGGGCATAAGTGAGGAAGAAGATAATCTTCCTCACAGGAATGGGGAGTGGGGTGAGGGACAAGACGACCTCCATTAGGCACTGGGTCACAGGTAGTTTAGGACATTTGAACAGCGACTACTTGAGGAAGAATTTGGATATAAGAGTTGTTGAGATGTTGAGACCGCTGACTTCTCCTGAAACCTAATCAGGAAAATATGGGATGTGTCTGAGAAAGATTAGATGGCCTCATTTGGTCAGACTATTTAGTGTGCGTAGAGTAAGAGGGAGACACAGAAACCAGAAAGGTAGAGTGCAACTAGTTACCATGTGCCCATCAAGTCCCCTGGTGAAAGACCTCTGGGAGCTATGGAAATTGTAACCCTCACCAAGACCTAAGCTGTGTTTTTCTTTTCATGTTCGGCAAAGTGCCTGCTCTTCTGTCCATCTGCAGGCATGTAGTTAATTAATTTAGCTTTGAATAGGAAATTCACTATTAGAAATCACCCACTCTTCAGGCCATTATCACGTTCAAAGATAAAAAGGGTTTGCATGCACTAAATGTTGAAATAGACATTATTTTACTCAAGCTGATCTCTCTTTGTGCTCTAGTCTCACATCCTTCTGAATATCTCAATTTTACAGTGAGAAGTACCTTGCAGATAATGAGACAGATTGAACGGTTCTTAAAAACATAAAAGTACAAAGCTTCAAGAGTGTCTCTCATACTCTTTCAATTTCTGCCACAACTTAGTAGTTAAAATAATGCCATTATACCAGTTTCCACTAAGTATGACAAACTGTTCTAATTAAGCCATTTAAAACAACAATTTTATTCCTAACATATGTGCAACCAAATGTGTTTTTAAATTAATTTTCCATTGCTCTTTTGTGCAAATTAGAGCTTTCATCATTGCAAATGTGATTCTGTAAAATGAAAATACTAGAAACCAGAATTTGTGACAAGAAAATTAATTTCTTGCTTATTGAAATTTGCACCAGCAATATGTTATATAACAAAACAAAAAAACAACAAAATACAAAACGTCACTTCCATAATAAAAGTATTAACTGATTTTTAAGCAGTAAAAATCTAATATACAGTATTTTTAAAGCAGAAGCATAAAGTTCTATTAATTATCTTACTAGCACATATGTGCTTTAGAAAATATTAGATTAATTTGAGAGTATTTTCCCTTCAGGTGAAGTTGAAAGAGGTTTTTCATTCTCCATTTACCTTATCAGACCTTTTGAACATGATAGGCAAGCTTGGCTTAGATGTTTTGGTGCTCTACAATTATTTATATGAATTTTTGAGTGTTTCTATATTTCCTGTTTTTAACTTACGTTATCTCCATAGTTAATAAAGCTCTAACATTTCAATAATTTGGGTTTGTGTATTTTGTGAAAATTATGAATTTTACAATAGCATAAAAATGAGATGTGAAGAACTTTAATTACACCATTTCATAATCTGTAAGTAATAATAAAAAAAAAAAGCCAGAAGTAAAATTTCATCTTAATTTCACAGTTCCTTTTACCTGGAACTCCTCTACCACCAGCCTATGCCAATAAAACAGCCAGCATCTTTCAACTGGACTACTATCATTGACCTCCTAAATAACTTCCTGACAATCATTATATCCTTTGTTCAGTCCATTCTCCACCAAGCAGTCTGAGCTATCTTTTAAAACTGAAAATCTAATAATGTCACTTCACTTGCTTAAAACTTGTCAATGGCTGCTTATTGCTTTTGGAGTAAAATTGGAAAATATTAACTTGGCCCAGAAAGACTTGGATAATGTAGGTCTTGTCAAGGTCTGGAGCCTCTCTCCAGACCTCTCTTAAAAATGACTGTGGAGTCTCCCACACTCCCCAGTTTCTCAAATACTCTATTCTTCTTTCTAGAATGCTTCCCTCTCCTCCATTTCCTAGTTAGTAACCAAATATCCTTCAAATTACAGAACATACCACACCACATTTCAGTTCAGGTCTTTTCCTTTGTTGTAGGATCACCTAGAGCCATGTTTTTTCTGTTTATAATGTTGGTTTTAATTAGTTACTAGTAAGAATTTGTGTGACTATTTGAATAAAGTCTCTCTCCCTAACTAAACTAGGAGCTCGGGCGCCTGGGTGGCTCAGTTGGTTAAGTGACTGCCTTCGGCTCAGGTCATGATCCTGGAGTCCCTGGATCGAGTGCCGCATCGGGCTCCCTGCTCAGCAGGGGATCTGCTTCTCCCTCTGACCCTCCCCCCTCTCATGTGCTCTCTCTCATTCTCTCTCTCAAATAAATAAATAAAATCTTTAAAAAAAAAACAAAAACAAAAACTAGGAGCTCATGACAGAAGGGATTGTGTATGATTTTGATCACATTTTCATCCTTATTGTCTAGCAGAATCACTGGCATTTGTTACTGGATTTAATGAGTTTTAAAAGATACTAAAACCAAAACAAACAAACTATAAAACCAAATCCAGCAATGCATAAAATGGATTTCATACTATAACCAAGTGGGATTTATTGCAGGAATGCAAAGTTGGTTTAACAGTTAAAAACCAAAGTAATACACCATATTAATAGAATTAAGCACAAACATCAAATGATTATCTCAAAAGATTCAGAGAAAGCATCTGATAAGATCTAATACTCTTTCATGATAAAAATGCTCAACAAACTAGGAATAGAGAGGGTAACTTCTTCAATCCAATAAAGCATATCTACCAAAAAACCTACAGCCACGAAGTGGTAAAAAACTGAATGATTCTCCTTTAATATCAGGAACAAGCCAAGAATACCTACTCCTGACAGTTCTGTTTAAAATTGTGTTAGAGGGGCGCCTGGGTGGCTCAGTTGGTTAAGTGACTGCCTTCGGCTCAGGTCATGATCCTGGAGTCCCGGGATCGAGTCCCGCATCGGGCTCCCTGCTCGGCGGGGAGTCTGCTTCTCCCTCTGCCCTCTTCCCTCTCGTGCTCTCTGTCTCTCATTCTCTCTCTCTCAAATAAATAAATAAAATCTTAAAAATAAAATAAAATAAAATAAAATAAAATAAAATTGTGTTAGAGATCCTAGACAGGTTAATTAGGCAAGAAAAAGAAATAAAAAGCATCCTGATTGAAATGGAAGAAGTCAAATTAGTTCTTTTTGCATATGGCAGAAACTTAAACATATAAATTATACATAATCCATTAAAAAGCATTAGAACTAATAAACGAGTTTAACAGTATTTCAGGATAAAAGATGAATGTATGAAAAATAAGTATGTCTAAATACTAGTTATGAAAAAAATAAATTAAGAAAACAATTACATTCATAATAGCATCAAAAAGAACAAAATAGTAAAGTTAACAAAAGAAATTCAACACTTGTACATTGAAAACCACAAAACATTGTTTAAAGAAATTGAAGATCTAAGTAAATGGAAAGATCTCCATGTTCATGGATCAGAATTCTTAATATTATTAAGCTGGCAGTATTTGCCAAACTGATCTAAAGAGTCACTGCAATCCCTATCAAAATTCTAACTTTTTTTTTTCTTTTGCAGTAGTGGATAATCTAGAGATAAAATTTTTATAAAAATGCTAGAGGTCCAGAAGAGCCAAAAGAATTTTGAAAAAGAACAAAGTTGGAATATTCACAGTTTCCTACTTGAAAATTTACTACACAGCTTCAGTGATCAAGAGAGTATCATGCTCACCTGAGGGTAGATACATTGAATAGTAGAATAGAAGTGAGAGTCCAGAAAGAAAGTCTTGGATTTATGGTCAATTGACAAGAGTGCCAAACAATTAAATGAAGAATATTTTTTCAATAAATGGTGCAAAGACAACAGAATGTCCATACGCAAAAAAATGAAGTTGTGTATGTCATTCCATACACAAAAATTAAATTGGATCACAAACTTAAATATGAGTTAAAACTATAAACACCTTACAAGAAAATATAGAGGTAAACTTTACTCTGGGTGAGTCAATGGTTTCTTAGATGTGGCAGTAAAAGTAAAAAAAAAAAAAAAAAGAGAGAGAGAGAGAAAATAGATCACATGAGTTAAATCAAAATTTTTAAAAAATTGTTTTGTGCCTCAAATGATACAAGCAGGAAAGTAAATAGACAACTCACAGAATGGAAGAGAATATTTCTGAATCATATATCTGATAGAATACTTGTATCTAGAATATATAAAAAATTCTTACAACTCAATAATAAAATACAAATAATTAGAAACAGAAAATAGATTGAAGAAACATTTTTCATATGAGATATGCAAATGGCCAAAAAGGATATGAACATCATTTGTCACAAGTGAAATCCACATCAAAACCACAACAAGATACCATTTCACTCCCACATTCATGGGTATAATCAAAAAGAGACAATGACAAGTATTGTTGATGATGTGGAGAAGTTGGAATTCTCAAACATTGCTGGTGTAATATAAAACTATGCAACCACTTTGGAAAACAGTATAGCAGTTCCTCAAAAATATGAGCACAGAGTAACCAGATGAACCAATAATTGCGTCCAAGAGAGTGAAAACATTTATCCATGCAGAAACTTGTACGTGAATATTCATAACAACATTGTGCATAATCTCCCAAAGTGGGGACAACCCAAATGTCTATCAGCCTAAGAATAGATAAACATTACATATTCATACAAAGGAATATTATCTGTCAATAAGAGGAAATGAAGTTCTGATACATAGTACAACCGGATGATCTTTGAAAACATTATGCTAAGTGAAAAAAGCCAGTGACAAATAATCACATATTGCCTGATTCCATTTATATGAAGTGTCCAGAAGAGGCAAATCTGTAAGGTCAGAAATCAGATTAGTGGTCGGTAAGGGATGGATGGGGATTTTAGGGGAAGCAGTGGGTTTGAAATTTCTTTTTCAGGGGACAGAAATGTTTTAAATTTAATTTGTGGTAATGGTTGCACAACTCTGTGAATATACTAAAAAACATTTAATTGTATACTTTAAGGGAGTGTCTGGGTGGGTCGGTCAGTTAAGCGTCTGACTTGATTTTGGCTCAGGTCATGATTTTAGGGTTGTGAGATCAAGCCCTGCACTGAGCCCTGTGCTGGGCATGGAGCCTGCCTAAGATTCTCTTTCTTCCTCTCACTCTGCCCTTCCCCCTTTAAAAAGAAAGGGGGTGAATTTTACAGCATGTGAATTATGTTCCAGTAAAGATGGTTTAAAATAATTGAAGGAATGAATGAGCAAATTAGTACTAACTCAGTGTTATACATTGAAGTTATTTTAAAATAAATATAATAAAACTCTAAATACCCTGTTGTATATTCAGTGGATATAAAATGTAAACTCCCCCAATGGCTGTATTAATTAGAAATCTGCATCTATTTATAAAGCAGGTTTTCTGGAAGCCACTCATAAACAACAATTTGTATTTATAATCTGTATGTGAGTATCATCCTTTAAAGGGCCTCTCTTTTTTTTCCCAACCTTGAAATAGGACTTGGCTTTTCAATTAAATCCACTACCAAGTGATTAGTGAGCTGTGTAGATTTTCCCAAATTATGTGTGTCATGTTCAAGGAGGGAGAGAAAATGGTTTAAACCAAACTCCAAATGGAAAATACCTTAATAAATATATCTCCTTTGACATGTTAATCATCCCATAAATTCCTTCTCTGCCTGTGGCTTGTTTATCTCAACTTTCCTTCCCCAAGTCTAAACCAGTTTCTGCATGCCTCTTTCCTTATGCAGAATTTCTTGTTGATGTCATAGATGTACTACTCATAGTAAGTGCCAGCTAACACATATCCCTGGGCATATAACTTCCAAGTAAGTTTATTAATGACCTTAGCTCAAGAAAACTGCTGACATTTTGTTGCTTTGTATACAAAAAACACTTTGTCTATATCTAGATACTTATAATTAGATAAATGAATATTATGAAGGTATTTTGGAACACTGACTTTATTAATATGAGTAATTAACATGAACATAATACATAAACTTTGTAATTTAACTGAACAACTATTTATTGACAGTGTGTCAGATATCATGGTAGATGCTGGATATAACCAAATATGAAGGTCATGGTCGTTGCATGTAAGAAATTCACAATCCAGTTCTTTTACAAACATGGTGGAAGTTAACATTCTTCCAACCCTGGAAAGAAACTAAGTCAAAATGAGAAAATTAAGGCTCAAGATAATCATCTAGTGACTGGATTTGCACTCCCAATTTCTAATAATAGATTTTTTTCTTTGGCCAGTGAATCACACTGGCTATAAAAGAGTTTGTATATAGTATGTTTTTTAGGTTTAGTAGAATCCCATTCACAGATTCCAGAAACATTTATTCAGTATACTTTGTATAGGTAATATTAATACCCATATCTGCCAGAGTTCTTATTTATGTAAAACAGAATCCACTATAGCCAGCTTGAGCATGAAAAGAATTGGTTACAGGGCAATGAACATTGTGAGGGAGTTCTTTGTTGTGATAGTGAGAGGGACCAGTCTCATTTTGGTGCCTAACAATGTTTCTAGACTCACATATTCTGGGTTGGACAAAGAAGGAAACAGAACCATATATTAATTGCTGACTCAGAGTATATACTAGCTCCCGAAGGATGATTCCAAAACATTTTAAGTGTATTTCTTAGCAAGGACTGTATTTGCCTTTATTATTCCTTCCTAGTGGTCTATAATTCAGGTGGTTTGCAAGTGATAAGGTACATGGCAAAACCAATAAATCCCATGGACACAAGCCCCATTGCCTTATGTCTTTTGTAAGAATATGAATTTCTTGATCAGAAAGATTAGGTAGAATAATGTAGTGCCAAGATATTTCATAATATAGATACTGCTGCTTTTAGAAGTGTGATAAATGAAAAAGTCAAATTATATACAAAATGTGTTTATTCCCATAAAAACAAATTTCCCTCTGTCAGGGATATACTTTATCTGCCATCAGGTGATTTGTTACTCAGTTATTTAGCCATATGGAAGGTTAGATATTGCTATCATTCAATCAGGCAAAATTGGTGGGGGAAAAAAAACCATCTTTGGTGATAGCCATCCTGTGTTTTTTGCATCTATACATAACATCCATTCTTTCTACCACAGGCACTTTGTTAGTAATCATTAAGTGAATATGGGGGTGGTTGGGGGAAAAGGCTGACTGATAGCTATGTAATAGTTTACTTCATCAATTTAGTCACTAAGTGTATATTCAGCAGCCGGATGAGTACTCACATAGAACAAAATTACTCCTAGACTGATGTCATTCCAAGAGGAAAATTTTCCAAGTTTTTACCAGTTGTCTGCTTTCAGCCTTCCAAGTCCCTGACCATCCTGAAAAAAATGGTTACAGTGATTCTCTTATGTTTAAATGTCAGTTATACTTTAAAATATATTTCCTACTAAGAAAAAATAATTTCTGCCTACAAGGATGTTTTCTCTACTTTGTTATCCTCAGAGCCATGCCAGGGTAGGGCTGGAACATCTTAGTAGTCCCTTCAAACAAGTGCAGCTATACTCTCTAAAACCATTTACAAGCTAAGTTTGTTTTTCTTTTCTCCTCATTAGACTAGAAAACTCCATATGAGGCTAACGTTGTCTGAGGGAGGATGGGCAATAAAGTAGGAGGACACTGAGAATGTGAGCCATCTGCTTCAGAATTTGTTCATTCATGGCTATGCCACATCAACTTCAAATGATATGGAATGATCCTGGTTATATCAGAATTTATGGCTTGTTGGATCAGAAAATACCCAGTTCATGATAGGCAGTTGAAGTCACATGGTTACCTGATAGCTCATGGCAGGGCAGTCTCAACTATATAGCCCAAGAATAAGTTGTGAGCTAAAAAGGATTCTACTGTGATTCCTCTAGTGCAATTTGCCTACCATCCCTATCATGTACAGACACTTCATACACCATTCAATGTGCTAGACCAAAATGGCCGAAATACAAGGCTGCTTACACCACAGACTGTGCCTATAATGAAAACTGAGAGTGCTTTGCTTCCTGCAGATAAGTGCTGCAATTTATAATTTTCAGACACATAGAAGTTGAGATAGCTTATCAACAACAGACCTTGTTACAGAAAATAGTGAGAATGTATTTAACAAATGAGAAAAAATTTATTCAGGAAAGAAGGGCTGAGATGCAAGAAATAATAATGAACAAAGAAATTGGTACATGCTGGGAAAATATGCATCATCAATATTATTATCTAATTTGGGAAGTTAAAAATACTGATAGCAACATTGTGGGCAACAGTATATAAATCAAAAAGAGAGGATTGATAAGAGTTGAAGTGACCTCAAATATTACCTAGGTAGAATAGAAAAGATTCTGATTAATCTTTGAATTATATATGTGTGGTAAAAGTAGAATGGCAGCCACTAAAATAATTGAAATGTATGCAACTTCCAGAAGAAACAGGGAGGAAATGGAATTTAAAAAAAATCAATCTTGAAAAAAGCAAAATAAAAACAAATGATATAAGCAAAATAGGACAAAAAAAGCTCAAAACAAAAGAGAGACATCAATTCGTGCATATTTGTAATTGTAATACATGTGAGGGAAATAGATTCGCAGGTAAAAACAAACAAAAATGAAGATATTGATCGATAAAATTGATAAAATTCAGAGATATGCTGTATATAGGAAATATAATTAAAAGTGGGCACAAAAGGAATGAAATCAGCATCATGGTGGCCTAAGATGTCCCCTGTTTGTGCCCTGGTCTTCAACAATAAAATTTCAGTGTCCATGGGTAAAAGTGTCTTTGACGTAAGTGTGGAATCCAGCACCATATACAAAGGGACCCAAGAGGAGTCTTGCTCATCTGTGCATCAGTAACATATAGGGAGACCTTGATCCCAAATGTGGACCATGTAGTGGTTTGTGAAAGCAGCTCTAGCCCCTCTCAGCCATGGTGCAGGAGGCCCCAGAGAACACTAACTTAGTCACTCATGGACAAGAGAACCTTTGTAGAAGTCCGGGTTTCCAGAGGAGACGTTTCAGCATGTTATTGAAGTAAATAAATACATACGTGGATCCATTGGAATGAGTAAGAGAAGCAGTTTTATGTTACCCATATCACTCTTCCTGCAAGGCAGCACATCTTGGTGCCAAGAAAGATTTTCCTTGGCTCATGATTTATCCCATGGGGGAAAGGGAGAGTGTTTGAGTGAGCAACCAGCTTTCTGAACCACGTGGGATGCTGCCAGAGTGGCTGATTTCTCTCTCACACAATCCACAGTACTGAGCCATGAGCTACATGACTGGGGGACTGGAGGAGGCAGCAACACTGGTAGCTAGAACTCCTGGAGAACACTGAAGAGATGTGGTTCCTAACTGTATTGTGGATTCCATCAAGAAGCCCATCCATAAGCTATTGGAAATGCCTCACTCATAATCCCTTCAACTGGTCTGTGGGCACCCCAGTGCTCTGCATGCCTCACCCCCATCCACACTCCACCCTAAGGCCAGCTCTCCATGTGCAGTCCCCACAGTGGCAAAAGTGGGCTTTGGCAGATGACTAGTGAGCATACACAGAAATTTGGTCAAATCTGCAGACCAGAAAGAGACCACAAATTTCAGCTTTGGCACCACATTTGAGAAAACAAAAGAGATGCTGTCAGCACTTGGCTTGGTGCACTGCAGCATCCAGAGAAGGCATACAGGGCTAAGATTTCTGCCATAAGAGGGAACAAGAAGTATGAGGCAGGTATACTACAGAAGATCTGAGATAGCCTCAGAATAGCAGTGCTGATGAAAGGTTTTTCTATCCGGAAGGCAGTAAATACTGGAGGAGGTGACTGCTACTTCGAAGAACATGAAAAATCAAGGTACCATGGCACCACCAAAGGATTTCAACAACCTTCTGGTAACTGAGACCCAAGACAAGCAGAGCTGTGATTTACCAAATAAAGTATTCAAAATAGCTGTTTTAAGGAAACTCAGTGGGCTATAAGAAAACATGCAAAGACAATTCAGTAAATTTGGGGAAAAAACATCTGAGCAAAATGAAAAGTTTAACAAAGATAAATATAAAAAAGAAGCAGAAATTCTGGAGCTGAAAAAATAGAATTAATGAAAAGTGCAGTAGAGAGTATCAACAATAGAATGGATCAAGCAGAAGAATCTGTGGGATAAAGACAGGAAATTTGAAATAATCTCATCAGATGATAACAAGGAGGAAAAGATGAAAAAGAATGAAGAAAGCCTATATGATCTGTTGGATACCACCAAAAGGATCAATTTATGAATTGAGAAAGAGAAGATAGGGAGAAGGGGGCAAAAAGCTTATTTAAAGAAACAATGGCTGAGAACTTCCCAAATCTGGCAAGAGATGTAGTTGTCCAAGTTCATGAGCCCATAGGTCACCAAAAAAATAAACTGAAAAAAATCTTTTTCAAGACACTCAAATAAACCTGTCAACAATTAAAGACAAAAAGTATCTTAAAAGAAAGAAGAGGTTAAAAAAAAAAACACCTTGTAAATTACAGTGGACCCCCACATACAGCTATCAATGGACTTCTCAAAAGAAACCTCACAGGCCCGGAGAAACTGGAATAATATATTCAAAGTCCTGAAAAAGAATCTGTCAACAACAAATATTCTATCCAGAAAAGTTATCCTTCAGAAATGAAAAAGAAATAAAACTTTTTCAGACAAGCAAAAACTGAGAGAATTCAACACTATTAGACTGCCTTACAAAAAACACTGAATGGAGTCCTTCAAATTGAAATGAAAGGATGCTTATTAGTAACATGAAGATATATGAAAATATAAGACACACCTGGTAAAGGTAAATATATAATCAAATTCAGAATATTCTAATACTGTAATATGGTGATGTGTTAGCCACTAAACTATAGTATAAGGTTAAAGTACAAGTGTATTAAAAATAATCAGAGGTACTATAATTAGTTAATGAGTGCACAGTATAAAAAGAGGTAAATTGTGATATTAAGAATATAAATAGGGAAAATAAAAGAATATAGGTTTTGTATACTGTCAAAGTTATCATCAGTGTAAAATAGACTGTTATATCTAGAAGTTTTATGTAACTTTTTGATACCCACAAAGCAAAACTTACAGTAGATTCACAAAAGATGTAAGAAGGGATTCAAAGAATACCACTATAGAAAATCATCAATTCACAAAAGAAAGAAACAAGAGAGGAACAAATGGAAAAGGGAATTACAAACAGCTAGAAAACAGTGAATAAGATGACATTAATAAGTCCTTACTTATCAAGAATTACTTTAAATGTAACTGGATTAAACTCTCCAGTCAAAAGACATAGAATAGCTTGATGGATTAAAAAAAAAAAAGACCCAGCTGTATGTTGCCTATGAGAGATTCACCTCAGCTTTAAAGACACACAGTCTCAAAGTGAAGGAATAGAAGAAGATATTTTGTGTAAGTGGAAACCAAAAGTGATCAGGAGTACCTATACTTATATTAGGCAAAGTAGACTGTCAGCCAAAAACAGTAACAAGAGACAAAGAAGTTCATTATGTAATGATAAAATGATCAATTCAAGAAGACATAATCATAAGTATATATATACCCAACATTGTAGCACCTAAATATATAAGGCAAATACTTACATATCTGAAGGGAGATCATCATCATCATCATCATCATCATCATTATAGAGTACAATAATAACCAATTGTCTTCATACCCCACTTTCAACAATGGATAGATCAACCAGGCAGAAAATCAACAAGGAAACATTGGACTTGAAACATAATCTAGACCAAATGGACATAACAGACATCAACAGACCATTCCTTCTAACAGCAGCAGAATGTATAATCTTCTAAAGAACACACAGAACATTCTCAAGGACAGATAATATGTCAGGTAACAAGTCAAGTCTTAGCAAATTTAGGAGGATTGAAATCACACCAAATTGTTTCTGACCATAATGGTATGAAGCTAGAAATAGGAGAAAAAGCTGGATGATTCACAAATATGTGGAAATTATACAATATACCCTTGAACAGCCAACAGGTCACAGAAGAAATTTTTTTAAGTTTTGAGACAAGGAGAAATGGAAACACAACATGCATACCAAACCTATAGGATGCTGTAAAAGCAGTTTTAAGAGCAAAGTTTATAGTGATGGATGCATACATCAAGAAATAAGAAAGATCTCTAAACAACATAACTTTACACCTCAAGGAACTGGAAATAGAGAAACAAACTGAGGCCAAATTAACAGAAGGAAGGATATTACAAAGATCAGAGCAGAAATAAATGAAATAGACACCAGAAAAATGATAAAAATATCAATGAAATGAAGAGCTTGTTTTTTGAAAAGATGAAGTTGGCAAACCTTTAGCTAGACAAAAAGAGAGAAAACTCAAATAAAATCTGAAATAAGAGATATTACAACTGACCCCAGAAATACATAGCATCATAAAAGACTACTATGAATACTTACTTGTCGACAAATTACATAATCTAGAAAAATGAATAAATTCTAAGAACACAATTTACCAAGACTGAATCAGGAAGAAATAGAAGGTCTGAACAGACCAATAATGAGAAAGGAGACTATAACAGTTAATCTAAAACCTCCCAACACAGAAAAGCTCAGGACAGATGGCTTCACAGGTGAATTCTAACCAATATTTAAAGAAAAATAATGTCAATCCTTCTCAAACTCTTCAAAAATAATTAAATGAAAAGGGATATATCTGAACTCATTTTACAAGGCAGGAAATCACCCTGATACCAAAACCAAATAAGGACACTACAAGATAAGAAAACTACAGACCAAAATCCCTGATAAATATAGATGGAAATGTTCTCAACAAATTGTTAGCAAACCAAATTTAGCAACTCATTAAAAGGATCATATGCTATGACTAAGTGGGATTTATCCTTGGGATACAAGGATGGTTCAAACATATACAAACCAATAAATGTGATACACCACACTAATAGAATGATGGATAGAAATTATACTATTAATAAATGTAGAAAAAAAGCATTTGACAAAATACAATATCCTTTCATGATAAAATGCTCAGCAAATGGATTATATACAAGGAACATACCTCAATACAATAAAGGCCATATACAACAAGCCTACAACTAACATTATACCCAGCAATGAAAGATTGAAAGCTTTTCCTCTAAGATCAGGAATAAGACAAAAGTGCCAACTATCACCACTCCTATTCAACATAGTACTGAAGTACTAGCCTGAGCAATCAGGCAAGAAAAAGAAATAAAAGGCATCCAAATTTGAAAGAAAGAAGTAAAACTCTATTTGCAGATGACATGATAATATGTTTAGAAAACTCTAAAGAATCCACCAAAAAACTCTTAGAACCAATGAACAAATTCAGTAAAGTTCAAGGAATAAAAGCAACATACAGAAATCATTTGTATCTAAACACTAATAACAATGTCTGAAATAGAAATAAGGGAAACAGTCTCATTTACAATTACATCAAAAACAATAAAATATTTATAATTAAATTTAACCTAGAAAGTGAAAGATTTATAAACTAAAACTACAAGACTTTGATGGAAGAAATTTAAATAGACACAAACAAATGGAAAGACATCCAGTGTTCATGGAATGCAAGAATTAATATTAATATTTTTAAAATATCCTTACTACCCAAACTCTTGTATAAATTCAGTGCAATCCCTAACAAAATTCCAATAGCATTTTCCAAAAAAAGTGAAAAATCAATTTTAAAATTTATATGAAACCACACAAGAACCTAGATAGCCAAAGCAAAACTGAGAAAGAACAACAAAGCTGGAGGTATTATGCTTCCTGATTTCAAAAATAAATAATTGGACTACATCAAGCTAAAAAAAAGCTAATGAACAGCAAGGAAACAACAAAATTAAGAGGAAACCTATGGCATGGGAAAAGATATTTGTAAACCACATAGCCAATAGGGGTTAATATCTAAAATACATAAAGAAATCCTGTAGCAAAACAAACACACAAACAAACAAAAACAAGCAGTTTAATTAAAAAATGGACAGATGAACTAAAGGTATTTTTGCAAAGAAGATATTTAAATGGCCAACAGGTAGGCAAAAAGTGTTCAACATCATTAATCACCAGGGAAATGGAAATCAAAACCACAATGTGATTTCACCTCACACCTGTTAAAATGGTGATTATTAAAAAGACAAAGTATTGGCGAGGATGTGGAATAGAAAAGGGAATATCCTATCGTAGCTACCTTGTTGGTGGGAATATAAATTGGTATAGCCACTATGGGAAACAGCATGGAGTTTGCTCAAAAAATTACAAACTGCAATATGATCCAGCAGTGGTACTTCTGTAGCATTATTTATTTCTAAAAGAAATGATAACAGTATCTTGAAGATGTATGTGCCCTCTGATGTTCATTGAAGCATTATTCACAATAGCCAAAATATGGAAACAACTTAAGGGTCTGTTAGCAGATGAATGGATAAAGAAGGGGTGTGTGTGTGTTTGTGTGTGTGTGTGTGTGTATACACATAGTGGAATATTATTCAGCTGTGAGAAGGAAGGAAATCTTTCCATTTGCAACACCATACATGAACCTTGAGGGCATTATTCTAAGTGAAATAAGTCAGACAGGAAAAGACAAATACCGCATGATACCACTTATATGTGGAATCTAAGAAAGTTGAATTCATAGACGTAGAGAGGAGAATGGTGTTTACCAGGGGCTGAAGGGTGGGGGAAATGGGGAAATGTCAGCCAGAGGTTACAGATTTCTAGTTACAAGATGAACAAATTCTAGGGGCGCCTGGGTGGCTCAGTCGTTAAGCGTCTGCCTTCGGCTCAGGTCCTGGTCCCAGGGTCCTGGGATCGAGCCCCGCGTCGGGCTCCCCGCTCCGCGGGAAGCCTGCTTCTCCATCTCCCACTCCCCCTGCTTGTGTTCCCTCTCTTGCTGTATCTCTCTCTGTCAAATAAATAAAATCTTAAAAAAAAAAAAAAGATGAATGAATTCTAGGGATAATGTGTATGAGGGTGATTAGAGTTAATTATACTGTATTACGTACTTGAAAGTTGCTAAGAGAGTAAGTTAAATGTTCTCACCACAAAAAAAAAAAAAAGGTTATTATATGATGTGTTGGAGATGTTAGTTAATGCTATGGTAGTAATCATTTTGCGAATACGAGTGTAACAAAACATGGTGTATACCTTAAACTTACACAGTGTTTTATATCCATTGTATCTCTGTAAAGCCGGGGTGGAGGTGAAGCACACAAAGAAAAAAATATTAGAAAAGAGTACACTAGGCAAATGCTGACTAAAAAAACCACTGGAATGGCTGTTCTAGAACCAGACAAAATAAACTTTAGGCAAAAAAAAATTGTCAGTACATTAAAATTATAATGATAAAATGCTTTAGTTTATCAGATCAATATACTAATTACAGACTTGATTTATCTGTTAACACAAACACACAGCTTATCAGTAGAAATGAACAAATCCACCTGCAAAGGGGAATATCAAATAGGTTTAAAATTATATAAAAAATTAGTTATGAACAATGTAAGTGTGTAGGTATTTTTATGCATAATATATAAATAATATCAAACTCATTGTGCATATATTGAATTTTGTATATGACTTCATCTAACAGTTATTACACTTTCTTTTCAAATTACACTTTACGTTTTACCTAGTTGGCCATGTTTTAGCCTGAAGACTACAAATAGTTTTTAAAACTCAGTATTATAGTCCACGTTTTGAGCACATTATAATTATATTTGAACTCAATAACAAAAACATTGATTAAAATATCAAACATTTAGAATTTTAAAAGTACACTTTAAATACCTAATCATTTAAAGAAGAAAACAATGTAAAACTAAAACTACTTTTAATTGAATGTTAAAGAAATTTCTCCACGTCACACTTGTAGGATGTAGCTAAAATAGTACTTAGAAGGAATTTTATTACCTTGAATGTGTTTACTACATATAAGTAAATGTACTAAACATCTAATTTAAGGGTTTAAAAATGAAAGTAAAACAATAGGAACACCTGGGTGGCTCAGTGGGTTAAGCGTCTGCCTTCGGCTCATGATCCCAGGGTCCTGGGATTGAACCCTGCATCAGGCTCCCCACTCAGCGGGGAGTCTGCTTCTCCCTCTGCTTGCCACTCCCCCTGCTTGCGCTCTCACACTCTCTGACAAATAAATAAAATCTTTAAAAAAGAAAACAAAACAAAATAAAATAACTCCAATGAAAAGAGAAGAAATAATGACCTCAAGTTGGGAAATCAGTGAGATTCAGACAAATACACCTGCAACAAGCATAGTGTCTTTTCTTTACAATGAAAAGACTAATAAGATGCAGAAATTTGGGGGGTGATCGAACTCATATTAAAAAAAGAATCTTAGGGGCGCCTGGGTGGCTCAGTCATTAAGCATCTGCCTTTGGCTCAGGTCATGATCCCAGGGTCCCGGGATCGAGCCCCGCATCGGGCTCCCTGCTCAGCGGGAAGCCTGCTTCTCCCTCTCCCACTCCCCCTGCTTGGGTTCCCTCTCTCGCTGTCTCTCTCTCTGTCAAATAAATAAATAAAATCTTTAAAAATAAATAAATAAATAAAAATAAAAAGAAAAAGAATCTTAATTCAGAAAAAGTGTACATTTTTTTAAAAGATTTTATTTATTTGAGAGAGAGCACAAGCAGGGGGAGGGGCAGAGGCAGAGGGAGAAGCAGACTGCCCGTGGAGCAGGGAGCCCGATGCAGGGCTTGATCCCAGGACTCTGGGATCCTGACTGAAGAAGGCAGACACTTAACCAAAAGAGCCACCCAGGCGCCCCAAATAAGTATACATTTTAAAAGGTGGTAAAAGAACACTTTGAAAACATGGTAATAATCCTCTCTGTAATGTAGGTTAACTCTATATGTCCTGGAATTTATCAAAACCTACTCAAGAAATATGAATGTGTTTGTTATCATTGAAGAAATTAACTCATTATTTTAAAATCTTTTCACACACAGGAAGCCTCCCCAATCCTCTTGATGGTACACATAAAATTTTACCAAACGTACAAAGAATTATCATTTCGATCCCCTCTAGATTCCTCCACAAAAAGCAAAAGTCGGAGTACCTATGGTAAAGAGAATGATTGTCCCTCAAAGATATCTGCATCCTGAGCCCAGGACCTGTGAACATGTTACTTTACACAGCAGAAGGCACTTTGCAGATGAACTAAGAACCTTAAATACACCAGATTATTTAGAGGGACCCAGTGTAATTCCCAGGGTCCTTCAAAGTGGGATAGGGAGGCAGAAGAGGGGTATCAAAGAGATATGGCAGGGAAAGCAGGTTCCAAAAAGCTGCTATATGATTGGCTTTGGAATTGGAAGAAGGAGCTCTGAGCCAAAGGAAGGTAGCCTCTAGCAGCTCAAAAAGCAAGGAAATGAATAGTCTCTTAAAGGCCTGAAAATCATACAATCCTGCTGACATCCTTGCAGGAGCCCAGCCAGACCCATGTCAGACTTCTAACCGGCAAAACTGTAAGATAATAAATTTGTATTGTCTTAAGCCATTAAGTTTGTGGTAATTTGTTATAGCTGTAATAGAAAACCAATACATTCCTAAGTGAATTTATGAAGCTAATACATTCTTTTTTTTTCTTTTATTTATTTATTTTTTTATTCTTATGTTAATCCCCATACATTACATCATTAGTTTTAGATGAAGTGTTCCATGATTCATTGTTTGTGCATAACACCCAGTGCTCCATGCAGAACGTGCCCT
>NC_138375.1:126075767-126101394 GCF_054177405.1 Leptonychotes weddellii | reverse complement strand
AATTTTAAAGAGAGAACAACTTATATATATATGCCAAAAATACAGGTAACTACTATGAAGGGATAGAATATGACTCTAAAAATGAAAATTAAAAATGTTTTTTAAAAAAGGGATTGATAAGATGTTGGTTGAAAAAGGGAAAAAGAAAAATTAAAAAAAAAAGACAGTTAAAAAAAATTAACTTTGAAAGACTAAAGAATCATGGTAAAAAAGCCATGGATTCTGTGTGCATTATTCCCCTCGCGCTGGAGTTCTGCCGTTCTCATTGATTGGTAAACTTGGTCTTGGCTGGCTGTTCTTGCTGATCTTCTGGGGGAGGGGCCTGTTGCTGTGGTTCCCAAATGTCTTTGCCGGAGGCGGAATTGCCCTGCCCTTGCCTGGTTTGGGCTAAGTAATCTGCTTGGGTTTGCTCTCCAGAGCTTTTGTTCCCTGCAAGCTTTCTGTACAGCTTTGGAGGCCAAGAGTGAAAATGTCGGCCTCCCAATCTCTGCCCTGGAGGAGCCGAGAACTTGGGGCCCCGCTCCTCAGTGCGCCCCCAAAGAAAAGCAGTCAGTCACTCCCGTCTCCCCGGTCTCTAGCGTTTCTATCTCTGACACCCGACCCTGTGTGGTCTCCAAACCCAGCAGATCCCTGCGGTGCGCTCCCGCGCTGCTCCTCCCAGGGGAGGAAGGGGAGTCTCCCTGGATCTGCCGCCTGTTGGGTCCCTGCTGGAGGAGCAGTGGCCCGATTGTGCCGCGGATCACGGTTTATGAGAACCCCGAGCTGAGAACCCGTGCCTCAGCTCCATCTCTGCAGCCGGCTTCCCCTCTCCGATACCCGGGAGCTCTCCTGCACTCAGGCACCCCTGGTTTTTCTGTGACCCCGAGGGTCCTGAGACCACACTGTCCCGCAAGGGTTCCACCCCCTGCTTAGCCACTGGAGCGATGTCCCTCAGTGGAGCAGACTCTAAAAGTTCCAATTTTGTGCTCCACGGCTCTATCACTTGCCAGAAGCGGCCGTAGGAGGCCCCCTCCCCCGCCGTCTATCCTCCCAAATATCGCCTCGGGTTCACTTCTCCGCACGTCCTACCTTCCAGAAAGTGGTCGCTTTTCTGTTCGGAGAGTTTTTGCTATTCTTTTCTTCGATCTCCTGTTGAGTTTGTAGGTGTTCAGAATGGTTTGATCCCCATCCAGCTGAATTCCTGAGAGGAGACGAAATCCAGGTCTCCTACTCCTCCACCATCTTTGGCAAATAAATAATTTTTAAGTATTAAACTAATCTTTCATTTCTGGAGTAAATCCCATTTGGTTGTGATATGTTATACATTTTATATATTACTGGGTTTAAACCACTCATATTTTAAGGATCTTTTGCATCATTCTCTATGATGTTTTTTTTTTTTTTTTAAAGATTTTATTTATTTATCAGAGAGAGAGAGACAGAGGCAGGCAGAGGGAGAAGCAGGCTTCTTGCTCAGCAAGGAGTCCGATGCGGGACTCGATGCCAGGACCCTGGGATCATGACCTGAGCCGAAGGCAGTCGCTTAACTGACTGAGCCACCCAGGCGTCCCTCTATGATGGTTTTTAGTCTGTGATTTTCTTTCTTAAAATATCTTTGCATAAAAGTTTGCATAATACTGGTATTATTGTTGATATTATTTTTCCTTAAAAGTTCATGTAATTCATCAGTATGTAATGTAATCAGCTAATAATGAAAAATAAATGGTATATTTTAAAGTATAGAGGATAATAAGGCAATTTTTATAAAGAACTATTTTTCCAGTTTTTAATTTTTTGCTTTCATTTTCATGTTATTGTTAGTGTTAGCAGTTAAGAAAAAAAGTGAGAGAATAAAAATAACATTCTACAAAATTATCATCAGAGTATTTTATTGTCTCTGGTAAGTGTACCTGGCAAGACAAAATAGAAAAACAGTACCTACAAAAGAGATCACTCAGGTGTAGTATTAATATAGGAAGTCATTCATTCTGACTCCTTCCTATCAAGGACAAGATATTAAGGTTTGAGAGAGTTTAGTGGTTAGGGGGAATGGGATGGTATAATCTATTTAAATGAAAGGAGAGTTTATTCACCCATTAAAGATTATGTAGATGTCACTATAATCTTCCTTGCAATGAGAACTTTCTCCTAGCTAATGGTAACTTTTAAACAGGGATAGATAGAAAATCAAATACTTCTGTCTTTCATACTCTCTTTCCCTATTTTGAGCCCAGTTTTCTCATCATTAGAAAAGTATAGATTAGTTTATAATCAGTAATAACTATTTTTTATCATTTATCTTTGTCTACTTTTCTGTTGAGCTAGTTTAATACTGCAGAAGTTTAATCATACAAATACCAGCCCAATTAGCATGTTTTTAAATTTTTATTTTATTTTTTTATTTTTTAATTAGCATGTTTAACACACACAACACACACACGTTTGAAAAACACCAAATGCACTAATAGTGTAAAATATAAAAACAATAACAATGATAATAATAAGAGGGAAATAGAGGAAAAGATAGAGCCCTCAAGACTTAATTGCATACAGCTGTGCAGTAACTGGTCCTTGTCCTGTTATTATACCATTTTCCATGTCTTTTACTGCTCCTCAGCTCTTTAGCTAGCACTTTTGGACACTTTTGCCAAATAGAGTGGCTTACACTTTTATTCTTCAAGAATATGAGCAATTTAGAGTTCTACCTGGCTACATTTGTTATAGCATCCTAAAATATTTACAACCAAGCCTATTTCCTTCGATATTGGGTATTAGTCCAGACCCTGTGACCTTATTTTCTGCCTGATTCCATGACATTAATGGTTCAACATGGTCAGATGATAGTTTTAGTTTCCAGTTATTATCAGTCCTGGTTTTTAGTTGAAAACAAAGGAATCTAGTTTGGTTACTTTCAGTGGAAAGGTAAATATTAAGGAGTATAGACAGCTTTTACAAATACTGGCAGAGCTGAAGTAACAACTCTCTTTTGAGTCTTGAGGAATGAGCCTCTCCAAAGATGCTTCTGATTCTGCTACACTCAGACTGCTCTCATTTCAACGAGCCATCACAGAAGCTGCTGCTTCCAAGAGCATTCTGGTTCTGCCACAATACAACCAGCATAATAACATCCCATTCTCACAAAACCAGATTCTGGGTTAAAGTCCTGTGTGTGTGTGTGTGTACATCTGATGGACAAAGCAGTGATAACATACTGAGCCTTAACTGCAAGGGAGTCTGAAAAGAAAGTTTTTATTTTTCTGTCCCCTGCACATGAGAAGTGGTTTGGAATAGGCACTGAGTGAGTCATTCACAGTATACAAGACACTTGATGAAAAATATGCCTTCTCTGAATAAGTAAACCTTGAGTTTGCCACAGCCCAGAGTAGAAAACATATACAACATCCCGCAAGATAGCTCCCAAATTCGTAAATTTTCATCTTTATGTGAAGCCACTGGTGAGACTTCAATAAGGCATTCTCTTCCAGTACTTCCAAATATTGAATGCATGAAAATACCGGTGAATCTCAAACACACATGCCTCTTAGCTTATTTATTTCCTCATTAAGTGTGCTTATTATGCCCATGAACAATTGTGTGGAATATCATCATGATATATAGGGAATTGGGTAAATCCACGAAAGATGATGCCATCAGAAGTAAATTCAGAATAAGTGTCTTAGTGCTATTCAGAATAAGAAGAAAATTACTGTTCATTTCATGACGGAAGGGATCTAATAGAATCTATTGGCCACCAACACTTGCCACTTACCTTGATGCATGTTCCTATAAAGGAATCTCAAGGCTAGTTGATTTTCTAGAAACATGTACATTCAGCAGCCAAAGGGGGTTCCAGCAGTAATGATGGGATCATTAGTGATGGTAGAGTTGGCCTTGTTGAAGGCAGTCTGTGTAATTGTGCCCATGCATAGTCTACTTCCCTATCCCATGGCAGCTTTTTCAGGATCATTGAACAATGGCAAAGAAGGATAACTGATATTCGCAAATAGGTCATCTTACTCCTTTCATTTAAGACTCTTTCCTTGAGGGGTTCTTTTGGTGAGCATCTAGAGAATATTCAAGTTCAAAAACTGTCCTGAAAAGATGATTCACATACTCTTTCTCCAATCACATTGCCATTAAGCCTCCATCTATCATGTGAAACCCTGACCATTGGGCCACACTGTTAGCTACTGGCTGGTCCGTCTCTTCTTCTAGATGAAGTAGATAATAAAAGTGCACTTCTCAGAGTTCTTCCATTGCACTTCCAGAACACAACGATAGAAGCTGTAATACCATAAAGTTCTGTTTCTAAAAAGTAGACTTATTTTTAGTACCTCTCAGGATTTTGGATTTTATTCCATGACTTAGCCCAGAATTTTAAATCTGATTCTGAATCTTTTGTTATCTAATGCTATAAAAAAGTATGTTTCTCTAGACCCATGATATTTGCTTTAAATTTTCTGTAGTATCATTTGTCCAGTTCTTCAGAATTTCTACCTCACTGAGGTCAGTGGATCACAGGAAATAACCCAGTTCACTTGTTCTGACCCCATGTTCCATGAGCTGATTGCCATCTTAAAATAAGGAAAGGACTCAATACATTCCAGTCTTTCTTGGCATGACATTCCATTCTAAATATTCCACATGTCCTGGTTGTGGGGATGGAGTAACTGGAGGATGGGGTAACCGGGTGTGGGCATTAAGGAGAGCACATGATGTGATGAGCAATGGGTGTTACCTACAACTAATGAATCACTGAACCCTACCTCTGAAACTAATAATACACTTTATGTTAATTAATTGATTTCAAATTTTAAAAAATTAAATAAATAAATAAATAAATATTCCACATGTCCCTGCATATCTGTTGCATACAATTCACTGTCTGGTATCAATATCTGTATAATTTAAGTTTCCTTTTTATTGACAGGTGACAGAAACCACCTCTGGACAAATTACTAACAGTAACAAGACAGTTTATTTGGAAAAAGAGCTGGGGTAGAGAATAGGAATCATGGGAATAACTGAGGAAGTGAAGCCAACAGAGAGATTAAATGAGGAAATTTGTGTTGATGTCAACAAGAATACATGTATCTTCTCTTTAGGGAGTGTCCATCAAAGTATTCTACTCCAGTGAATGTCTTGATGTTACATTGCCCAATTTTCAAATTCCTTGGATAATATCTCTCATTGGCTCATTTTGGCACAGTTTTTAAGGGAGTAAGCTTCAGAGAACGGAAAAGAAGTCTCATGGCAGTTAAGAGTCTAGTGGGTCTCCTGGGTACGGGTCTCTCCCTTTACAGAGAAAAGGGAATCACTGACATGAGGGTTCCATCAGAATGTCTTATAGTCTTTTCTCATGCCCTTAAGGATAGGATAGAAAGGCGCTAATGGGCACAAGTCATCTTCAACATTTCTAAGGCTCGTTCCTGTATAAGCAGAATGCATTTCCTCTCTACTTTTTTCCTAAAGTTCATGGTTATGTAAAACTGTCATTTTTGTCTAGTAAATTCACTGACACACTAGTCTCTCCTAAAGAGTTTACATAGTGTATTCTTTATGAGTGTGTTTGTTCAATAAGTCATTATCAAATATTTTTCCCTTGTAAGGTTAAACTACTTATTTCAGCTAATTTAGAAGCTGTAAAATATTTCAACCATGTAAAATCAATGAAATGTATATTTTTATAGATGAGAATTCTTTTTCACTTGCCTGCAGCTTTTATTTGCATTTTGAAGATTTATCGAAGTATGCTGAGAGCAGAAAATAGCACTCAGGGTTCTGAGATAACTAGGTAAGTCATAGGGTTATTGGATATATTCTGGAGAAAGTTCCAGTAAAGTAACTAAAAAGGAAATTACTAGACAGACAGTGTTAATGGTGTTAAACAAATTCAAGAAAGACACTAGTGGCAAGACTCTGGCACCAACATCATTTTTAACTTTAGTCTTAGGCTCCAGAGCACTTATATTCATCCCATGGCCATTTGATCACCATCTGAGTTGGATGTTGCCTTAAAAAAAAAAAATAATAATAATTGTGTAAAAGTAAAAAATACCAAACTATTGCTGAAAGAAAAATGACTGTGTCATCCCTAACGGAAGATAGATGGAATAACTGATAGGTTCATCACATTCTTGATTTTATTTCCAACTCATTAAATAACCTCAGTGTTTTTATTCCTTTCCCTATTGTACTTTCATATCATTAGTTTGACTATGTAATCCTATTGCTTGGTCTTTGAGGCATTTTGGGGGAAGAATCCAAGTCTTTTCTCCTCTATTCCAGATGTTTGCAATAATGTGTGACTGACATGAAGTCTAACAGTAAAAGGATATTTTTTCACAGGAAGTAGTTTGTAAGTCACAATAACTCAGAGTACAAAGAGGCAAGGTTAAAAGACTTTGTTGTAAAGTTAAAGAATTAGCTGCTAATCCACACAGAGCTATGCCCATCAGATGATTAGCACATCCAGAAACCAAAGTTAGGAAAGGAAGCTTGAAAAGAATAACCTGAATGAAGTATTAGACCTAGAAACCTGTGTATGGACTAAGACATGATTTAAAACAAACTGAACATAAATATTATATTACCAAGATACAGTATTGGACAGTAAAATATAAAACACAATATGAGTCTTGAGACTATAGAGAAATTGTTCCTTCACTCTTTATTTCTATTTTATTTTTTATTTTTATTTTTTAAAAGATTTATTTATTTAATTGAGAGAGAGAGAGAGAGAAAGCAGGGGGAGGGTCAGAGGAAGAAGGAGAGAATCTCAAGCAGACTCTGCACTGAGCTCAGAGCCCAACGTGGGGCTCCATCTCACGATCCTGAGATCATGACCTGAGTCAGAATCAAGAATCGGACACTTACCTGACTGAGCCACCCAGGCGCCCCTATTTCTATTTTAATTAAATTCATTTACCTCCAAACTAAAATGAATCACAGAAAAACTAAGATGACATTTTTTGCTGCTAGTAGTTTTCACATCAAGACAGAGAACATTTGTGTAGATGGAGACATTAATTATATATTTACACATATAATTATATATATGATGCATATATATATTATATAAATATCTGCATTGGGCACAATGAAAATAAGGCATTTTTAACATTTTGAATGAAAAGTATTAATGACGGGGCACCTGGGTGGCTCAGTCGTTAAGCGTCTGCCTTCGGTTCAGGTCATGATTCCAGGTCCTGGGATCGAGCCCTGCATCGGGCTCCCTGCTCAGCGGGAAGCCTGCTTCTCCCTCTCCCACTCCCCCTGCTTGTATTCCCTCTCTCGCTGTGTCTCTCTCTGTCAAATAAATAAATAAAATCTTTAAAAAATAAAATAAAAAAAAGAAAAGTATTAATGACAAGGATGAGATTTATTGCTATAAATAAATGCATAGGAATTGTTTTATGTGGGTGACTAGGGTCTCCTGCTATAAATTCCAACTCCCCCCCAGGAATTTATAATAGATATCAGGACAAACAACTTATAGAGACCCATAAATATGAAATCAAATTGATTACTCACACAGTAAACCACTAAAGGACTTCCAAAGCTGAAGTGTTGAAACTCTGCAAGGAGCAAAGCAAAGAGAGGGTCCTTGTGGTGGCTTGGGCGTGGGTCCGGGGAAGAGTCCACATGCTTGGGGGTGGGGGGAGTTTGCAGGCGGGTTTGCCACTGACCTCACAGGATGAGTGGCACAGGGGGCTCATCGTGCTTGCCCTCTGTGGGGCAGCAGGAAAGATAGGTGGGAAACTAAAAGCTGTCAGAGCAAACATAAAAAGTGGTGTACAGATTAATTAACCCTATAAGCATGGGTTTATTTCTGGGCTTTCTATTCTGTCCCACTGATCTGTGTGTCTGTTTTTATGCTGGTGCTACACTGTTTTGATGACTGCAGCTTTGTAGTGTATCTTGAAGTCTGGAATTGTGATGCCACCAGCTTTGTTCTTCTTTCTCAAGACTGCTTTGGCTCTCTGGGGTCTTCAGTGGTTCCATACAAATTTTAGTATCATTTGTTCTAGTTCTGTGAAAAATGCTGTTGGTATTTTGATAGGAATTTCACTGAATTTGGAGGTTGCTCTGTGGTGAGCATAGCATAGCATATAAACTTGTCCAATCATTATGCTATACAACAGAAACAAGTGTAACATTCTATGTCAACTGTACTTCAATTTTTTAAAAAATGGAGTCCAGTTCTTTTTTTAAGACTTAAAAAAATTTTTTTGAGAGAGAGAGAGCATGTGGAGGGAGGGGCAGAGGGAGAGGAAGAGGGGGAGAATCTCAAGCAGACTCCCCACTGAGCACAGAGCCCAATGTGGGACTCGATCCCACAACCCTGAGATCATGACCTGAGCTGAAATCAAGAGTCTGCTGCTTAACCAAATGAGTCACCCAGGTGCCCTGGAATCCAGTTCTTTACTATAAGAATAAATGTAGAAGATATCATGCAATATTTTAGAAACTGTAGTGAAGAGAGGAGATGGAGTAAGTAAAACAGGACTTTGAATTAGAGAGTGAGGTAAGTGAACAGGTCTGTCAGGTGAGAAAATCCTCTGTAAGGCTAAGAAGAACTTTGGCAAGGTCTGAGCGCTGTCTCAGGGAGAGACTTTTGTGGTGACTCTGGGAGTGATGAGACGAGGAGATGGGCTGTGCTAAATTAAGAAGTATTTGTAAAAAATTTGAGAATGCCTTAGTACAGGTCCCCTTAACTGATGATAATTTAGAATGATAAGAACAGGAAAAGGGAAGATCATAAGTGAAGGTTTCTCAGGGAAACGTCTGAAGAAGGTAGAATTATGATACACATTTTCTCTACTTGGCTTACTAGGTCTGGCATTCCATTGGATGTTTGGATTGATAATAATCACCTTTAGTAGAACAGTATATTTAAAATAGCTTGAGGAAAATTATGCTTTCCTGAAAAACACTGTTATCTACAAATACTTATAATGTGTGCCCTGTATACATTGTGTTAGATACTTTAGTATGTATAAGGATTGATATTTTCAAAAGCATGATTATTTAACATGTAAAACATTTTTTATCTAGAAAAATAGGCTTTCAGTGGGATAAATTGCATAATATAAAACCTGACTCTTTTCTATATGTTCTATTCAGTCAATGTTTTTCTTTAGGATAAGTTGCACTTTTTATCCCCCAAAACATTTTTTTAAAGATTATTTATTTATTTTTGCACACACGCGTGCAAGAGAGAGAGAGAAGGAGAGCAAGCACAGAGTGACAGGTAGGGGCAGAGGGAGAAGCAGACTCCCCACTGAGCAGGGAGCCCGATGTGGGACTCCATTCCAGGACCCTGAGATCATGACCTGCTCCGAAGGCAAAAGCCCAACCAACTGAGCCACCCAGGTGCCCCTCCCCCAAAACTTTTTTTGCTAATTTATTTAGTAAAATATGTTTCATAATTTTTACATATTCTTTATAGAAAAATTCAGACTTACCTTCTATCTATCCCTGTATGAGGATTCTTTCTAGAATCAGAATAAAACTGAATAAAAGAAATGTTCACTGAAACATTATAGCTTCCCATTTTTAGACCATTCCAACAAACTATCTTAGTCCCCAGCAGCCTCTGAGGACTGAGTGCTGAGTGGTATGTGCTTAAAAGGAAGAGATTTTCTAGGCAATATTTTAAGATAGTTTTGTTTTGTTTTGTTTTGTTTTGCACAACTAAGAAAAAAATAATAAGTGGTCTCTCCTATTTCACAAAACAGAGAGTGAATCATGCAGCAGTGACATTGTTTGGGTAGTCTTCATACCTAAGACTCCAGGCGTACAAAGTTTACCTACAACCTGATTAAAAAATGGGCCAGCAATCTTAAAAAGCCCCTTACCCAAGAAGATATACAGATGACACATGAGCATATAAAAACAATCTCCACATTGTATGTCATCAGGGAAATGGAAATTAAAATGAGATACCACCACACACCTATCAGAATGGCCAAAATCCAAAACACTGCCAATACCAAGTGTGAGCAAGAATGTGAAATAACAGGAACTCTCATTCATTGCTGGTGGGAATGCAAAATTCCCACCAGCAATGGGGAAGCCACTTGGGAAAACAGTCTGGTGTTTTTTTTTTGTTGTTGTTTTTTAAACAAATACACACTTATGATATAATCCAGCAATTGTGCTCCTTGGTATTTACCCAAAGGAGTTGAAAACTTATGTCCATACCAAAACCTACTCATGAATGTTTACAGAAGCTTTACTTATAATTGCCAAAACTTGGAAGCAACCAAGATGTCCTTCGGTTGGTGAATGGATACATTAACTGTGGTACTTTCAGACAATGGAATATTATTCAGCCCTAAAAAGAAATGAGCTACCAAGTTATGAAAAACACAGAAGAACTTAAATGTCTATTGAAAGAAGCCAATCTGAAAAGGCTACAGACAATAGTATTCCAACTATATGACATCCTGGCAAAGGTTAAAAAAAACTATGGTGAAAGTAAAAAGATCAATGTTTGCTGGGAGTTGTGGGAAAGGCAATGGAACGACCTTGTATGATACTAGTCACTAGTAGACACATGTCATTCTGCTTTTTCCAACACCCCAGAATGTACAACATCACGAGTGAACCACAGTGTGAACCGGGGACTCTGGTGACCATGATGTGTCATTGTAGGTTCATCCATTATACTTAATGCACCATTCTGGTCGAGCATGTTGATAATGTGGAGGCTATGCCTGTGTGGGGGCAGGAAGTATAAGGGAATTTCTGTGCATTTTGCCCAATCTTGCTGTGATCCACAACCTGCTATGAAAAAGTCTAGTTTAAAAAATGAGTTTACCTTAGGTTATTATACATAGTAAACACTTACCAGTAAGCCTTTATTCCTACTAATACTATTTTTATAATCACTAATACAGTCTTCCGTTGACTATAAGACACACAGTGAATTTAAATTTCTTAATGTTCATTTAGCTCTAATGTTAAAGACAGGATAAGAAATAGGAAGAACTTTTGTACCATATGCACTGTGAAACCATATATTGCAGTTCATTAACTTATTTGGACAAGTGTTTTGCTAATATTATAATCCTCATTTGGGCGAGTTAGCTGTGTTTTTTCTCTAGGCATAGATTATATCCTGTATCTTGGTCTTCTTTTAATGCAGGATTTTGATAACAAGGAGGAATGGAAGAAGAGGGATAGGTCAACATATCCATAAATTAAACTAGAAAAAATAGCTCAAAATGTATTTCCATCAGAGTTATTCAGTGCTGTCACTCCTGACTTCCTTGTTACGATAAGTGATTATTACATAAAGCAATAGAGTTCATCTTCCAAGATGGTGTTCCTTTATTAGATAATTATATTCGTTGTGTATATAAGAGGCACATATTTCTTTTTATTTGAGGCACATTGGGTTATGATGGGCACATCCTAAAAATTAGAATTTTCAAAGGCCGTGTAGTTACTGCCTGTCATATTACTAAGCAAAGGAAGATGTTTACTTTTTTTGGGTACCTTTCAATTTATAAATAATTTAAATTTACTTTCTCTTCATCCAGTCCACACCAGATTGTTAGAATCTCAAATTCCTTGCGCGATTTATCATTTGTTGAGGTACATGGTGCTTCTTTTAAAAAAAAGACACAAATCAAAACTTTAAAGAATTACAAATTACATTACACATACACAACTTCTGTCAATTCCATCACAATCAAAACATAGCCAGCTGCTTCTGAGATTATATCAAGTGGCAATTAAAATAGCACCAATACTGTTACAATCCAGTTAGGTACAGAAAAATATTTTATCTGGAAAAAGCAAGAAGTATATTTAGATGGCTGGGATTTATGTTCCACATTAAAAGAACAGATGCCTTGAGAGATGAATCTTTGGTGCCATCATGTCTCTTTGTGCAGACTGTTGGACATGATGGGGGTTGTGTGGGCCAGATGCCTTCCTTGTCCAACTTGCGTCCTCTAAAACAGTGGCCTCCAAATGCCTTCTGCAGACCATTAGTTCAGTAGAATACTAATAGGTATTCTGTCAAAAATGGGTGCTCTGGTCAAACGAGATTTGGAAGCAGCATGTTGAAGCTGCGCGTTTCTCTCTCCAGTGAACTGTCAGACTCTTTAATATACTCACACACATTATGGACCTTCTAGAGGAAATGCATCACTTCTCCCAAATTATTGACCTCTAGAACCTGCACCAGAGGTGTGTGGGACACCAGCAAATTGGGGAAGAAAAAACCTTCTATCAATATTTAATATTCGTTTGAAGCACCAAGGAAGTTAACACCAGGGAAGTCAGAATTTTGTTGGGCTTGTTGGCATTTTCCCCACAGTCTAATGGGCTTATTTTGGTATGCACGATGGGTATGAACTTGACTTTTTTCAGTGTGAAAGACCTTTAGTGGAACTGATCCAGAACTCTTTTTTTTTTTTTTTTTTTAAGGAGCACCTGCTGGGGTAACGTTGCTTGGAACTCACTTAGAGAACTGTTGTTCTAAATTCCATCTGTCATGTTTGTCATTCTTCTCATCTAAGGACACTGTAATGCTTTTCCTTCTTGGAACCTGCTGGCACTGGCAGGTCATCTGGGATAACTGTGGATTCGACACGGCTGCCTCAGGGCTCTGTGGTTAAAGAAGGACCCGGTTAACTCCCCAGATCACGTTAGGAGGACATGGAGACACCAAAGAGGTCTTCTGCTTTGAGCACTGGAGGTGGCGGAGCAAGGTGACCTGCATTAACCCAAATCTCCTCTCGCTAAGCCAACAAGAATCCTGCCTGGCACTAGAATTGACACCTGGCGTTAGGACCCAACCAAGACAAAATGGCAAAGCAGATGGTTAATTTTTTTTTTTTTTTAGCAGCCTCTTTCCCTGTCCTTTCTCTTCTCTCATCTCCTCATCTGTGTGCTCTCTAGGGCCCCCAGGCTGCTTTCCGTTTTATTCAGATCCTTCCTCTGCAAGAGCCCACTTCTCTCCACTGCTTTGAAATTACCTCCCTGCTGGGCCATGGCATTTCTGTATTCTCTCTCCAAATATTTAACTAAATGACAGTGAGTGAATTTTTTCAGTGGCTTTATCACATGAAAAGAAAAAGAACTGGAGCAGAGACAGCCTAATAGAAGGGAGCTACATGACTTAACAAAACAGAGAGATTTAAAACCAAAGTGCATGCAAAACCAAAGACATACAAAAGACAAGGAAGGCAGTTTGCCCTGAAGAACCCATAACAAGCTCAAAACCTTGAGGGACTGTATCTACCAGGAATTATGTGGAGCTTAAACCAGGATGATTGGTCAAAAACAGAGTCCTGCATTAAAAACAGAGCTACCCTATGACCCCGCAATTGTACTACTGGGTATTTACCCCAAAGATACAGATGTAGTGAAAAGAAGGGGCACGTGCACCCCAATGTTCATAGCAGCAATGTCCACAATAGCCAAACTGTGGAAGGAGCAAGACGTTCGTCAACAGACGAATGGATAAATAAAATGTAGTATATATGTACTATATATGTATATATGGAATATTACTCAGCCATCAGAAAGGATGAATACCCACCATACGCATGGACATGGATGGAACTGGAGGGGATTATGCTAAGTGAAGTAAGTCAAGCAGAGAAAGACAATTATTATATGGTTTCACTCATATGTGTAACATAAGGAATAGTGTGGAGCACCACAGGGGAAGGGAGGAAAAACTGAATGGGAAGAAATCAGAGAGAGAGACAAACTATGAGAGACTCTGGACTCTGGGAAATAAACTGAGGGTTTCAGAAGGGAGGGGGGTGGGGGAATGGGGTAACTGGGTGATGGGTATTAAGGAGGGCACGTGTTGGGATGAGTACTGGGTGTTATACGCAACTAATGAATTGTTGAACACTACATCAAAAACTAATGATGTACTATATATGTTGGCTAACTGAACATAATTAAAAAAAAAAAAAAAGTCCTGTAGACCTTTCGAGTTCATTACTATCCTTACCCCAGAAATCTAGAAGTCAGCATGCACTTTTCCTCCCCCCAAGCTGACAAGATTATTTTCTAAAGAAACTGAAAGAATCTCAAGGGGGAAATTCCTACAGATAGTCATAAATGAAATGAGGGTAATGAAAAGCCTGATGTATTTTATAAGTTGACTATAAGGAAGTCAGATGAACCAGTGTTTCACAAACTTACATGTGCATGCGAACCCCTCACATCTCACTAAAATGTGGATTCCAATTCATTCATTCTGGGGTATGACCTGAGTTTTGCATTTCTAATACTTCTGCATTTCTGCTGGTCCTTGAGCCATACTTTGAATGAAAAGGAATCAGACAGCAAGTGCCTGTGTGAGGGGAATAACCAGTTTGCTGCATCCGTTTAAATACTGGGAGACAGAGAAGTTATCAGCTATCTGAAGGAAGCTTCCTGCGTAAAAAAAACAGAGACCCAAGATAGATACTAGGAAGAAGAAGAAAAAGGAACATGAAAGATCTGGAGAGGCTGTTAAGTACAGAAGAAAATACTCTTCAAAAGAGTGAAAACTAAAAACCCCCTCTACATATCATCATGGAAATATGAAGTTTATTTATGAAACCAGAACAAGAGTCTAGGGAGAAATAAGAATCAGCAAGCAAGATAGGAATTCTAGAAATTTAAAATATATGAGAAAAATATCATTAGAAGTGTTGGAAAATAAAACCAAACGAATCTCTTAGAAAATAGTGTGTGTTCATGCCCACACATGCGTGCATGTGCACACACTCACCCAAAAGATTGAAAATAAGGAAGAATGGTTACAAAATTAAGAATCAACCCAAGAGAGTGAACACCTGAAAAATGGTAGTTTTAGTCAAAGAAAAATAGAAAGACATTATGAAGAGAATTATATAAGAAAAATTGTTGGAACTTAAGGGATGAGTCTCCAGATGGAAAAGGCCCACTGAAAAAGATCTACTTCAAGACACATCAATACAATGCACACCAAGGATGCAAATTCAACCTCAGAATCTAAAAGATAGTGTAATAATGTCATAAAAATACAGATAAAAATTATTTCCAGCTTAGAATTCTATATCCAGATCAAATAGTAGTCAGTTCTTATGACAGTATAAAGACATACTTAGATACGATGACCAAATAATTTAGCATCTGCTATGTATGCATTTATAGGAAGTTTCCAGAGGACCTGCTATTGTCAGATGAAGTATGAAACCAAGAAAGTAAAAAGACATGGGATTCGGGTGAAAGGTAGCTCATTAAAGGATACTGAGAAAGCAATTAATCTCCGAGATAATGAGAAAGAAGAGTCCCAAGTAGACAAATGGGTAGCAAGCCCAGAAAGCAACAGGTAGAATTGGATCCAAAGAATCAAGGACTCCAGATAAAGGATCTCTAAGGGAGAAAAATGGAAGGAATATATAAAAACTAATCACTGGTGTGGTGAATATTTCATATTTCTGAGAAAAGTATAAAAAGCACATTAGGAAAAAAAAAGTGAAGTAGGTTCATCAGTGATAATAAATGTACCACGCTGGTGGGGTATTGCTAATGCAGGAGGCTGGACATTGAGTGGAAAGAGAGAAGTGGGAAATTTCTGTATCTTCCTCTCAGTTTTTCTGTGAACCTTAAGTACTCTAAAAATAAATGAAGTCGTGACTTAAAAAAAAAAAAAAAAGGCAAGGGACACCTGGGTGGCTCAGTCATGATGTCAGGGTCCTGGGATTGAGTCCCGCGTCGGGCTCCCTGCTCAGTGGGGAGTCTGCTTCTCCCTCTCCCTCTGCCTGCTGCTCCCCCTGCTGTGCTCTCTCTGTCAATTAAATAAATCTTAAAAAAAAAATTCAGCAAGTATTAATTCTAGGAAGAAATGATGAGAGATACAGGATTGGAGAAATATCTGTAGTGAATATTTGTACTTGTTTCAGTGGGGAACAACAACTGCAAATTCAGTCATAACATTATCACTGACTAGTAGTTTAGCAAAAAATAAATCATGTAGGAGGAGGGTGGAGACACCATATGGGTGAATGGAGTATTTTCAAGTTAAAACCTCATCCACCATGACCAGAAGTAAATAGATCATCTGTAAAATTAATGAATCAAGAATTAACAGCACAAGCCCATTAATTAGAAATACAGAAATAGTATGGTGACTAACATAACATAATAAAATTTAAAAAATTAAAAAAAAAAAGAAATACAGAAATAAAGACCATAAACAATAGCTAGAAGAGTTGATGCTAGTTGCCTCCAAGAGGTAGGACTAAGGGGTCAGAAGTTAGACGGGGACTTGATTTTTCAATATAAGACCCCTAGAGGTATTTTTTAAACTATATGCATTCATTACTGTGATAATAATGTAGTTAATTTAAAAAGAAGCAAGCAAGGCGAGGGCCATAAGAAGCTCTGTATTTCTACTGTCATGAAGGTGGAGTCTTCATTGGGGCTGGTTGGAAGGGGGCCCCCATTTCTCAGCCACACTTGCCGGAAGTTATCTGGGGGTAGAATGATAAATGCTTACAGACTTGCCCCCCACGGAGAGCATAGGCCTCTGACTGGGGGCTTTAGGGAGAGGAGTCCAGTTCTTGGCTATGCCTACCTGGAGTGGTGTTCCTCTTTTTTCCCTGAGTTGGGAGGAAGTATGTCTTGGTTCAAATAGTAGCTCATTGTGCTTATTGAGTTTTAGTATATTTTCTTTAAGAAATCTTTCTTCTTCTTCTTCTGTATGCTCCTAGAACCATTTACAGAGACTTCAAAGATTGTCTTTTAAAAATAGTTTTCACCGGTTTCACTGGGGAGGCAGATCCACAGAACTCCTCATGCTGTTCTACTCGAAGTGATTCTCTAACCAGCTTTTGATTTTATACCATCGGCTCAACTTTTCTTAAATTCAGTTATTTTTTCTTTAAAACCGAGAATAATACTGTTCAATTTAAAAGGTTTTTGTTAGTGTTAAATAAAGCCTACATATAGGGGCGCCTGGGTGGCTCAGTCGTTAAGCGTCTGCCTTCGGCTCAGGTCATGATCCCAGCGTCCTGGGATCGAGCCCCGCATCAGGCTCCCTGCTCCGCGGGAAGCCTGCTTCTCCCTCTCCCATTCCCCCTGCTTGTATTCCCTCTTTCGCTGTGTCTCTCTCTGTCAAATAAATAAATAAAATCTTTTAAAAAAAAAAAAAAGCCTACATATAAAGTACTTATTTAACATAATGTTTGTCATGTGGAATACATTTTTTTAAAGATTTATTTATTCTAGAGAGAGAGAGTGTGAATGAATTGGGGAGGGACAGAGGGAGAAAATCTTTAAGCAGAGTCCCTGCTGAGCCTGGAGCCCCACAGGGCTGGATCTCACGACCCCTGAGATCATGACCTGAGCTGAAACCGAGAGTCTGATGCCTAACTGACTGAGCCACCCAGGCACCCTGGAATGCATTTTTGCAAAGAGTAACTATTATCATCTTGAATCAAAAGTGATCATGTGTTCTATATTCATTCATTCACTCAAATACTTTTTGAGTACAGCCATGTATGCTATTCTAGATGGTAGGAATTTTGAGCAAATCAAAGGCGATGACTTCATGGAGCTTACAATCTAAGGGACGAGAAACAACTTGGTATATAAAATAATGTCACGAAGTGCTAAGCATGATAAAGAACATAAAACAGGTTGAGTAACTAGAAAGTATTGGGGGCTACCAGATAAAAGGAGTTCCAAGTATTCTATTTTCTCCATTAAAATGTCAAGCTAGGGACACCTGGGTGGCTCATTTGTTAAGCATCTGCCTTTGGCTCAGGTCATGATCCCAGGCTCCCGGGATCAAGTCCCTTGTTGGGCTCCTTGCTCAGCGGGGAGTCTGCTTCTCCCTCTGCCTGCCACTCCCCCTGCTTGTGCTTTCTTTCTCTCTCTCTCTCTCTCTCTCTAACAAGTAAATAAAATCTTTTAAATAAATAAATAAATAATAAAATGTCAAGCTAATCTAAAATTTCTAGATTTTGGCATTTGAATGCCTTTTGTCTTCAGGAGTAGAGCAAAAATCTTTTTGTCAATTCCTGATTCTCAGTCTTGGATTTTTGGAAAATATGAAAACACACACACACACACACACACACACACACTGCTTAATACAATAACCATTAGACATTGCTTCTGCTCTTTTAAATTCAAACCTGCCTAAAAGTGGTAGAGACAGGCTTATAGGCTCTTTTGGTCACTTCTAATTCTGTACTTATATGACATAAAGACAGTCTATATATATGAACGGGAATTTGGAGAGCAAGGGAGAGACATTACACTAAAGATCCTATAAATCCAATAAAATACTAGTGGAGTTAAAAGTATTGGAGATGTTAGAATTTATTATTCTGATAAAAACATTTAAAAAGAGAGGGAAATATAAACTGTAATATAAGTTACTACTGAAGAGAACTAATTACTAACTTGATTTCTCTGCCTTAGTACACTCTTCAGAAGAGACGATATTCCCTAGACTTCTAAATCACAAACACAGAAAATCTCTGAGCACCCAACATTATCAGAGGGTGTGTGGTTATTATTAAGACATATGTCCTGTCTTCAAGGAGTCTGTATTATAGCAGAACAAATAAAACAAATCCAGAAATAACAATGTAAATCTCATATCCCCAGGCCACCAGCACAGGACTAGTGTTAAGACGAAGTTGGACTAAAGCAGCACTAATGTCTGAACTGTTGGACCTTCTTCCTTTGGTCTCATAAGAAGGTGGATAATTCAAGGGGCAATAATGATTTCCTGGATGTCTCCTACAGCCTTGTCTTACTCCTGATTGCCCCGACACCTCTCAGAGAATGAGGTGTAGCTGGAAGAGTCCCTAGTCTGCTGTTCCAACCGTGACTTCCCCTCTGCCTCAGTGGGATTGGGCACCTTCTCTGTGCATGGTCTTCCCTTGCCATGGTCAGGAAGCTGTATGCTGGGAGCTTGTGCAGAGGAAGTCCGCAAGTTTTTGTGTTACTGGAAGAAACTAGGGCATTTCATTGCACAGCTGCCCTTCCCTCTGAGACAGTAGCTGTGCTCACAAAGCCATTGCCACCATTCACAGCTGGCTCCCATCATGCATTGACCTTTTGCAACAGCCCCCCCGACAGATGCTCTTCTCACTGCTTGAAATAGCTTATTTTCTTCTCTCTTTACAGCTTCCGGAAGGTCTGGGCTGCAGGTTCCAAACTTACCTCTCAGTCTTGAGGAATTATCAATTACCTTGTTACTTCTTAAATTGCTGATCGTGGCTGACCTAAAATCCCCTCTTTCCCTTTACTAGAAGTCTCTTAGAAGTATATCCATTAAACACCAAATTATTCTTTTGGAGACTCACCTCTCCCTGGGGCAACTTCCAATTCTAATCAACCAATCCCTTTCCCCAGGGCTACCAGGAGATTTATTCTGAGAATTTTGGAAAGGACCGAATTGATCTGAAATACATTTGGAAGCTACGAAGGGCAGAACTTAGTGACTGATGGGATGTGAGTAATGGAAGGCTGCAAGGAGTTAGGGCAGCCTCCTGGATTCTGGTATACACCAGCGGTAGAAGACAGATGATAGAAATTCAAGAAGATAGGGAGCTAGCTGGTCAACAGGCTTTGGTAACCCCCAAGATTATGTTTCAAAAGTCATGACATCCGTCCAGCTTCAAAAGGGGAGGGTAAAAGTAGAGAGAAATTTGAACAGGACATGTGCGAAAGAAACAAAATGCAGGCAGTCAAGAAAGATGACCCTGGCTTGGATCAGTCCTATCAGTGGGTGCCACCCTAGACCCATGCCAGAACTTTCACTCAGGTGATAATAACCAGGAGTCTAGGCCAGAAGAGTCTTCTCATGTTGATGTAAAACTATTACTTGATGATAGGTGCATGGCAACTCTTTAAGAGCTGAAGTAGCAGATAGAATGGAAATGAGAAAGTGGGAGGTAGAATTTAGGGGTATGTGATCTGAGAATGAGAGTGAAGTTTAATGTTTCAGAGCTGGAGAGCTCTGGACCGTTTAAAGACTGGCCTGGAGGTAAAAGACATTGGAAATATAGGACATCGAGGAATTGTGTATCTAATGCATTAGGGCATTCTCATGGGGTTTGTATTAAAAAGAAATAGCCAAGAACTATGAATAAAGCAAGTGATTCAAAATCCCTCTTATGATGGTAACTAGGGTTAGGGGAGTACAGTAAATTATGGGGAAGATAAAAAGAATATGACATTCCACCCCAGCCCTGTCTAATAGAAATGTCTGCAGTGATGGAAATGCTCTATGTCTGCACGAATCAAATAATAGCCAGCGGACACACTTGCTACTGAGCCCTGGAATAGGACTAGTTTAATGGAGGCACTGAATTTTTAATGCTATTTAATTTAATTTTAATTAAGTTCAATTTACATAACCACATTAGGCTAATGGCTACCATTGGACATTGCAGTTCCACAGATTTGGAAGAACAATGGACTAAAACCATAAGGGCAAGGTAGTATATTGCCAATCTTACCACCAAACTGAGCACAGAATACAAGTGAACCCACAGTGTCCTCTACTTGTCTTTCCAGGCATCTTACTATCTACCCTACTCCTTCAAGGGTACAATGACGTGGAGACCAAAAGAGTAAGTCATGTTTAGGGAGCAGAGAGTAATATATTGTGGATAATTATAAGCTCTTGTTAACTAGGTACTCCTGATAAATATGTGTTGTTGTAGTCTTTATATACGCTATTTTTTTTTTCTGCCAGAATGTCTCTTAAGCTTCTTTATCTACAGCAGCAATTCCCAAAGTTTGGTCCACGAACATGAGGTGTGGGAGGAGTCCCAGGAGCCTTTAAGGAGGTCCAGGAGATCAAGACCATTTCCAGAATATACTGTGACTGCTTGCCTTTCTTCGCTGTGCTAACATGTGCAATGATATTACAAAAGATTTTATAAAATGATACATACACTTGGCACCAATCACAGCGATGGCAACAAAGTATACAAGTGATTACTGTATTTTTCATTGCCAGCACTTGAAGTTGGGGGGAGAAGAATTTTACTTAGGAATATCTTTAAAAAAGCAGTAAGATTCTTATTTTTATTAAATCATGACTCCTCTTTACTCAACTTTTAAACATTCTGTGTGGCAAAAGTACACGTAAAGCATTTATTCTGGACACTGAAATACAATGGTTATCCCCCAAACGTTGTGCAGTTGTTTGAGTTTTGAGAGGAACCCACCGTATTTTTTAATGAAAATGCATTTGAAAGAATAAAAGAAACCTAAGATTATTCAGAATCAGGTATTTGGCAGACCTCTGGAAAATGAACAAAGTGAGTTTATCATTTCAAGGAAAAGAATGGATAGTATATGTTACCAATGATAAAATTTGAAATTTGGCATCACGGTTGGAATTCTGAAAAATTTTTATTCGCCACTTAGGCTTGGCCATTTCTCAGTGCTTAAAAGACAGTTCTGATAATGATTGGGATATTTTTATACTGCAAATGAAAGGTGTCAAAAATGGAAAGTTCTGCATAAGTCTATGAATGAATATTTTTCAAATGGCCAGTGCACAGTGGTTCATGTAAAATATGAAAGTGCAAAACAGGCCAGTGCCTTTTAATGAAACAGTAAGAATAATTCATTGATACTGGTTTTGGATTGCACATTACAACTAACCTGTATGAGTTTACCACTTGTCAAGTGTTAGTGTAATATCAAAGAATGATATGCTCAATTATCTGATAAGGCTATTAAAATTATCTTCCCTTGTTCAATATATGCACTTGTGATGCAGACATTTCTTTACATACTTCATTCAAAACAACGTTCTGCAAAAGACTTAATGTAGAACTGATATGAGAAACCAACATCATTCCTTTAAATCAGACATGAGATTTGCAAAATTGTAAAACAATGATATTCTGACTTTTTGGGGAAAATGTGGCTATTTCCTATAAAAATATATTTTATGTGAACATCTAATGGGTTTTTATGGTTATTTGTAAATCAATTTAAAATATTTTATAAATTTTTTTTTAAAAAAGATTCTATTTGTTTGAGAGAGAGAGACTGAGAGAGAGAGAGCACAAGCAGGGCAGAGGGAGAGGGACAAGCACACTCCCAGCTGAGCAGGGAACCTGACCCAGGGCTCGATCCCAGGACCCTGGGATCAAGACCTGAGCTCTAGGCAGACACGTAACCGACTGCGCCACCCAGGCACCCCTATAAATTTCTTTTTCAAATTATAGTATGAAAATACTCAGAGATAAAACTCAGATAAACAAAACCTCTTTGGGATCCTCACTTACTTTTAAGAACATAAAGGGTCTGGAGATAAAAGTTTGAGAACCGCTGGTCTAGAAAAGTCTCATTGATTCTTCCAGAACGTGGCTCAAGCCTCAGTCTTAAAAAACCTTTTCTCCATCTCCCCGGCCACTCGCTCCCTCCCTGTTCTGCGTTTGTATAGTATTTGTATAATCCATGCATATAATCCATGCCAGTACATGTGTGTATTTTGTGTGCAAAAGAGACAAAGATGGACAAACTCATATACAGGTAGAATCAAGCAATAACCTTTTGTATAAGGGGCAGACAATGGTACCTTCATGGACAAAGACAAAGGTGCCAGTGGAGAGGGAAAATAAAAATTAAAAGAAAAATGCAGGACAATGAAGCAAGAGCATTTGCTTGATTTTTAAAAATACAGTTTGTGAAAAAAGAGTTAAAGTAGAAGAATTCATCTTAGAAAGCAGCAACTGTGTTTTTCTATCTATATTGAGAGAGGTTAGAAGTGAGAAACACTTCGTATTGGTGAAATGACAACTAAGGACGATGAGAGAGACCATGTTAAATGGCCTCATCCTTTAAAAAAAAAAAGAAAGAAAGAAAACTCCACCATCTACTAAAAGAAAAAAAAGGGAGGGGAACTTGGAATCATGACCATGAGACCATCCTGGCTAGGAAACCAACAGAGATGAAATAAAAGATTTGCAGCATGTCGAAGGGAGCGTGGCCATGGTTAGTGAGTTCAGATGTTTGTTAGAACCTCCCTGACCTTGCCCTTGACTTTCTCTTACAGAGCAGGGCAGAGAAAGCTACTGAGAGCCAAAGTCAAGTTAAGAACCAAAGTCAAGTTAAGAACCAACAGAGACAAAGCCATGGAAAAGGGAGCCAGTGAGCCCCCTGGACCGGCACGGAACTCTGCTACGAAGAAGTTTTACAGAGGGGTTGGTTTGTTGGCTTTACTTGGCACATTTGGCTGTACTTTTATGTTTTGTTTTATTTTCCATTTGGCTGTACATTAAGCATAAAGCAAATGATATGAATAACTTACTCTGGCAAATAATTGGTGTGTATTATAATTTTTGATGTCTGGCTAATGTCTAATTTAATTAAGAATAATGAGCAACTTTACTAATTATGACTCTAATTATAATGCTTTTATGGGGATAAGGAGTCCTCGGGGTAAAACAAACCCTATGCCTTAGTTCTAAGAAAATGGTATTTGTGGCTGGCATGTTGTGGAATCTCTTTGATTAGCAATCACCCTTACGTGGCATTGGTGAGGGTCCAGCAGTTCATGTAAATAAGTTATAGTCTTTTATAACAGTTATAAACTGGATCTCCTTAATTAAGTACCATACTGTTTTTGCCTCTTTTGAAAATTAACCAGTGTTTTTTGTTTCAGTCTTGTGACCCAAAAAAAGGAGTTAACATACAAGTTTGTGTATTTCCACCGAGAGACTTTTGATTCTTCTTCCAGTTAGCTCTTATATCCTCCAGTGAGTGTTCCTTGATTTCCCAAGGCTAGCCAGATACCTTTCTACTGGGATCCCATAACTATGTCAACTTCCCTCTTGGAATATATCATTTGGTATTATATCACTCATTTGGTGAATGAGTGCTTACTCATTCACTTGTCTGCATCTCTCAGACAAAAAAAATCCTAAAGGAGAAGATATATATTTTATTTATTATATCATCCTCAGAGCCAGACACAATGCCAGGGAAATACTATATAATTTGTAAATATTTGTGATCAAATTGAACACCCACAAAAAAATAAGAAAGTGCTAAAACAAGTCACAATAGCTTTAACCTAAGGTGGTCTTTCCAAGCTAAATAAAGGGCAAGGTGATGTACAGGGACAGGTTTCAATACTTATATTTGCATATGCAAGCCTTGTAGCTCTTTAGTGTGGACGCAGGAGGCTCTGAAGGAAGGATTACACAGACAACTAGTCTATCCATGTTCCTTTATTATTTAAGCATTTGGGGTCACATGTTATCTAACATATAGTCACATTTTTTGCTGAAATACTTGAAGTATTTTGTGTCACCTTCATCCTAATTGGGGATATTCTACTAGCCAGAGAATCTCTAAAACCATAATGAATTGTCATGCACCTCTCTGGATATATATTTAAATTAGAAAAAATATTCACCTAATTCAGTTAACACTTATTTTATTTTTTTAAAGATTATTTATTTATTTATTTATTTATTTTAGAGAGCGAGAGAGAGAGCATGAGGGGGAGGGGCAGGAGAGGGAGAGAAAATCTAAAGCAGACTCCACGCTGAGTGCGGAGCCTGACGCGGGGCTCAGTCTCATGATCCTGAGATCACGAACTGAGTCAAAACCAAGAGTTGGTCGCTTAACTGACTGTGTCACCCAGGTGCCCCTCAAATATTTATAGGTAATTTTAAATGATGCTTTTGAATATGCATTACATGCAGTTAGCACATTACTCAAAGATTACAGAAGAATATGCATAATAGAGGAAGTCTTCTTCCCTTCCACATTGTCCAGCCTCATAGCTTGATATGCTCAAGGCAAATACTGTTGAAGATTTTATAGATCATGTGTAAAATGGGAAATTAAGTTAGGTAGAATATATTTTTTAAATAAGTTCTCTCCTGACCCTTCCTGTTGGCTTACTTTCTTTTGTTAGTTGATCCTGTAATATCAGATAATTTCTCTTACACTATGTATTGTATCTACAACTTAGTATACAATATCTGTCTTTTCTCCTGGACCATAATTTTCATAAAGGAAGGTAAAAAATGTGCATCTTATTTCCAGGTGGGCTCTTACCCTTACACTGCCTTGCCCAAGTCTGATATGTAATGAAGTCTGGGTGAATGAATGGGAAGTAAATAAGTGTGGGTCAATCTATAAGACCAATCCAAAGAGAGAGAGAGAGAGAGAGAGAGAGAGAGAGAAACAGTAGTCAGTCTTTCAAAAAGAATAAAATTCAAGGAATTGTTTGCATAGTGATAGAGTTGCTGGTGAATCATTCCGGGATAATGAGGCAAACCCAAGATTAATAACAGCTGGAAGCATGACTAGTCTGGGAGCAGACAGCACAGAGGGAAGAGGTAGTGATACCAGATCCAAAAGTTGGGCTGCGTAAGGGGAGCTAGGACCATGGCCATCAGTGGTTGGGGTGCAGTGGGGGGCGGAGGGGTGGGCCTGTTCTGCAGGAGCTAAGGAGATGAAGCCCCTGCCAAAGATGTTGCCACAGTGTCTAACCCGAATATTATGCAGCCATCAAAAAAACCGAAATCTTGCCATTTGCAACGACGTGGATGGAATTAGAGGGTGTTCTGCTGAGCGAAGTAAGTCAATCAGAGAAAGACATGTAGCATATGACCTCACTGATACGAGGAATTCTTAA
>NC_138375.1:126067677-126075667 GCF_054177405.1 Leptonychotes weddellii | reverse complement strand
TGTACCCCTGAAACAAATAATACATTATATGTTAAAAAAAAAAAAAGAAGAAGAAGAAGATAGCAGGAGGGGAAGAATGAAAGGGGGGAAATCGGAGGGGGAGACGAACCATGAGAGACGATGGACTCTGAAAAACAAACTGAGGGTTCTAGAGGGGAGGGGGGATGGGAGGATGGGTTAGCCTGGTGATGGGTATTAAAGAGGGCACGTTCTGCATGGAGCACTGGGTGTTATGCACAAACAGTGAATCAGGGAACACTACATCAAAAACTAATGATGTAATGTATGGTGATTAGCATACCATAATAAAATAAAATTTTTAAAAAATTTTTAAAAAAGAGAGAGAAAGAAAGACTCCTGTTTCTCTTATGCTCACCTCCCTGGTTTCACCTTTGCCTAAACCTGCCAAGAAGCCAGTTGGCAAGAGAAGCTAGCTGGCAGGAAAATGGTGTTCCCTGTGATGTGGAACAGAGCGAGGATGAAAAGCACAGAAAAAAGGATTAGTGAAGTAGCAAATACCCAGTAAAATTGACCCTATAACTACCTGGCAGACTGATTTCCGACAGAGCCAGCCCATGGCCAGTGGGACACAAAGTACTTCAGTGTCGGTGAATTCAGTATAGATGTCTTTTCTGGCATTACTTATTTTAAGGGAACAAGGAACAAAATACGTCTCTTTCAAGATGAAAGTGTTACACAGACATTAAATCTGTGCATACTCATAAGATGGCACAGTGTATGAGAAAACACATACTAAGTAATTAATAAAATGAGTTACATCCGTACACAATAGAGAATCATGGTGAGAGTAATCATTTCTGACATGTAGAGTGTGTAAGGCTGCTAGAAACACAAAGAATAGAATAGCAAAAGTATTTTAATACTTTTGTGGGAAACATTTATAGCTTCTGGGATGTAAAAATGTGTGATCATAAAAGATCCTGTGTTTTTCTGACATCAACTTTATGGTCCAAGTAATAGATTTCAGCCATCAGAGGAAACATTCCAGACCCGTTTTTCATTGTTTCATTCTTAAAGAGCTGGAAATAAAATGAGAAAAACAGTTTGTCAGTTACATAATTATGGAGTGTTTTTAATAAGTATTTTCTGTGTCTAGAATAAAGAAAATATTATTAGGGTAAGAAAGATGCCCAATTATTGGTAAAAAAAAAAAATCTGTGTCTATGTGTCTATAATATTGGTGCATAGTATCCAAGGAAAGAAGCAAAGAACACAGGTGATGACTTATTTTTGTCTCCTGGTAAAATCTCCTATGAAAAACAAAGTAATGCAAGAAAAGTAAATTGTTTGAACTAATACTACCCAGGTCATCGAGTGGTGTGCTTTAACATTTCTGGGCACCTGATGTGAGCTCACTAAGTAAATGATTAATTGGATATATGAAATATTGCAGGTGGAAAATTTATTAGAGTTCATAAAATAAAATGTTTTCATTGTACAGGTGAAAAATTGAGACCAAGAAAGAACAGAAACATATTCAGGTTTATTATAGATTCATGACAGATAATGGAGTTCCTATTTTTAGTTTTTTCTTTCTTTCTTTTTTTTTTTTTAAGATTTTATTTATTTACTTGAGAGAGAGAGCACAAGCAGGGGGGAGAAGTAGAGGGAGAGGGAGAAGCAGGCTCCCCGCTGAGCAGGGAACCCAATGAGGGCCTCGATCCCAGGACCCTGGGATCATGATCTGAGCTGAAGGCAGATGCTTAACCAACTAAGCCACCCAGGCACCCTTGTTTTTGTTTTAAACTCCGAGTTAAAGTAGTGGGTAAGGCTACTGAATTTGCAGTCAGTCAGCCTTGGGATTAATTCAGAACTCTGCTACTTCTTGTGCAGAACTTCCACATGTAATTAAGTTCTTTCTTCCTCACTATTTTCATCTGTACATGGGGATAAACATTATGGAACTTAGGATGTTTAGAAAGATGGAATGAGGCACCTGGGTGGCTCAGTTGGTTAAACGACTGCCTTCAGCTCAGGTCATGATTCTGGAGTCCCGGGATTGAGTCCCACATTGGACTCCCTGCTCAGCGGGGGGTCTGCTTCTCCCTCTGATCCCCTTCCCTTTCGTACTCTCTGTCTCTCATTCTCTCTCTCTCAAATAAATGAATAAATCTTTAAAAAAAAAAAAAAGAAAGATGGAATGAGCTAATGCATCTAAAGCATTGAGCAGAGTGCATAGTAAGGACACGAAGATATTATCTTTTTCGTGTTCTGCCATACCCCAGACTTTACATCAAGCACTTATTATTCAAGCTTCTGAGTTGAAAAGTTGGTCTAAATTTCTATGGTGATCTCTAGGGAGCAGGGAGACAGCAGTCATTCACAATTTCCTGTGATATTTTCTTCAGGACCCACTCTTAAGATCTTCCTGCTATCATTGTGGTTTTCTTGTCCAAACCAACAATCTAGATTTATTGTTTCCTGATTAGTCTTGTTATCTAAACTGAACAGGCTACTCAGCAGCAAACTGACCACTGGAATTTTTAGTCTATTTGGACAAAGAACTTTGTAATTAGGCCTTACTTAAAGGTGTGGAATTAGGGAGAGTTCAGTGAGGACAACACTTCTGGCTACATGGTTTTTACACAGGGGCCTGGATATGAATGACAGTACCACATCAACACAAAACAAGCAAGAGAAGGCAGTAAGTATTCAGTGAGATGCTTTGTACATAATTGGTGCTCATAACTTTCTGTTACAATCAACTGGATAAAAAGAAATGGAGTTGTAATATGTTCCAGGCATGGTTTTTCTGGAGAATGTAGCAAACCTATCGAGGACTTTGCAAATGCCTAGCATTCAGTCAGAAATACATATATAACATCAGTAGCCAAAGTCAGGGCCTTGATAGGTAAGGGGTGGGTGCATGAGACTAAGGATGGTTGGTTATATTGAGGTAGAGGCAGTTGAAATATACCAACTCCCAGATTCCCCTGAGCCCTCTAGGCCTGTGGACGTAGTGTACTCTGCCTTATGAGAGAAAAGTGGTCACCCCTGTTCAAAGACATAACTGTGGCAATTGCCTCTCAGGACATCCTGACCTCTTCAGGATTATCCCTCAACTACCTTTCTTGCCACCATACCAATAATTTTGTCCAATCTGAGCATGACTTGAAAAGGGAAAAGCTCATTACAGGAAGCAAAGAGAGGAATGTTTTACCAAAGGAACGATCAGAGCTGCCTAATAGGACATGCCTCACACATGCCAAAAAGAATTGGAGAGTAGCCCTGTGAGTGGAGACTACAGTTACTGAACCAGAAGGGACAAGAATATAATTGTGGATAAGAGAGAGCTTTCAGTTTAAAGCACAAGTTTCACGCCTCAGGAATTAACCCCTGGGCACAGGCCTTTGGAGATGATTTTCACAGGCTTCTTGGATGACTCTTAGAAACTTGCAAAAGGTGATGGCCCACCTTAAGTGAGTTAGAGATGGCAGAACAGCTATGGGAGTGTGTGCAAGATAGATCTTCAGGCTCAGAGAGGAGCAAATGCTAGAATGAATCTGTTAGGTAAAATTGGAAGAGACTCCAGTTGAAAATGCCAAAGCAATAAAGGATGTGCTGGTGAACACCAGCATTCCTGAGCACCTCAATAATGGCTCTCCTCTGTATGACACAATTGACAGTGGATAATTCTGTCACTTAATGAGGTTGAGAATATCCCAGAATAGTCAAGGTCCGGGAGCAGCACTTAACCATCAAAAGCAACGTGGGTGTAATGACCAGAAAGGGCATCTAAGTCAAAATGGCAGCCTTGAGACATCTGACAGCTGGCTCATCTTTGGAGATGACTCCTAAAACGTGGTGTACTCAGAGGCAACCAACAAGAATATCTGTTTCATATATATAGCCTTGGTGGTGCAACTAATGTTTAAGAGCTCTTCGTGGGACCAGACTAGGTCACAGTAAGAGGCCAGTCTTCTTCTGAAACTGTGTCATGGACTGAATGTTTGTGTCCCCTCTGGAGTCCACATGTTGAGCCTTCCCCTCCCCACCACTGTGATGGTATTTGGAGATGAGGCTTTTGGGATATAATTAGGGCTAGATTGTTAGATGAGGTCATAGGGTGGATTAGGGCCCTCATAATGGGATTACTGCCCTTGTAAGGAGAGACTCCAGAGAGGCTCACTCCCTTGCTCTCTGTCTTTCCCTGTAAGGACACAGTGAGATGGGGACCACCTACAAGCCAAGAGAAGAGGCTTAGAATGAACTTACCTTTCTGGCATCTTGATCTTGGACTTCCCAGCCTCCAGACTGAGAAACAAAGGTCTCTCATTTAATCCACCAAGTCTATGGTATTCTGTTATTGCCTGTTTTCTTTATACTCCCTTGCTTTCCTTAGATTCTTCCATGCTGTCCTTGAGAGTACTCTCCCAGTCAAGAATCTCTGTCTTCGGCTCTGCTACTGTGGAACCCAACGTAGGATACTAATGTTTATTTAGTGTATGCCAGAAATGCCCACACTCGGTATACAGTGGTGAATAAGACAAGTATTTAGTGGCTTCATAGGGCTCAGAGCCTAGTGATCTCATTGGCATTATTTACTAAGCATTTTATTAATGGGATTTGACAGTTATTTATAAGCATACTTTTGTTCATTTCATAACATCTTTTAAAGTTTTATTGGCTTCTGGATGTATTGCTTTTTGATCAGAGAATGTGCCAAATACTATCTTACTTAGAGAAAGTGTACTAAGAGCTTAATACATTTTATACATATTCCAGAAATATTCAAAGATCGAGTATATTATTTGACTTCTTAACCTGTTCTTGTCTTATGCTTTTCTGGTATTGTTTCTTCAAGCATCCTCTTATTATTTTTCAAGTTAATTTTTGTTTTACTTGTTTTGCAGCATTTGATTAAATTAAATTAAATTCCCATATTCTTTGGTTCGTTCTCTCCCTCTCTCTGCTCCTGCTGCTGCTGGTCCCCATCCTTATGTGAGGAGATATGCTCCCCATCTCAGTGTTTGCCAGCAATCATGGACCATCAGTTACCCTGTTCTTCCCACATTCCTCTTGGGTAATATTGGGGACCTGAGTACATATTTCAGCTACAACCATAAGGCACATTGTGATACATGAGTCCAGGCTCATTCTTGGCACTTAGTTGGTATATTTCTGCCTTTAGAGATGGTCTTATTTTACCCTCTGCAGTCTTCTTATACATCAAACTTAAAGAAGTATGCTTTATGTGAAAACATACAATTTCTAGTGTGCAGAGCTACATCTTGGTCTTTTCCTAGCTCAGTTAATTTTACATCCGAGGGCTCTACCCTCCCACCTGGGTTTCAATTTGCCACCACTTATATCTCCTCTTCACCTAGTTGCCCTATTGTTACCTGTCAGCCACAGCCTCTGCGTGGAAGGGACTGTGCAGGTGGACATTCGCTGTATTCTGATCACACAAAGAAGATATGCTCAGCAGTGATGAAGATTGCTTTCGCCTCATATTTTTGTTAGTGGTCCAGCGTCTAATTTTGAAAAGAAAATTTAGGGAGGCAGAATCATCAAACACCACAGGCAAAAAAAAACACTTAAAAGCACAATCAGAAAAAAAAAATAAATAAAAGCACAATCAGCTAATTACATTTTGAGATATTAAAATGTAGTGCTAACTTCGGCTATATTTTCCCAAAGGACAAACACATTCACACTCACCAAATACCCTGAGACCTCCACCTGGGAATATGATCAGCTACACTCCACCTGCTCCATGCCCCAGTGAAAATCCATCCAACGTGTCTTTCAAGTCTTCCATTTTATGGAATTATCGTGGAGACTAGAGCAGTCTAACAGTATATAACTCTATAGAAAAATGCAAATGATGTGACAAACCGCACAGTGTTGAGTTGCATCTGCCATTATAAAATATTCAGATGAGAACACTTAAATAGGAAGAATAAGCCAGCACAGCATGGAAAGAAACTTGAGGTTCTGGCGGAGTTTCTAAAATAATTAACAATAGTTTTTTTTAAAGATTTTATTTATTTATTTGAGAGAGCGAGAATGAGAGAGAGAGAGAGCAAATGAGAGGGGGGAGGTTCAGAGGGAGAAGCAGACTCTCTGCTGAGCGGGAGCCCAATGCAGAACTCGATCCGGGACTCCAGGATCATGACCTGAGCTGAAGGCAGTCGCTTAACCAACTGAGCCACCCAGGCGCCCCATATAAAGCAATTTTAGTATGTTCTTTTCAAGTTAATCAGCAGTGCACTTGACTATTCTTATATGAAAGATGTAACCACAGGAATTAAACATAATTCAACTGCATTTTAAAAATATTTATTTCCACCTATCATTGCGTTGCCTGATCTCTTTTATTTGCCTAATCTTGCTTGTGGAAAAAATTATACACACTGATAATGTCCAAATATGTCTAATAGCTTAGAAGAATAATATGAACAAGGTGGAAAAGTTATTTGCACGATTTAAATGTGAGAGCTAAAGAAAGAAAACTAGAAGAAAAATATGAAATATTATGCATCTGTAAAAACATGTTACTTTGATCATTTAAATTCACCAAAATTCTACTGTTTTGAGCTAATATGTAAGTAATTTATTAAATAAACTGGATATGAGTGCACTCATATTCCAGGGTGGCCATGTGGGTGGGAGAATGAGCCAGAAGATATACCCTATATTGTAAAACACATGTACACATTATTTTCCTGCAATGACAGCTCAGGACAAAAGCTGGGACCCTAGCTCACTCTTCTCCTAGAGGGAAAGACTTCCTACATGGTTCTTGTATAGTCTTGCAAGTAGGGCCCTCACTGGTGGGCCAGCCATACATGTGCAGACATGTTCGACTTTGTAGTGTGTATAATAAGGCAGGGTGAGGTAAAACATGGCACTTTCACATAGGGTCATTGGAAAGGAGCTTAATAAAGGGACAGTGGGCAAATGTGCTCAGAGTATAGTGACACCAAGCAGTGGTACATAATGTCAGGTGAAGCCGAGGTCTGAAGGGAAAAGTGGGGAGAACAGAATAAACAGAACCCAGGAAGGCTTTTGTCAAGGGCTGTGACTCGGGGACCCAACCAACCTGCAGGCAGTATGCTAAAGAAATATTCTTCCTCTTGGGACACATGAGGGGCTCAGTTGGTTAAGCTTCAGCTGTCGGCTTAAGTCATGATCTCAGGGTCCTGGGATGGAGCCCCACATCGGGCTCCTTGCTTAGCGGGGAGTCTGCTTCTCCCTCTCCCTCTGCCCCTCCTCCTGCTCATGCTCATGCTCTCTCGCTCACTCTCTCTATCTCAAATAGATAAATAAAATGTTTAAAAAAATATATTCTTCCTCTTGTCTCCATCATCTGAACCAGTGTGGAAGGCAGAGAGCAAAGGAATGCGTGGATGCGGTCCACACAAGTGAGTCTCCCGGGCACAGATCACTGCAAAAACTAGCGGACAGTTTGTCTGGTTTCAGTAATGTGAACTCTTGCTTTGGTGACCGCCTCATCAGGCTCCATTCATCACCCCCCTCTCTCTCACCTGCAGCCCAGCACGCGGTTTGTGGTAGCAGAATCAGCGTGGTAGAAAGTGATGGGGGAGCTCCATTTTAATTTCATCACTTTACTAGGGTTAGGCTTCCAAAATTGACCGAGAAGATTTTAATGTGTGTATTATGTCAAAATCAAAAGGATAATACTAAATTAATTCTATAATATGTAATTGATGACTGGATTTAGGGAAGCCCTCTATCTTCCCACGGTTTCCAAGTCTGCAAACATACATGTTGTCAGATAAATGAGAAATAGCGTAGACCCCGACTTAGAATCAATATTGCATAAGTTGTTGATTTGTAGGCTGCAGCTCATAAAACAATAAATAAGTAAAAATCCTGGATCAGGACACATCAAGCAAGATGGCGGAGGAGTAGGAGACCTGGATTTCGTCTCCTCTCAGGAATTCAGCTGGATAGGGATCAAACCATTCTGAACACCTACAAACTCAACAGGAGATCGAAGAAA
>NC_138375.1:125993515-126067177 GCF_054177405.1 Leptonychotes weddellii | reverse complement strand
GGCACGTTCTGCATGGAGCACTGGGTGTTGTGCACGAACAATGAATCATGGAACACTTCATCTAGAACTAATGATGTAATGTATGGGGATTAACATAAGAATAAAAAAAAAAATTAAAAAAAAAAAAAAATCCTGGATCAGGAGCAAATTGGATCCAGTGGTGACATTATTGCAGAATTTGGTACACGGCGTGGTTTTCACACCATCCTGACCATCCGGTTTGCTTGGCTATAAATTACCTGGCATTCAGCTTATCAAACGAGGAGCCAACTGAATGTTACCTTGTGCTAGAGCCTGGTGATGTGCCAGTGGAGTCTAAGTAACACTTTCTGTTCGTGTGCTGCTACACTGAACAGCTCAGAAATGTCAAGAATGTTACCGGGCTGCCAATGTGTCAAATGCATGGTGGAAAGTACCTGGCAAAAAGATTTCCCTTTTGTTTTCTTGGTTGCATTAGTGTATTCTGAGCTCTTTTATGGCTCCAGATGGGCAACACTTGAACAATTGCTTTTCTTTCATAGAAAACATTGTCATTCCCTTGTAGCAGGGAAAGTCCCGTTGTTTATAGCACAGATTGTTCTCTGCTGTGGAATTATTAACCCAAACCTTTGAGTGGATTCAGTCTAACGCTTAAAAAATCTGACATAGCCACAGTTGGAGGTTTCTAGAATAAATCTTGGTCTGAACTTGAGAATTGGAGACTTTTCCTTAGGTAATTCAAACCAAAGAGAACCTTCCCAACCTCTCTCTTTCTCTCTCCTATTCCCAAAGACCCTGTAGCGAATAAAGATTGAGTTCAGTTATCAGGCAGCTAAATATAAGCAAATTCTCCCCTTTACGTGTCTGACCTAAAGCAGAAAATACACTAGTTTTTGGCACTGAAAGACAGCAAAGAGGATTGGAGGTGCACGGTATGAAAGACTAGGAGTCTGGAAGCTTTACATCGTAGGAGGAAGCTCAATGAGCAAGAATGAGGACACCTGCTTTGTGCTGCTGGTCCCACAACAGTTGTGTGATCTCAATTAAGGCTCCTAACCTTAAAGTGAGGATAATGGTACTTCCCCGCTCTAGTTTTATTGCTCGATCCTGAGCCTCAAGGGAGATGATGATGTGACATTAGGCAGTGGGTGGAAAATAGTAGGGATCTATACAAATAGAGCATGAATAAAAATAACAGAACAAAATTTGTTATTTGGGAAAATATATGAGCATAAAAATGCTACAGAAACATACAACACAATTTCTGATAAAGCCCTCCTATATCGAATAATCGTGGTATACAGAATCAATTCTTAGGAAAAGCAAAATATGATCAAGTGTAATCATCATTCAAAGCTTTTGGAACAGATCTTACTAAATTGTGTTCTATGAAATTCTTTAAGCAGAATATTTACAGGTGTTACGTTAAAAGAAGAAGGACGGGAGGGGAGGGGAGGAGAGGACAAGACATAGAAAGTATGGGATCCCATGGTCAAATGAAGTTAAGTTTGGAAACAAAAATTAAACAGAAAAGATGTTTCAGACTTTCATATCCTGATATTCACCTTCATCATATGTAAGAGGGGTACATAGTATGCAGTGTTTCAAAATTTAAAAAAAAAAAATTGAAACGGCTAGAATATACCTTGAAAAATTGCTGTTGTAGAGGGGTTTACTTAATCAAGCAATTCTGGAAAGCAGCCAAGTCCTGGAACAGGGGAGGTAGCAGGGGAGGAAGCACAGAGAACATCAATCAGAACAAACAAAAAGAATAACAGTGACTAACATTTGTTTGGTAATTCACAGATTACAAAACGTTTCCACATAATTATCTCTTTTGATTCTCAATTCACTTTTGCAAATAGGTACTGTAACCACACTGGTGGAGTTTCAGTGTCTAAGATCACAGAGCTAGTGACAATATGAGTTTCAAACCAAAGGTGTCTAACTTCAAATCTACTCAGTTTCCGCCGTCCGCCTGCTGCTTTATTGTTTAGAAAGAATAAGAGAGACAGTGTAACACTTTGTACTAGTTCTTTAAAAACCCCAAATAAGGGATAGAGACTTTCCCTTCTATTAGATCCTAAAAACCACACGGCAAAGTAGTTTTTAAAGGAAACTCTCCAGGGGGTCTTTTAGACATCTGGACAGTTGATATGAGGGGCATTTAATGGAATGAGGGACACTCTGCTGTCCCACGGTGCTACGTGGGAAAGGGCTGAACCATTTTCAAATGCCCTGCTAAACTACTAGTTGAGCTGGTGCTAAGCACAGTGGAAATACAGCCTGATAGGACTTTACACATGGTAATACTAAAAAGTTTTTATAAAAATTATGTGAAAAACTAATATAGAAGGCATTATGATGGGATGCCACTATGGAGTAAAGACATTGTCTTAAATTGATCAACACTGAGCATTCTTCCCTATTAGTTATAACACTTACAAATACACGCTGGATTGAAAATGGTTGAAAAGAATTAGAGGGACCCCTGGGTGGCTCAGTCAGTTAAGCATCCAACTCTTGATTTTGGCTCTGGTCAGGATCTCAGGGTTGGGAGATCAAGCCCCACATCTGGCTCTGCTCAGCGTGGAGTCTGCTTGAGATTTCTCCCTTTCCCTCTGCCCCTGCCCCCACCCCTCTCTCTCTCAAAATAAAATTTAAAAAACACCTTTTTCAAAGAATTAGAAGTTATTGTAAAAGAAATGAAACCGCTTATAAGTATGGAAAAGGTATTAAGAAAAACTTAACAGAATTAGAACCAAATATTATTAAAATAGAGATAGCAAGGCTTTGATCAAATTTCAGTAGTGACAGATGGTTAAAAATATTTCCTTGTTGCCATCCTATACACATATATTCAATTTGGAAACATAACATTAAGAAATCTGTGTTATAAAGTTACATACTAATTTTTTTTTTTTGCTGTATTATCAAGTTAACAGTTTCTTTTCTATCTTATTCTGCTACTGTCCTTGGAGGTCTCCTATACAGCTTTTCTAGAACCTGTAGTATTATTAATGGTTCCTTTTTCTAATCCCTGCTATCTTTCAAAGGATATTGTAATCAAGACCTTTTAAAGTACTAGAGATTGCCCAGAGGCCTCAAGATGTAGGAGCTTTTAAGGTAGGAGAGACGGTTCTTATGATATCTCATTATTACACAATGCTTTTGAAAAGAGTTTAGGGACAACTAATGTTTTGACCTATTTGTATCATTCGAGGGTCCATGTATGACCAAGTATCAGAAGGTCTGATTCTGATCACTTAATTCTGTGTAATGTCTCTGAACTCAGTGTCTATATCAGTAAGATTAAAAGATTTGGATTATATGGCTTCTAAGGTCATTTCTAATCCTGAAATTCTAAGATTCTCTAAAATCTCACTATAATAAGTATAAGTATTTTTCATTAGGGTGCAAGCACCTGCTTATTTTGTGATGTTGACTATTCTGACACAGGAACTTTGATAATAATATCTGGTCTTTAAATGATATATCATTTACGTACACACTTGACCTCTGCAAGAAAACAGCACATCTGACCACTTGGTTTCCTATTAGATGAAACATTCATCTTGCTTATTTTTCCTTCAGTCCAGCAAAGTGCATCATTACCAGATTATGCATGACTTCTAAGTATATTTCAAAACCTATTCGAATGAACACTTGGAAATGACATGGTCTCAAAATCTTAAAATCAAACTTGACGTCTTTCACACCAATGTCTTGAATCAGTTGCCAGAGCATGTGGCTTATACCTCCTCTCATTCCTGAAAAGTCTATGGATTATTTCCAGTCCAGCCTCATTATTCCTGCCTAATGCAGGCCCTGAGGCTGTTATCAACTGTGCATTCATCCTAACCAGGTTAACTGCTGTCTCTCTCTCTCCCTACTGCTTTCTGTCCATTTCAGAGGAGTTAAACATTCAGCTTCACAGCTTGTGAATTGCAAAACCCCAGAGAGCATTGTTCACATACACACTGCATGCACTCGCCAGACTCCACGGCTTAACTCACACATTCTCTAAGAGATGACGCCCTCTTCATGTAATTACAGAACTCCTCTGAGGTGGGTAATGCCTATCTTAGAGAGCTCCGGATGCCATAACAACATACCATAGGCTGGGTGGCTAAAACAACGGAGATTTATTTTCTCGTAGTTTTGGAGGCTGGGAAGTTGGAGATCAGGGTGCCAGCAGATTTGGTTTCTAGTGAGAGTTCTCTTCCCGGCTTGCAGATGGCTGGCTGCCCTCTTGTTGTGCCCTGACAAGAAAGGGCCTATCCTTGGTCTTGCGCAGAGAGAGACAGAGAAAGGGAGAGGGAGGTAAGGAGGTGAGGGGAAGGGGAAGGAGGGAGGGGTGAGTGAGAGAGAAGTATTGAGAGAGGGCTTCTTCTTACAGGGTGGTCACTAATCCTGTTATGAAGGCCCATTCTCATGACCTCGTGTAACCCCAGTTACCTCCCAAAGGCCCCATCTCTAAATAACACTGGGCTCAGGGTTTAAACATAGGAGTTTTGAGGGAACACAAACATTCAATCAATAACATTCTGCTTCAGCGCCCCCCCCAAATTGATCTCCTTCTCACATGCAAAATACATTCATTGCATCCCAGCAGCCCCCAAAATATTAACTTGTCCCATCATCAACCCCACAGCCTAAAGTCCAAAGTCTCATCTCAATATCATCGGAATCAGAAGCAGAATTGCCCTTTAGCTGTGAACTTTTGAAACCAGAGCTATGGTTTCTGTGCTTCCAACACACAGTGGTGGGACAGGCATAGGGTAGACATTCCCATTCCAAAAGGGAGAAATAAAAGGAAAGGGATTTGGGTCCCCAGCAAGTCCCATATCTAGTAAGGCAGATTTCATCATATGTTAAAGCTCGACAGTCATCAATCCTCTTTGGAATGCTCTGCCCTACAGGCCTGCTGGGGCAGTCGTCCCACCTCTGTGGCTCTGCTGGGTGGCGTTATGCCCCCAAGGCTGTGGGCTGCCTGGCCCCATGGCTTTGCAAGATGGACTCCTCCCCAGGTCTTTGGTTGAAGCCTATCCAATCTGTTAAAACCAAGAGGGTGGCCCGGATGATCTCTGAATTGCCTTTAGGGTCCTTCTTCCCCTTTCTTGAAGGAGAGTGCAAGTTCACGTCCTAATAACACTATGACCCAATCCTATAGGATCTAACAAGTTGTATAGACTTCCTTTATTTTGTCCCATCTCCATCCCCTTCAGTTCAAACTGGCTGTGTTCAATTTATATATTCCCAGCCACACCTTTGGTGTTCTCTTTGGCATGGGTTATTTATTATTTAGTTTTGCAAAATGGTCAGTGCTTATTTGTATTTATTTTTGCAAAATGGTCGGCTCATAGTTTTCTTAATGTTTAAGTTCTTGTTCCTTTTTACCTAACAATTCTTCTCTCCCTTCTTGCGTTAAACTGTAAGCAACCAGGAGGAAACACACCGCTCCTTCCACTTTTTGCTTAAAAAATCTCCTCTGTTAAAAATATCCACTTGCATCGCTCCCAAGTTCTGCCTTTTACAAAACAGAAGAATTCCAAAACAGTTCAACCAAGTTATTTGTCCCTTTATAACAAGGATCGCCTTTCCTCCAGTTCCCCCCCCCTTTTTTTTAAAGATTTTATTTATTTATTTGAGCATGAGAGTGAGAGAGAGATAGCACAAGCAGGGAGAGGGGCAGAGGGAGAGGGAGAAGCAGGCTCCCCACTGAGCAGGGAGCCCAATCCAGGGCTCGATCCCAGGACCCCGGGATCCTGACCTGAGCCAAAGGCAGACGTTTAACCGACTGAGCCACCCAGGCGCCCCTCCTCCAGTTTCCAATACAATGTTCGTTATTTCCATCTGAGACCGCACCAGAATGGCCGGTCATGTCCATATTTCTACATTCTCTGCATGAGTGTTTATGTGCTCTCTAAGAGGATAGAGCCTTGCTTTCTAACTCTCCTCTTTCTCAGTTCCCACCAGAGTAGCCCTAATATCCGTAGTTCTAGCATGTACCTCAGAACCCCTCCAACCTCTACCCCTCACCCAGCTCCAAAGCTGCTTTCACATTTTTACATATTTGTTCCAACACTGCCCTACTTCTCAGTATCAAAACCTGTCTTCATACTACCATATGACTCAGTAATCCCACTTCTGGAAATATATCCAAAGGAAATGAAATCAGGACCTCGAAGAGATATCCATACTCTCCCACGTTCATTGAAGCATTATTCACTATAACCAAGATATGGAAACAACCTAAGTGTTACTCAACAAATGAGTAAAGACGATGTCTCCCTCCCTCTCTCTCTCTCTCACTCTCTCTCTCTCGCTCTCTCAGTGGAGTATTATTCAGCCATGAAAAAGAATCAAACACTGCCATTTGTGACAAGTTGGATCAATCCTGAGGGCATGATGCTGAGTGAAATAATTCAGACAAAGACAGAAGCTGTGTGGTCTCACTTAAACATGGAATCTTTAAAATCTGAACCCGCAGAAAGAGACAGTAGAGTGGTGGTTACTAGTGGGGGAATGGTGAAAAAGGGGAGATGTTGGGCAAAGGGTACAAACTTTCAGCTATAAGATGAGCAAGTTCTGGGGATCTAATAGTCCTGCATAGTGACTGTAGCTCATGACACTGTATGACATACTATACTTGAAAGTTCCCCAAAGAGAAGATTGTAAATGTTTTCACCACAAGAATGAAATGGTGATCATGTGACAGGATGAAGGCATTAGGTGGCCCTCGTTTTACATCTTTCAAATCATCACATTGTACACCTTAAACTTACATAGCGTTATATGTCGCATATCTCGCTAAAGCTGGAAAAAACGAAACAAAACAAAATCTATCTTAGCTTGGGCTTCCATAACAGAATATTCTCAAGCTAAGTGACTTAAGGAACGGATACTTCTTTTCTCACAGTTTTGGAAGTGAGGAAATCCAAAATCAGGGTGGCGGCCGATTCAGTTCCTGGGGAGGATTCTCTTCCTGGCTTGCAGATTTCTGTCTTCCCATAGTGGCCGCACATGACCTTTCCTTGGTGCATGCTCATAGAAGGAGACATCTCTCTCTTCCCCTCCACTAATGCTGGGGCACATTGGTGGCACATTTGGATAAGCAGCTGACTCTTGCCTTCAGCTCAGGTCATGATCTCGCGATGGTGGGATCAAGCCCCTGTTGGGCTCTGTGCTCAGAGCAGAGTCTGCTTGAGTTTCTCTCTCCTTCTCCCTCTGCCCCACGTTCTCCCCCGCCACCCCAGAATAAATAAATAAAATCTTAAAAAAGAAAATAAAACCACTAATGCTATTCTGAGGCCCCGCTTTCATGAACTAATTTAAGTCTAGCTACCTCCCAAAGGCCCCATCTCCAAATACCATCATGCCGGGGGGTAGGGCTTCAACATTGGAATGCACTGGGGACACAAATATAACAATATATATTTGAAGCTTGGGTTGAGGCTTGGGCCAAAGCTCATGGACTTCTGGTGAGCCAGAGGGATTGAAAAGTGCAAGTAGCATGACAATTAACTAGAGTAGTAGCTTCATTATGGACCCCGATTATTGTATCAAGGTCCACTAGCTCGGACTGGCAGGGCGTCTAAGTCCTTACACTCAGCATTATACAGAATGCCTAGACTCTTTGCAGAGTTGGGTCATCCCATCCCAGTTTTCAGACAAGGAACTAAAACTACATACTCTGACCATACACCGTGGATGACATTGCTGGGCACCTTATGCCTGGCAGGGCCCAGCTTTATTTTCCAGAAGGCCAGAGAATTCCTTAAGCAGAGGGAGGGGTACAAGTACTGCCAATTTCTCTGTCCTCCTTGATTTTATCAAAACCAGTAATTCTCCCTGGCTCACCCTTACTTACTTTCTTGTGGGGGGGAAACAAAAACTAAGATAAAAAACTAAGGACCCTGAAACTTAGAGCAACAGCGATTGCCAAGTACCTACCAAAATTAATTGGGTACGTGAATGATTGAGTAGAATTTTCAGTGATCTTGGTGCTAGTAGGGTGTGTTGTTTTCTATGAAATGATCAAGTTTTCGTTGGCTGTAGCTGAATCACCTTCCAGGGAAAGAGGCTGCTAAGCTGTTAAACTGTGCAGAGTGGCAATCAGCCAAGTTTTAAAAACACCTCTTTGGCATGTCTGTTAAGAGTCCTGGAGTAGTCAAAGTCTCAGGTTCTCTCTTCACTCGGCCCAGAAGTTCGAAGCTGAGAGGCGAAATGGGATGTCAGGCACAGGTCCCAGGGATTTAGGATGAGTGGAAACTCCTGAAGACTTGGGTGAAAGGAGTAATTGTTTCAGAATTGCTTGCACATGTCATGGGGCAGTTCAGCAGCTCTGGGCTTGGTGAGGTCTTCTAAGCTGGGACCCTGAGATGGGACTGGATGAAGGGTTCTTAGTATGGGTAAACTGAATGCCCAATGGAAGACTTGAGTGAAGCTAGCTTTGAGAAGCAAGAACCATTAAAAGATGTTAATCTCAGGTGCCTGGGTGGCTCAGTTGTTAAGCGTCTGCCTTTGGCCCAGGTCATGATCCCAGGGTCCTGGGATCGAGCCCCACATCAGGCTCCCTACTCAGCAGGAAGCCTGCTTCTCCCTCTCCCACTCCCCCTGCTTGTGTTCCCTTTCTCGTTGTGTCTGTCTCTGTCAGATAAATCAATAAAATCTTTAAAGAAAAAGATGTTAATCTCTAAGTGTGAGAAAAAAATAAGGTATATGATCCAGTTAAAGTCTATATGGAGGACACCTGTTGTTTTTATATTCACAGGGGCACGTTTCCTCTTTTGGTGGAGAAATAGGACACAGGTGTAGGCAACTCGATCCAAGCTGGGCCAGTCATTAAACTTCCTCACCACCAGTTTCTCACCCAAGCATTGCTAACTTCTACGGTGTCTTTCTTTGTGTGAATCTGAAAATGATTTTGCTTCTTGAAAACATTTTACCTCTTCTTTTTAAAAAATTTTTAAAAGATTTTACTTATTTTAGAGAGGGAGAGAGGGAGACAGCATGAGAGGGAGGGACAGGGGGACAGGGAGAGAGAGAGAATCTCAAGCAGACCCCACACTGTGTGTGGAGCCTGACGCGGGGTTCGACCCAGGACCCTGGGATCATGACCTGAGCCGAAGGCAGATGCTTAAACTACTGTGCCACCCAGGTGCCCCCAAAATACTTTACTTCTATATAAGAAAATTATCATAGTATACAGATTTCGGTGGAATAACTTGTTTTACTGCCACCTGCTGGAAAATCGTGGTAATGAGTATACAAATGTATGCCTTTTCCATAGGTATGCCACGACTCTGGTATCAGCTTAGCGCTCAATCCAGTCATGATGATGGGCTGAGGTGTCCATACCCTATGCTAGCCCTATCAAAGTCTTCTCCTGGAAGCTTGCTGTGACGATCTTTTTCTTTTCTAGTTGCAAAGTTGTGAAGATGTGAGCCTGGACTTACCAGGGACCCCATTTTAACCTTATGTAGAAACGAGCTTAAGAGAAAGTAACAATCCACAAAACGGCGGTGGGATGCAGGGACAGAAAGAAGTAGTCCCAGTGATCCTAGAATTTCTGGCTCCAATCCCACGTGAAGATATTTCTATCCTTTCTTTGGTTTGGCTCTGAAACAATATCCTTTGTTGAGTTAAGGCAAAGTTCAGTTTCTGACATATGGATAAAAAGTAAAAGACAAAAAAACAAAACAAAAGCCAAGTATATATTGACTTCGGAGATCAAGTGAAATAAACTGATTACAGTTGGGAGAGAAGGCAAGACGAGATACTCTGAGGTAATCTCAGTTTTTATATTCGAGTCGTGTGGAATTACCTAACTGTTCCTACTAGGACTATGTCTTGCTAAACCTAGTTGCTATAGATCCTCCATAGTGTAGATTCTTGCCTAGAGCAGCCATTTAAAAAATATTTGTTGAATTAAATTAATCTCAAAATGCATAGAGATGGACAACACTTCGTTCAGTATTTTATTTTCTTGCCAGGTATTTATTGAGCAACTGCTTTGCAATAGACACAGTTCTACTTAGAATACTTCCACTTAAATTTTCAGATCACATTTTGTAAACCAAAATGCATTTATCTATAGAAGCTAGACGTCATGCCAAAAGGGAGTTGATAAAAAGGAGACACTTCTGGGGACAAATGGAGACCACTCCAACAAAACGTATGAGTCAACGCGGAGTTCCAGCTCGTTGTACTTGTAGTTTGTATTCTCTAGATGTGAAACATTGGATATATCTTCTAACCTCCCAGGGTCTTAGTTTTCTCATCTGTAACATAAAGAGATATAACTAGATGATCTTTAAGGCTTACTGTGGCTAAAAAGAAACCTGAAGTTTGGGGTGCCTGGGTCGCTCAGTCAGTTAAACGTCTGCCTTCAGCTCAGGTCATGACCCCAGGACCCTGGGATCAAGCCCCACATTGGGCTCCCTGCTCAGCGGGGAGCCTGCTTCTCCCTCTCCTGCTTCCCGTGCTTGTGCTTCCCTCTCTGTCAAATAAATAAAATCTAAAAAAAAAAAAAGAACCTGAAGTTTTCTTTTCATCTCTCAAACCAGTGATTTTCAAACTGTGATCCCTTTCTGGCAGCCTAGGAACACGTTGAAAGGCAAATTTCAGACCTCACCCCAGGCCTACTGGATCAGACACCATGGGAGCAGGGGGCCAGTAATCTGTGCTTTAACAAGCTCCCATGCATGCTAGAGTCTGAGAGCCACTGCCCAGACGTATGCAATGTATTTACTAGTCATCGTATATATGGAGAACTTTCCTTATTTTTCTCTGCTGTGTTTCACTGACAGCATTTTATCTTTTAGCCATTCATGTCCTTTCCCACTCTCCCCCACAATCCCCCAGAGAAAACTATTTTGGTCAGAGCAATGCTGCCATTCTTTTTTTTTTTTTTTTTTTCATCTTTTCAAAGATCTCTAATAACTTTATTAGATTTTCAAATGAAAATAAATTCATGCAAAAGAAAAAATAGGAAAGAAAACCAGAAGTCTCCATTAAGAGTGATGTTATATCATGCATAGCATCCATTGTTTGAGAATCAATGAGCATTGTTAAGGTAATAAATCAGTAAGAGCCACCGCACCAAAATGGGACAAAGTATTTTGGGAATATTCTTGAACTCTTTATGAATTCAAAATTATGTCAGTGTCCTAACATTTCCTGCACATCAATTATTAGGGATCAGTTGCAGTAGATTACACACACACACACACACACACACACACACGCTCAAGAATACTGATAAGTGCTTGTAACTAAAAAAACAACCACTAGATGATCTCCTATAATTATCCAATCCTTCTTGCTGCAAAACTCAGAAAATATAAAGACACAGAAAAAATAAAATGCGGGGTGCACAATCACTTCTGTGAATAAGACCTTCCTTTATTTAGAAATCTGTTATGTGTCTAAGTTTATAAGTGATGGGGTTTAAGTATGTACCCATTTGTAGCTAGTGCTAGTACATAAAGAAATTTATGGACAGATTCATCAGAAATTTTACTATGTGTCACTTTCGTTCTGTGGTCTCCATAATTTGGCTTAAAACATCATATACGAACCTCTGAGAGAGTCCAGGATGAGCCAAAGAAATGAATGATGAATGATTTTTTTCCATATGGGTACAAAAAAAGTAGAAAGTAAATAGACTGCATATATATATATATATATATGCACACACATATACATAAAACATATATATAAATATATGTTTGTGTCGTTTTCATTCTGCTTTCTTTCCCTCAGTATTTTTTAACTCTGTAAAATTCTCTTGTTTAGGAATATTTTACCCATACCCGCTTAATAACTGGAAAATAGTGGTAGCCACCACTGCTTGGGTCCTATAAGATTTTTAGTTTGGGTTTGGAAGTCAGTTTTAACTTTTCCCCTTTCAATTGACTCCATACTGTATTCCAATATAGACATAGATAGGTGACAGCCATTATTTAAGAATAAACTGTGATATGGGTGTGGATGGTGTGTTTTAGAGTAATAATTATGATTCAGTTTTGAGCCAGAATAGTTTAGTTCATTAATAGCAATGGATATCATAGGACAACCGATTTTTTTCCCCACATCTTTAGTGAAGAGGATTGAGAGTAGCATGGATATATTCTTATATTACAAGAGTATTATTTTGTCAGTGGGAAGGAAAATACCACTTCCTTTCCTCTTCTCCAATATTCTTGCCTAAAATTATTATACTTTGAGTTTGGGGGGCTTCTGTATTTACCTGCCTACTACTGAGAGTCAAAACTTCAAATCTAGAGGAAACGCACTTTTTCTTTTTTTCTCATATGATCTCCTGCCATTTCTGACCATTTATCTCTATTCACATATGAAATAAGAGTGTCATTAAAGATCAGAAATTTCCAGTGGGAGAGTTTGTAAAGCTGATATAATTATTTTTACTGTTATATCTATATAATATAAAGAACCTGCAGAGATAAAAGAACTTAGAAAAAAAAATCTATTCTCCCCAACTCAGAGACCTTAAGCATATTACTTATATAACACTTTTAAGTATTTCTTCTTTGTTTTCTCCTCTCCAATTTGCTTATTGCACACTGGTTGATTCTTTCTTTACTTTAATTGTCCTCCAGCAGCCCCTGCTTTTGACCTTTCTTCTTTGTCCTCTGATTTTTCAATGTATTTTTCAATGCTGTTACTGTTTTGACACCATATCTAAATTTCTATTTGTTTTCTTCTGTTGCCTCTTTCTTTCTTTTCATACTCCATGTATGACTTCCAATGATTTTGTCAAGATAAATTGTTCAGAATTAAGACTGATTGATTATGGAGGGTTTAAGGAACTCAGAAGAGAAGAACTGCCAAGATTTTCTTCATCTCTAGAAACTTGTTGGAGCCACCTGGGGTGTGAGGAGGAAGAAACAAGGGCCCCGGGGGAAGGCATGACCAAAAGGGGAAGCCTATTAAAATAATGATTTGGAGTAGTATGCACTGAAAACAATAAAGTACAACCATCCTGCCAGGTCAGTAGCTAATAGCCCATGGGTTTGTTACTAAGGAAATTAAAACTTAAGCTAATGAGAATGGGAGCCACCTACTGAGAATGAAACTGAAGGCTTCCTATTAATTCCCCTCCCTGGGTCCTTTTGACAGAACAGTCAGAAAGTTATTTCCTATTTAGTAGCAAAAGACTCAAAATGGAAATTAAAAAAAAAAAATTGATGGAAAAAAAAAAGTTGGAGTCACTCTTCTTATTCAGTGCTCCTAAGAAGAGATGCAGACAGCTTATTCTGCCCTCCCACTCACCCAAAACATACATCAGGAAAATAGAAAGGGTAGTTAAAAAAAAAAAAAAAAAAAAAAAAGAGGAGCTGTCCCAGATAAGTACAGCCTAGATGACTCAGACACTCTCCCCCCCGGGGGATTTTTGGTGTGAGGACTTGAAATTAATAAATCCGCTATTGCTTTTGTGGAATCAGCAGGATTAGGCAAACTCTTTCAAGAATATTGGTTGAATTTCATTATTCCAGGGGGTGAGGGGTCCTCATGTATGCCCATTTCTCTCTCTCCCTCCTGCAGAAGTAGGAAGACCTCCGTTTAACTCGTAGGTCACTAGGAGAGTGACTGGAGGCCTTCTGAACATACTTTGGTCCTGGATAAACACTTAGGGTCGCTCTACTGCCCCCCCCAACTCCTGGCCCTACTGTGGTTCTTTGCATATTGTCAGAAAGTGTGCTGGGGGCTCCAGGGCTCTGCTAGCGGGCGAGAAGGAAGCACCCGGGCTCGCCGTGCGAAGACACCCAGCGGGCTGCGAAGATGAGGGCGCTTCAGGATCGAGGCCAGGGGTGGGCAGGGCGCGGAGCGGGCTCCCGGCTCGCGGACGCCCAGGCGTGGAGCGACGGCTCCCGGAGGGCCGGGCCGCGGGCACTGCAGCTGACGGCCCCGGGCGCGGCGGTCCGGGCGGCCGTCTCCGCGGGCGGGGAGCGAGCGCGTGTGTGCGCGAGAGCTGCGGGCGGCGGCGGGAGGAGGCGCAGGCGCGCTGCTCGCCCGTCTGCAGCCCCGCGCCGAGCGCCGCGTCTCGGGGAGTTGATGGCAGCACCACTGTGCGGCCGCCCAGCCGAGCGCCGAGCGCAGCCGCCCGCCGCTGCCCAGGGAGCGTCCAAGATGTGGGGGGATCGGGGCGGCAGCGGCCGCAGCAGCGCCAGGGACGGGGGCGCCCAGCAGCCTCCGCTCGCCCGCCTGTGCTGACCTGCCTCGCCTGCCCCCAGAGAATGTCAGCCAAGTCCAAGGGGCCCCCCTCCTCGTCCTCTCCAGCCGAGGGACCGCCGGCAGCCTCCAAAACCAAGGTGAAGGAACAGATCAAGATCATCGTGGAGGATCTAGAATTAGTCCTGGGCGACCTGAAGGACGTGGCCAAGGAACTTAAGGAGGTGAGAGGCGCGGGGGTGGGGACGGAGTTCGTCACCTTTCGCCCCCTCGGGGTTCCGGTCCCGTTTTCACTGGGGACCGCCCGATTTCTTAACTCCTAGCAAACTATAGAAAGACGCCGCAGACGGACTTTCTTGGCTCGGGCGACTCCTGAGAAGAGTTGTTGCACTTTTTTTTTTTTTCTTTTTAATCAGGAAGAAATCAACTAGTGTTTTAATCGATGGACCTGGGGTGGTGGGAAGGGCGAACGGGTGCGTGTCTCTCTGTGTGCGTGTAATGTCGGGGAAGGGGGCTCACTGGGGGGTGTGTCGACAGAGGAAGAAATGAGCAGCCGGGCCGGAGCGTGCAAAATGCTCCTGTCGTGCCCTCTTGCTCCCCCAGAGTCCTTTGGCAAGTCGCTCCTTGCCTGGCAGTCTCCCCAAGCCGGGGCTGGAGGGGGGCCGGGTTCCGGGCCCTGGGCCAGGCCGGGGAGGGCAGCTCAGGGGAAGCTCGGTTCCGGCTCCCTTCCCCGCTTCTCGAGCCCCGCTGGAAGGAGGGCGACCCGGGCTGCAGGCAGGGGAGCCCAGACTTGGGGATGGAGAGGGGGTCTGGGACTTTCTCACTTTGGCAGTTCCTGAAGCATCCCCTGCTCTCCGAACGCCGCTCCCAGTAACTCCGGGCCTTCCCAACACCCCACCTCCTTCCTTCCTCCCATCTTGTAGCCACTTGGCATTGAACCTGGGGAGCGGGGCGCGTCGGTGAGCGTGTTCGTGTGTGTGTGTGTGTGTGTGTGTGTGTGTGGTGGGCGTGCAGCAGGGTCTTGCCACTTGCGTCCTGGCTCTTGGGAACCGGACAGTTTGCGTTCTTTCCCGCTCCCCCCTCACCCTGACCCTCGGTTCCACTTCTGCCCTCCCACCCCTACCCCTGTGATTGGTACTGAAGGAAGCCGAGGGTGTCGGGGTTGAGGCTGCGTAAGTCAAGGCGGGGGTGGGGGAGGGAGGGTCGGGTGGGAGAGGTGGGGTCTCCCGCGCGCCTACCCCGCCGGCAGCTGGTGGCGCCGCGGAGCTGGTGGCGGAGTCGGAGCCCGCCGTTCCGCTACCGAAGGCTGGCTGGTGCGGTTCTCGGTCAGGGAGTCCGCACCCGCAGTTGCGCGAGAGCGAAGACTCTTAACTTCTAAGCTGGTGGCCGCGGCGGGAAGGGGAGGAGTGGGGCGTACGCGAGGTCCAAGATGGTATTCCTGTTTTCTGAGGCCAAGTGGGAGGAGACTGAGGGTGGTTTGGATGTCTGGCCTCTCGACATCAACCTCCTCTATCCAATTTCCAATCCAAACGTGAGGCAAGAGCCCCCTTCCACCCCCACCTCCCCCAGCCCAACTCCCTTCCTCTCCGGATTTCCCATTACCTCGAGGAACTGAGCTCCGCATTTGTTGCCGAATGAAAACCTGTGAAAATGGCCCATTCAGTGGCGGGGTTGGGTTTGCCAGTGGCTCATGCCATCTCTGCAGGTTGTTCCAGAGACAGAACGCAGTTACCAGTGAGGTCCTGGGAGTGGAGATTGATACAGATGATAGGTGCAAGGATCTAACTTGTCCGTGTTCGCAGGGCATCCCTGGGATCAGTGCTTCACAACGGGTTGACAGATGGGGAGGTTATGCATTGAAATTCAAGTCTAAAGATGCTGTTCCTTTCTTCTTTGTTATTCTTTTATTTGACATCTTTGGCAGGCTGTGTTTTCATCTGAAACATTATGGCGTTTTAAAAAATGAACAAATTTGGGCATGTTCCCTTTGGCAGAATTGTGCTTTATAGTAGTTGAGGTTTCTACCGTGGCGGGTGAGGAAAACCTACATCAGCAAAGTGATGTGTTTACTGTTTTAGGGAGGAGGCTGAAATTAAGAGAAAGGCAGTCAAAACTCTGCCTTTATGGGCACATACTTCCTTTCGTTATGATGTGTCACTCCACTCTCTATTTTAGACAGAATAAATAAGGAAGAACTGCAGAGTCCTGGTTCTCCTTTGGCTCATTATCCTGTAGACATTCGGAGACCAGGTAGATCTACAGTGAAACTTTTAACCTCCCTAGGGCTCTTCATTAGAATCACAAAGAGGTCAGTCAGGAAGTCTGTGGATCTCCCACTCTTTCTCTGTCTTCTTTTATTTGAGCCTTTGTAAGGGCAAAAACAAAAACAGGTCATTTACAAAAAGTGTGGGGAGGCGTAAATAATGTACAACCAAGTAAATGAAAGGATGGATCTTCTAGACAGATGGAGAGATAAAATTTTGACTTAATGCTTTGGAATCTTTGATTGGCTGCCAGGGCCTGTTTGTGGAAAAATCTTACCCTGAGAGTGAAATTTATGAATGATAAAGGTTGTGATGAGATTGTTAATTACTTTCCTGAGGCTATCATTGTCTTAGGTTTGCACAAGGAGTTGTGTCTACTAAGGCTCAGTCTCAGAACCCTGGCCTTTCATATAACATGAATGATAGTTATTTTGAGAACAAATATTTATAGGGCATGTTTAACCTATGACATCTTGCAGTTGTCCAGCATTTATCTTTTTAAGATAGTACTGCACATGTGATTGAACATGCCTTTGATGTAGTTTTGAATGGAGGAGTACCTTAAAACTTTGTAAAATTGCAAACCTTGTTGGTCCCTATAGCTATGACTTGTAAATATGAATTTCACTCTTCATCAACAGTTACATTCAATATTCTGGCAGCCTACCATGGTATGTATTAAACATAAACTGTTATATTTAGAATTCTAGTTCCTTTATTGGCAATGCTGTGCCCTTAGGCCCTACTATATCTTGATATAAATTAGCAGACAGTTCTTATTAACTTGGAGCAGAAATTAGAAATAAAAAAACTGATTATGACTAGATCACTATATTAGTCACCATATGGTATTTGTTTTTCTTTTTTGCTTCTATTCTGAAATGCAGTATTCTTTTTTGAATATTCTGTTTTTTATTTTTGCATAAATTCTGCACCAACAGTATTGGACCTTTGAGGTTATTTTGAAATTGCTTTTCTTTTTAGAAGTTTTCTGGACTTGAGTCATCTGAAAATTCAGGTACATCTTTTTATGGCTACCAAGATGACTGAGTTGTAGTTTCTGGTCTCAGTGAGCTCAAAGCGGTAGTTTGGGATGCGTTTTTCCTGTCTTTGAACATCAATAGTGTAAAAAGGCATTATTCCTTTTCGTGGCCACTGTCACTCTGATCTAAGAGGCTTGAGAATAAAAAACAGAATTGAGATTAAGAATTAGTTTATGTAGATTTATACAGTGATATTTGCTATGTCTTTAGGATAGTAAGCCTTCGGTGAAGAAAGTAGAAGCTTAAAAACGATGGTAAGATAAGAATTTTAAGGAACTTACAATTTATTCAGATTGTCATGATAAACACAGATGGATCAATGCCATATATAGAAAATCACATATCCGAGTCCCACAACTGAGTACTGGAGTTTTTCCTGAGGGATAAGTCCTTTGGGTGGGTGAATAGTCAAAAAGGAAGATTTTAGATCTTTGAGACGTGGATACAATTTGAAGTAGAGCAGAGAAAGATTTAACAGGAAATAGCATTAATACATAACAGTAATAATACAATATTATTCCATGATGCTTTTTTCTACACATTAAAAAAAATAGTGGTGAAACTCTATAGAGTTTTAGGGATGAAATTAGCCATTACTGGTTTATTAGGTGTGAGTATATCCTTTTTGTTGTTGTTGTTAAGGAATGTAGAAGAAAGAGTCATTACTCTTTAAAAATAGTTGTCAAATAATCTGACATCTTTGGGTACCAATTTGCCTGTTCTTTTATGAAGATCTCACTGGTAAACTGTTTTGCCTCAAATGTTGGTGTTAATATGGTATCAAAGATCTTGTTGGTTAGACAGAGACTGGAATATGTAGTAAAGAGCCTTTGATTTGGAAACAAAACTCATTGCTGCTTAAGCTATATTCTCTTTTAGTTTAGACTGATTATAACTTTGAACATGTTTGTAGTGTTTCATTTTACAATTTGAAGTAATCAGACTGCTAATGGGTTGGATATATGCATATATTATTTGTTTAATAAATGTAATTTATTAAACTTAAAATATTTGATAAATATAATTATGTGTCTGTATATATATGTGTGTATTTAACTATATATTAAATTATATGTATATATAAATTTATTTACTTATTGCTAAGCCTTGTGAGTAGATATGTCTCCCACAGAGGACCCAGTTAAGATGAGTTATTCTTTCTGTGCCCTGGACTCAGTGATTGGACTCTTAGGTGGGAAGTTAGGTCAGTATTATGGCTGTGGATTGGGAAACAGCCATGATCTTTCTTATGAGGTCATACAGAGAAATAAATTAAGCTTAAGTTTAATTTTGAGAAGTTTGAAAATCCACTAGAAACGATCCATTTGGGGACTGATGAAAACAGAAGTCACAGAATTAACAATTACCTGCAAAATATTTTTGTTTTTAAATGTTTTCCGCCTTTTAAATGGCTTATCCTTGTGAAGTTCTATAGTTTATTGCTCTAGGAAATCCTACCAAGTATTTTTTGGTGAATAAGTCCATGCACATAAAATTCATCACTAGAACAAATTATAGAGAATAATCTCTGGAGTATTTCCCAAGTTCTAAAGTTGTGAATGAATGAAATTTCACAGTTCATTCAATCGTAGCAATAGCTGTACTTTAGCTTCTTTATACAACAGTCTGTGTCCCTAAACTCAAGGATATTTACCAAATGCTAAAATGTTTTTTTTTTTAATTTTTCTTGCCTTAAGCATGGTGACTTAGCATGTTACTGAAGGAGCAGAATGGTTCTGAGAAAATAAAGATAACCAATAACCATCTTTCACTGTCTCTGTTTTCAGTGCGTTAAAACCGTTCAAGATTCAGGGAATAGCTGATAGGAAACTCACGCGCCTTAAAGTAATAAATAGATAATGTGCCTCAGCCAATAGTGAAGTAAATAGATAATAAAGCAGTAACTTTCATTGTTACCTGGATTCGTCTTTTTCCACCCTTACTTTTCTGAGGATCTCAGGTGTTTACATCAAAATGTAGTAGAAGAGAAATGCAAGTTTGAGCAAAACATATTTTCCCAAATTAAACTACAGATCCTTCTATAGATCTAGTTCCCGAAAAATTTCATGGGCGATTTTTGAGAATTAGAAGGGTAAAATTCCAGTAGGCTTCTGATTCAGTTCTGATTGAAATGTGCATAACCGACATCAAGCTAAAAATAAAAGATGAGTAAACAACAAATAGTACTTTCTTCTTTTTTTAAAAATTTTAAATGTATTTACTTTAATAAGACTTTATTTTTTTAGAGCAGATTTAGGTTCACAACAAAATTGAAGTGAAGGCACAGAGAGTTCCCAAATATCCCCTGTCTCCACACATGCATTGTGTCCCCCGTTATCAACATCCCCCACTAGAGTGGTACATTTATTCCAACTGATGCATCCGCATTGACACATCATAATACCCCAAAGTCCATAGTTTATTATATGGCTCACTCTTGGTGTTGTACATTCTACAGGTTTGGACAAATACATAATGACATATATCCATCATCATGGTATTATACAGGGTATTTTTATTGTCCTAAAAATCCTCCATGCTCTACTTATTCAGTCCTCCCCCAAACCCAACCTTGTGGGTACTAGTTTTTTTAAAGAACTAATTTCTTTTTTTTTTCCCTTTCTGATTTCAGAAATAATATGAATATTAGAGAAATTTCAGAAAAATCTAAAAATTATACAGGAGAAAATTAAAATTATCCTGAATGCCCAACAGAAAAAGATATGTTAAACATTTTGCTATTTTTCCTTTTAGTCTTTGTATGCATATTTTTAGCACAGGTGAAGTCATATAAAATTATGAAATTATATGCAGGGATATTTTCTCCTTTCTTGAAGGGTATTAGATCATAATGATTATGTAGATCTGCTGTAAGTTCCCCTAATGTTGGACATTCTATTAATTTACAAATTTTTGTGGTTGTTATATATCACTAAAACTTTTAGAATAGCTTTGGCAATAAAAATAGCTAAAAGAGATTTTTACTCTCTGCCAATTACTCATTAAGTATATTTATTTATATTGAATCTTCTAATGCCCAAAGCAGACATGTGAGAGAGAGACTATTGTTATGCCATTTTACAGATAAGGAAACGGAGGCCAGAGATAAGTCACTTGCCCAAGGTCACTTGACTTGTAAGTGAAGTGAGTCTTTGATGCCAGGCATTTTAGTGCTAGAGCCCAGGCATTGAATCACTCAGCTCTCTGACTTTTCCTAACTTGTTTTGTTGTTGTTTACATTTTCTTAGAAGTCAAGAGTGTAAAAGTTTTAGAGTTTTCAATTCATAGTAACAGTCTTCCAGAGAGTTTTTTACAAATTTTTACTCCCAGCAGCAGTATATATAGATACTGTTTCTTTTTTTTCCTTTAAGTATGATTAACATACAGTGTTATATTAGGTCAGATGGGCAATATAATTATTCAACAATTTTATACCTTTCTCAGTGTTCATCAAGATAAGTGTACTCTTAATCTCCTTGATCTATTTCATCCATCCCTCCACCCTCCTCCCCTCCGGTAACCACCAGTTCTCTGTATTGAAAGAGTCTTTTCTTTTGTTTGTCTCTCTTATTTATTTTCTTTGTTCATTTGTTTTGTTTCTTAAATTCCACATGTGAGTGAAATCATATGGTATTTGTCTTTCTCTGACTGACTCCACTTAGCATCATACTCTCTAGCTCTATCCATGTCCTTGCAAATGGCAACATTTCATTCTTTTTATGGCTGAGTAATATTCCATTGCATATGTATGCCACATCTTCTTTATCCATTCATATACCAGACACTGTTTTTTTTTTTTTAATTTTATATGAAGCTAATAAATCTTTTTAATTTTGTTTTGTATTTATTATTATTTTGTGGTAGCAGTCATTGTTTTCGTGGGTTGCACTCAATTTTGGGCATCAGTCTCAAGGCAGAATTAATAGTGAATCAGTTAGACCTTGAAATTTGCACTGTCCAAATAAATAGGTGCTACAGGATTACTTTTGGTCTATTTAGCATTCCAAAAAATGTTAATAAGAATCTTACTTAGCTTTTTTATATTATGACAGCAAATAAAGGAGCACCTAATATGGGTGCTTGCTGCTATCAAGTATTGTGTATAGCTGTTTCAAATGAATTTAAAAGAATTTGGGAAACTTATTTTCTTTTGATGCTACCAAATTGTCTTGGAAGGGGGATAGTATCCCTAAATTTTTTGAGATGTTTGGGGTTTCATAGCTTTCTGTGATGACTGATAAAGAGAAAAGCTTGTTGAACTCTCTACCAGACACAGACTTACTGAGCTGACTAACAAGGGCATGTATATCTTTTTAATTAGAGTTTTCATATTGTTTTTAGTAATAGCAATTGCCAGGCACCCCCTCTTCCTGTGTACATAAGGGATACAACAAACAACCTTTTTCTAAAATCTTTGTTTTTTTCTAGTATAATATGGATAGAAATTTTTTCATTATATGCAAAGTTAGTTCTTTAGGATGAACTGCTTTAGACTAAAGTTTCCCCTAAGACCTGAGAACCCAGAGTAAGCACATTAATTAAAAGGAGGTAATGGACATATCTAAGCAATGTCCAGGCAAAGCAGGCTCACAAGGCATCCTGTCAACTCAGGACGGATATTGCTTTATTTGCTATGTACGCTGTTTTGTTTTTGAGAATGGAAGGACCTGGCAGATTCTAAAGGAATTCAGCTTTTAGACTCCACTTTAGGTAAAAACATTACCATTGTTAAGACAGAACTTATATTTATGGCCTTTGTCTTCCCCCTTGCTTTGCAAATGCTACTTCAAGTTGGTGTTTGGGATAAATGTTTACTTGTAGAATAACTGAAGGGAGGCACATTACATACCTGTGCGCAGTGAGTCAGTTGTTATGGTGCTTGGCACATTATAAATAGCTTCTCAGCAACAGATAATATATGCCATACTTGCTTGGAGAAAGCAAATTTGATGATTTCCAACAGATTTTCTTCTCTAGTACTACATGAAAGTGAACAGATATGTTGGCGTTTCTTTGCCTCATGCCTAGTATCAAATCTTATCCTAAAATTTCCAACTATATTCATGCTGCAGAAAAATACCAAGTTAAATATATATACATATATATATATATATATATATATATATATAAATAATCAGTTACCTCCTAGTAGCAGTGGTTCTTAATTTTTTCCTCCATATCACAGAACTCTCTGAAAGTTTGACACAATCATGGATATTTCTCCTGGAACAAAAGCTCATATGAAAATAAGGTTTTGCAAATACTGAGAGAATCATGGGGAGGTGAGAATAACTCAGGTGAAGAGACAAAACAAATGACTGCTTGTGTGTTTTGTTTTGGTTTTTCATTTTCAGGTAGTTATTTGAAACCTAGTTCCATAATATTCAAGATCAAAAGTCCTGCCTCTACAAAAAGGAGAAAGAGAGGGGGCACCTGGGTGGCTCAGTCAGTTAAGCGTCCAACTCTTGGTTTAGGCTCAGGTCATGATCTCAGGGTCATGATTTCAGGGTCATGAGATCGAGCCCTGCATCCAGCTCCACACTGGGTTGGAGCTGCTTAAGATTCTCTCTCTCCCTCGCCCCCCGCTCCCCGCCCCCTACCCCCCGCCAAAAAAAAAAAAAAACAGGAAGGAAAAGAAGAAATCCCGATGGCTGTAATTTGATGGCTTCTATGCCCAGTGGGTAGCTCATCAGCAGTTTCCTTCTGATACACACACACACACACACACACACACACACGCACACTTCACTACTGTCCCCAGACTATATAGAATGCTCATGTGTCTAAAGGCTAACTCTCACATTTTTTTTTTTTTAATGGTAAGTGCTAGAGTACATCATCCATAGGACAAAATGTTTTCAGAGCTTATTATAAATTAGGCATATGCTTTTCTTAAAACTGCTCCCAGAACAGCATTTTTCCTTGTTTGCTTTCACGTTTTCCCATATGACATTAATTCACGAAATAAGATTTATTGAAGTATTGGTATGTGTAGGACACTGTGCTGAAGACCATAAAGGATACAATCATGAATCAGCTCAAGGGTCTGGCCCTGAGGAAAGTCATCTGCCCTAGGGTGCCCCCTCTACGGGGGTGAAAGAGGCTCTCGAAAGCAATGTGGAATGTGTAAAGACCCATTATGTTACCCTGAGAATGCAAATATGGGAGGGAAATTCATGTTTCTTTCCATTTTAATTGATTTCTCTGTGCTTAGGAAACACGCTTAGTAAAACATAGGCTAATTCCTATAAGGATACATCAGAGGGATGTGAGGGCAGGCCTTTGAAAAGCACTTCAAACAGTTCCCGTGAATAGAGTGAGCACTTTTATGTGTCTATAATTATTGCTACTATCCTTTGAATTTGTCTGAGCCTCTTTATTCATTTACTCAACAAATAATTGTCCAGAGCCTCCTGTATGACACTTTCCTAGTTGCTGGGCCTGTAGTGACCAACAAAATTCCCTCAAGGAGCTGACACGGTGCGTGGGGAGGACCTGACGCAGACAGACTAACATAATAATTGTCAAATTACGTCAAATCCTAGAAAGTGCTAGAACACAATAGAAGATTATAATGGGGGACGCGGACACGGGAGAGGAGGTGCAGTTAGCCTTGACTAAGAAAGAGACATGGCGATGTCAGAGGAAAAGTTTGAAAGTGAAGGAGTGTCCTGTATGGATGTCTGGGAGAGCACTTTCCCAGGCAGAGGGAACAGCAGTGTCCCGCGTCTTTGCAGAAGAGCCAGGAGGCCAGCGTGGCAGGAGTGGATGAGCAGGGGCCCCGAGGACACAGGGTGACCTGTCTAAGGATTATAACTCCTAGAGTAACATGGGAGCTTTGCAGGGACGCCCGGGTGGCTCAGTCTTAAGGTTAAGCGTCTGCCTTTGGCTCAGGTCATGAACCCAGGGTCCTGGGATGGGAGTCCCACATTGCTTCTCCCTCTCCCTCTGTCCCTCCCCCTGTTCATGCTCACACTCTCTCTCAAAATAAATAAATCAAAAAAATGTATATCAAAAAAAAAAGATGGGGGCTTTGCAGTTTTGAGCAGAGGAGTGACTGGATCCGATCTATTTCCATCTTTTCCTCTCTACCTTTCATCTCTAGTCGGGGTGTTCTCAAACACCGCTCTTTGGGCAGAAAATTCTCTGTTGTTAAAGGCTGTCCCATGCACTGTAGGATCTTCAGCAGCATCCCTGGCCTCTACTAACTAGATGCCAGTAGCCACCCAGTATGTCGGTGTGAGAACGAAAAATGTCTCTAAGATGTTACCGGATGTCCCCTGGGAGAGGGGGATGCATGGTGGTCGAGAATCATTGCTCTGTGTAACTAAATATTGCTTTCTTCACCCACAGTTTTATTTACTTAGGCTTTTATTTGGTGTTTATCCATCAGGCAATGGGATTTTATGTTTCTTTTCTATCTCGGATTCTCTCTCTTTAAACAAACCATTATTTGTGTTTTTTTCCCCACATTTACCTGATTCTATTTTCCTTCACTGAACCTACTTTTAAAAGGCACCTTCTCATTTCCATTCAGCACTTCGCCCATTTCCTTTTCCATTTTTCACAATGAAAAAATGAAGCTGACCCATTTCAAGGAATTTAAGTGCAGGCCTATTTTACAATTTGGGGAAAAGAAGGGAGACTCAGCAGGGATGATGGCAGTGACCGAGGCTAAGTGACTGTGTTCTCTTGCCAGTCATGGTTCCCGAGGGAGGTCAGCGGCAACCTTGCCTGGAAGGAAGGGGCTCTCCATCTCACCTGCCAATCTGTCTTACCTTCCTCCTGCATCTGCCACGTGTGTAGAGATAGGAGAGGTTCAAATGGTGTCTCAGCTCTGGGGGATGGCACAAGCTATTGAGGAAATACGGTGATGGTGATGATAATGAACATGACTGACATCTGTTCATGTACCAGGAGCTGTTCTGAGTTAACTCATGGGATCGCCCCTGTTAGTTAGCCTGGGAGGTTATTATAAGGTTATTATGAGGTTGCTCTCTATATGGGGAAGCTAAGACAGAGAGGGTCACTAATATGGAGGGCACGTGGTGGAGTTGGACTTTGGATATTTCTCCCTGTAAACCGTGGTCCCTAATCAGCTTCCCAGTTCCCAGCAGCAACATAGTTGCTCTCTTGTTTTCTGGGTTTTTAACTTCAGCATCCTCTGTTTTTCCTCTCCCCCCTCCTCTCCATTCTCTACTTCATCTGTCACTTTCCCCTTTCTTGTTCTTCCCTTCTTTCTCCCCCTCTTCCTGTCTTCCACATTTTTTCTTCTCCTCTTTTTCCTTTTGCTTTCTTATCAGCTTCTTTGATATGCCCCGATATCATCTTCAGTTATTCAGCAATTTTCTTTAAACGCCCACTCTCTTCTCCACAAGGCAATGGAAATAAAACAGTGAGCAACTCGAGCATGGCCCCTCCCATCAGGAACTTACATGCTAGGGTGGGGACATCGTTCACATAAAGGCAGAAATAATATTTATGAAGGAGCGTTAAGGACTCAGAAAGCAAAGTGCATGATGCAACAAGAGTATAACGTCACTGATAAGTCTTGCATATTCTTGCTAAACAGGGGATATCATATTCGCTGCCTTCTTCCTTCCCACTGCCACCTCTGTAATCCTTTTGCCATAAACTTCACAGATGATGTTTTAATAGCCCTACAGCTGATCTCTCTCCTTTGTTCTCTGCCAGTTTATTTTCTAAACACAGCCAGATTAATCTTCTTAATGCACTGCTTTCTTCAGGCCCCTCCCCTGCCTAAAAGATCATATACTAGCCTCCTGATATGTAAAATGTCAAATGAACAAACCCAGCGTCCCAGCTTGCATCTGGGGCCCCATTTTTCCTCTTTGACTTTATCTTTGTCTTCCCTTCAGTGAGTAACCTGGAGACCATCCCGGACAATCTTTGACACCATCTCAGTTTTTTATCCTGACTTGCACTCTGAAGTCCTCATATATCTCGTTCCTGTGCCTCTGCCTTGGATTTGCTTCTGTTGCTTAACAACTGTTCTTTATTTGTGCCTTCTTAAAGACATCAGTATCCTTTCTTTGTTAGCTGCTAACCATGTCATCGTCAATAAAACATTTTTAAAGTCTCATTCTTGTTACCTGGTGAGGAATTTGAACTTGAGGATCCATTTCCCAGTAACACATATTAAAGGTGCTAAGGGCTGAAAGTTAGTCATTCCGCGTATGTAGGAGAGCCTGTCTTTTATCATCTACTGAAGAAAATCACTGACAATCCTCCCCATCTCTTCTATACCTTCACTTTTTCACTCTGGCCCAGATGATGCCCTTCAGTATACAAATGAAAATAAAGATAATAGCAAAATCCTCTCTTGACCCGACTTCGCCTGAAAATTACCATCCTACTTCCTAGCTCTCCTTTACAAAACCCTTAAGAGTTGTCTCTATTGCGGGGCACCTGGGTGGCTCAGTCGTTAAGCATCTGCCTTCGGCTCAGGTCATGATCCCAGGGTCCTGGAATTGAGCCCCGCATCGGGCTCCCTGCTCCGCGGGAAGCCTGCTTCTCCCTCTCCCACTCCCCCTGCTTGTGTTCCCTCTCTCGCTGTGTCTCTCTCTGTCAAATAAATAAATAAAATCTTAAAAAAAAAAAAAAGTCATCTCTATTGCTATCACCTATTACCTATTCTTTTCTTTCTTTTTTTTTTAGGAAAGCTAGAAGAGCTATATGGTTTATTTAACTCATATGGTTTTTTATTATTATTATGTTATGTTAATCACCATACATTTCATCATTAGTTTTTGATGTAGTGTTCTTTTCTAAACCCACTCCAATCAGAATGTGTGCTCTAACTATTAGGCCAGACCTGCCTCTGTCAGTGACTCCTTATTTAATCATAGTTGGTTTGGAAACTTCATTTTATTTACTCTCTTGGCAGCATTTGAGCGTCTCTAATAATCTTTCTTCACTTGGCTTGAAGAATACTATGCTTTTCTCCCCTGATTTTTCCTCCTCTGTTACCTTTACTCAGTCCTCCTCTCAGATGTCTGAACTCAAATTTTGATCCTCTTTTGAAAAAAGAAAATATTTACACTGTTCTCGGTGTTCATGTTCATTCTTGTGGTTCAATTCCACTGATAGGTCCATCACTTCCAGATTTGTATCATCAGCCCAGGACATTTCTTCTGAGGTCTTCTCCACAGAAGACACATCTCTATTTGGCTGCCTGAAAGACATCTTCCACTTACCATGCCCCAAACTGGACCCTGATCTCCTTCCTCCCTCAAAACCTAATACCTTGTAGCCTTTCCCACGTCAGTGGATGGTGTTTCCATCCTTCCAGACCCCGGAGTCATCATTAACTTTTCATGCTCTCATGCATTACCTGCAATTCATTGAAAAGTCTGGTCGGTTCTGTCTTTAACGTGTTTCCAGAATCTGACCGATTCTTCTTGCCTGCTGCCCCCCTTGCCCAAGCCAACATCCCCCTCTCCTTTGGATTGCTACAGATGACTTCCTGGTCTTCTCTTTTGCCTCCTTCAGCCCTTTTCCTGCTCACGGTCAGGGTCAAGCTGGATCACATCACTCTTCTCAAATCCCCTGAGCGACTCCCCATTTCCCTCAGAGTCACAGTGCTTACTGAGTGGTTCTGAGGCTCACAACATTTCCTTCCTCGCCTGGTCCCCCTCCGCCTTCCTTTTTTGCTGCTTTCTTTCTGACTCTCCTTGCTTCAGCTGCAGTAATCGTGCTGTTCCAGGAACAAAGGTGCCAAGCATATTCGCACGGCCCACTCCAATTCTGTGTGGACCCTTCCACCTCATTCAGGATTTACTGCACTGTCACCCTACCATGGCCTCTTCTGGCAACGCCGTCCGTGTTTATGTGGTCTGCCATTCTCTATCCTTCTTTCCCTGTTAAGCCTTTTCTCCTCTTCATAATACTTAGCAGCTTCTGTAGTACTGAACCATTTATTTCTAGTGATTATTATAGAGTGTCAGCTTCTGGAGGTCCATGACATTTGTTTTATTCCCTTATGCATCTCAGGTTCCTAGAGTAGGAGTTGTCATGTGAGATGGGCTCATTAAACAAATAAATGAATGACTGGATCTCTTCCAACTCTTGTTCCATCAGCATTCTCGGGTCAAATGATCACCTTTACTTTCTACTGCGTATCCACTAGTTACAGAGAAGGAGCATATAGTAGATGCTTATTAAACATTTTCTACGTGGATTTTTGAATCTTGTTTTAGTGTGCAGGTTGGCTGGAGGGAGGGCTTCTTTCCCCTACTTCGATTTCATTATCTACTTATCTTCATTAAATGCATTTCATTAAACTCAATCCCTATTCTTATTCTTTGAAATGAACAAAGGCTCTCTCTGTAATACCTGAGACATTGAATGCTTACTGTGTGTGAGGCAGAGGGTTTAAAAAATATTAATTCATTAAGTCCTCATGTTTTTGCTCCCCCAACCATCGGTTCCCATGTTATCCCTCCCATATGGAAATTCTGGAGACAGCCTGTCTATACAAACCCCAAATGTAGCGTAACCTCAGGGCTTCACCTTGAGACAAAAGTCTGGCTCTGATTTAAAAGTGCCCATTATCCCCTTAGGCTCAGGCATGTCATTTTAACCTCTTCAAAGCACTTAAGATATAATTCTACTCTCTTCTAATAGAATATGTAGACTAAAATAAGGAAAATGTATGTCCACTTTTAAATGCATTCACTTTGTTTTGCTACTTCTTGTCTATTATGTACCTTTCTTGCCAATAGGCATAAATTTTAAATTAACTGGAAAATGACATATAAAAAGGATATTGGATACTGTTTAAAAAGTTTTAATCATTCCACCATGTCCATAAGAAGTAAGCAAGCAGTTTGTTGCAAAGACCCAATATTATGTAAAGCACTGAAGAACTAGGTAATATCAGTATGTGGCTTCTTTTTCTTTTACGTACTCCCTCTAGTGTTAAAAAATATGAGTACTTAAAATTAGCCTGTTGAGATACTGAAGAACAGACATTAATGTAGAAAGAGGGCCTTCTTAACCTGATGTTGTTGTTGTTGTTGTTATTATGTTGCTCAGGAGATAATATTGTCAGGTTACTGAACTTCCGACTTATTATATGAAAAACATATTCTCTCTCCCCTTTTCCTGCGGGGATCTGGTCCTGTCTGCTTTTTGTATGTATATTTTTAATCTGTCCTCTTCAGTAAGGGAGAATATTGGAGTTCTTGGCTTCTGTCTTTATTTATTTTTTTAAGATTCTATTTATTTATTTGAGAGAGAGAGAGAGTGGGGGAGGGGCAGAGGGGGAGAATCTCAAGCAGACTCCCTGCTGCGTGTGGAGCCTGATGTGGGGCTCGATCCCATGAACCTGAGATCATGACCTGAGCTGAAATCAAGAGTCTGACACTTAAGTGACTGAGCCACCTGGGCACCCCTTGGCTTCTGTCTTTAAAGACATTACCATATTACAAATTTTTCTTCAATTTTAAAACTAAAATCTAGATTTTAGTTGGGCAATTTGGATTTGAACATGCTAAATATATTCAAAGTGAAAAAAAACTATATGAACTAGAGAAATGTGTTTCAACATGGAAGTTAAAATATTTAAATGATTGACATCATTTTTCTTTGATATATTGAAACATTATTTAAATGCATTGTTTTCAGACTACCTTAAGAAGTAACCAGGATATCCCTAGGAATAACAAATAAGTAAAAAGAAGTAATATATATTATTGTCATTTAATATAGAGTATTAATAATTGCTTGGTGTATATAGAAGACACTTTTAAATTGTAAAGTTAAATAATTATTAGTATTTATCAATTTTTAAAAATCAGAGACTGTTGTTCAAAGTTAATTTTTCCCAACATCATATAATTATGTTACTTATATTTGATTAATGCCCTACAGTCTTTAAACTACTTTGATGCTTACTGTTTCAGTTGTTCATCATCTTACGACATAAAAAAATAGAAAGAATAAATTACTTTCAATGACTCCTAGAGATACTATTTTCTAAATTCTGTCTACTCCATGGAATTTCTATTCAGAAATTTCTATTCAGTACTTAAACCTTATTCATAACAGGCTACCTTGTATGCCCTTGGGGACTTGCATTTCTTAAATAAGGAGAATAATATGGCAGAATACACCCTACAGACGGTGTGCACCATCTACTTCCTGAAGTCATGAATGCTCATAATGTCTAATGAATTCTATTACTCACTGACAGCCTCTTAGGGTTACCTGGGTTCTCATATTCTCTGTATTGAATATTGGGCTGGCCAATAACACTTCTAGGGTATTTTCGGTAGGGGTGTGGGGGGGACGGATAGTTATCGAAAAAGTACCCAATTCTTACTCATAATGCCTCTCTTTTTGTCTTTCTACTAAAAAGGGGTTATATCTTGTATATTGATAACTTAACATTCCCTAACAGAGTAAACTCCTTTATTGTCATATTTAGCTCCTTCTTAGATTTGAAATGTTTCTAACCATATGCTGTTCTTATTAGTTCCTGATCATGTGTCTTCTTTCCTCAGGAAAATTGATAAAGAAAAAGAGATTTACTGAAAAAGCACTGATACCTGAGTAGAGTTGCAGAGAGAAAAGAAAAGTAGAACAATAGAATGGAAAATGTAACAATAAGCTCATGTTGTTTAGAGTTAGATCACTATTGTCATAATGTTTAGTGAACCTGAAGATAGGCTATTATTTACTAAGTTGACACAAAGTGATGATTTTTTTTAATTTTATTTTTTTGTGATGATTGTTTTAAATTATGAGGAAAGGTAAACCAGCTGAGTACTTTTTAGTCATAAACTTTGATCTCATTTGCAATTATAAAATTGTCTTATTTTACTCTCTTTACCAACAGTAAATGTATGAGGAGTGATTGAATTCATGTCTTCAAAAGTCCTCCTCTATGCCACGCTGGATAGTACTCCTCAACTTGGCATTGACCTCAAGTACTTTCAGACCATAAAGTACATGGCAGACAGCACTTTGGCTGACTTACTTCCCTTTGGTATTCATTAATTTTCAAATTGAACACACTTTACCAGCATCTTAAAACATATCATTACAGATACTGGTTCCATTATTAGCATAGGAGAAGTATTTAGTACACATGTATGCATTATAAAATTCTGTAGGAAGTCTTTGAGAGTCTGTTTTTTGAAAGTAAAGATAAAAATAATAATATATTAATATTGTTCCTATAAGTTATAGAAAGCATATTACTTTTATAATGGAGGTGGGTAGTGATGCATTAATGTGGCTAGGAGTATAATTTAGAAATCAGATGTTTCTTTAAATTTCAGAAAACTTCTTAGCAGCAGTGTTGCTTCAATGAACAGAACTTGGCTAGTGATTAAGAGAAGTTTAAATTTATGGAATTAAGTGAAATTTATTTCAGTTTGCCTAGAATATCTCTTTTCCAAAATAAATTTTGAAATGGTTTAATGATTATACTCAAATAGGTTTCCATTACTAAAGAGAACCAAGAAATATCCATATTTGATTTAATATCTGATCTGTCATTCTAACAAAAAGTGAGTAATGGCTCATTTTTTTGTTGCCATAACTGCTGTAATTTTAGTATATTTTAAAATGAAATTTAGCAGGGGAATGGAAATTACAGATATAATTATCTAATAAGAAAATTGCCATCTTTTTCTTAATGAGCATATTCCCCACTGGGCATTTTCTTCTTTCAATCTGACATATGCTCTAGGAGAATAAGGACCTTGTGTGTATTTTATATTACTTTACCCTCTTAGTTTAGAGCAGTGCCTATCACATAGTAGCCTAGCAAGTATATTTAATGAATATCTATGAAAGTAAAATATATCATTTGTGTCTTGACAAGTATAGATAGTGATAAAGAGTGAATAAGGAATTTTCAATGTCTGAACATCTGTAAGTCTTATATCAAGTCTCTTTGCATTGCTCTCATTATTTCAGAATCCAACTCTTATACTGGTTAAGATAGGTTAAATTATACAGCAATAATAAATTAACCCTGAAATCTCAGGGTTAACTCAATCTCAGGTTAACTCAACAAAGGTTTATTTTTCCAACACACTGCACTCTCCTTTGCAAGTTGGGGTGGGGAGATGGAGCCTGCTCCAAAGAGGTGCTCAGGGACCCAGGCTCTCGTGATCCTGCTCTCTCAATGCATGGTTTCCAGGCAAAAAAAGAACGCAAGGAGAATTTACTACATTTAGTCTGCAAGTGACACAGATTGCCTGTGCATACGAAACTGGAGTAAAAACCTAAATGTAAGGGAAATGAAGTCTTATTATAAACCCATGGTGAAGAAAATCAGTTAGGATTTGATGAGCCCATTGTTGTCTTAGACACAAGTTGACTCTCTTCAGATGCTTGTTTTTCAAAATAGGGTTTATGGAATGCTCATTTCATTGGATAAGTTTTACACACACAAACACACACACACACACACACTCTTACATATAGGGAGGACTTGTCAAATTCAATACATTTGGCATTATTTCCGAAACTTACTGGAGTGAGGATTCTGCTTTTTGGAGACCATCTGTCAGGACTAGTATTCTGTGGTGCAATTTTAGAAAACACTGTTCTTGATTGAATAGATTGAATAAATGGCAGGATCTGTCATGAAAAGAAGAAACTCATTTAATGGAATCTTTACCCTACAATAAATTCATGGACACATCACTTTCGATTGTGCTTGTCAATAAAACTTAAATAGAACAATAATACATTATTTAGCTTTTTGTGAAAGCAAATTTCTGATGACCTCAAGTGTCAGAGCATAGCTGAGGACCTGAAATTAAGAGAGAAAAGAAATGCATGTAATTGACTTAAGTGATTCTTAACTAATTTGTGCAAAGATCATGCACTAAAAAAATTTATTTTCTTTCAGTTAATTCCAGCTTGTTCTTAGTTGGCACAAAATATTAACATGAGATTGTTTTCAGCCCATAGCAAGTTATAGCTACCAAGTTAGGATGGGTTGCAGGTTTTCTTTTCCCGCTAGAGACTTGTAAACTGGTGGTAGTGTGAAACAGAAGCATAAAGCCCAACAATTAGGAAAAACCCAAAATGCCTATTAAAAAATGAACAAATGTACAACTAACCATATTTTTAGTAGGAGAAAATATCTCTATTCCACAATTATTCAAGTTCTCCAAATAAACTTAAATTACCAGTAGCATACTCTGTTTTAAAAAGGCAAATACATAAAGCATTTTAAATGGTTTTTAATTCCAAGTGTGCAAGGTGAAAAACAATGAATTTTCCTTCCTGAAAACTGTAAACTTCAGAAATAGGAGATTGTCAAAACACGTCTTCACTTCTGTCGATATAAATTAGAAGATAATGCTATAATACTGTTTTGAATTTCTAGAATAAAACGTGTCATATAGATTTTTATTTCTCATTTTCTTTCTTAATAACATGGCAGTAATGCACTTCTACTAATTTGCAGTTACAATGAAATCTTAATTAACTTGCTAAACTGTTATATTTTAGGATAATTTTTAGTCCACTTAGAAGAATAGATTTAAAAATGTTTCTCGTATCTTGTATAATAACTGCACTTTTGTAACAGTTTGCTTCACGGTTTTCTTTAAATTGTTTTTCCATAGTTCCCGAAAAAGTATTATGATAAATACTGATTATCCTCAGTTTGAGGCATGTTATTAGTCAAAAATTATAAAAGGACAATGCACCTAATTAGGTATACTTTTCATCATATGTTTGTTGAAGATGCATTTTGAATGATGGCAAATGCCAACATAAAGTAGGCATTAACAGGATTATTTACGAGCTTACAGCATTTGCTGTTTGTACCTGCTGTGGATTTCCTAAAGTTCTGTTAAATGAAGGCAGTGATGTATCACGCAAAGTATAGACCAACGGCAGTGAAATTGTTCATTGTGAGTTACTAGTGAACCTTTTGTATATGTTGGTATAAACCAGGTCTAGAATTAGTTTTTAAAGCTTTCCACTGTCACATTGAGTTTAGCATGAGAAGTCATTCAAAAAGAGTGGAAAATAACTAGGTCCCATGATTAATTTTCTTGGAAATCTCTTTGCTTGAAAATGCATTAGAAATACTGAAGAGAGGCGCCTGGGTGACAAAATCAGATGGGCGTCCAACTCTTGGTTTCGGCTCAGGTCGTGATCTCAGGGTCCTGAGATGGAGCCCCGAATCGGTCTCCATGCTCAGCTGGAGTCTGCTTGGGACTCTCTCTCCCTCTGCCCCTCCCTGCTGTGCACGCTCTCTCTCTCTCTCAAATAAATAAATAAATAAATCTTTAAAAAAATAGGAATACTGAAGAGTATTTTCTCTTCTTGCATATTTTGTATTAACTTAGCTATAAGACCTAAGGCACACACTCTTTACTTTTATTTTTATTAATTTTCTTTCTTCACCTGTCGGCAAGTATAAGGGAATGGTGTTACTTTCAAGATCAGAAAGCCTTGATAGCAAAATCCCATAGGAATGTCTGATTCCAATCAGCGAGTTGGAATGACACAATTCCCAGTGTACATGGTATTACAAAAAATGAAAATGGAATTGACAAATTATTCAGCTTTATTTTTAATTCATGTGTGGAAAACACACTGTGTTCAGTTTTCTAAGGTTCATTTTTGGAAGTACTGTTGGTTTTTGTTTGTTTGATTTTTTTTTTTAGTTGAGATAAACAAAAAGCCTACTGATTGTGTTAAGAGCACTTTATCCCTTAACTGTTACACTTTTTCCTTATGTGTTGTTTTACCAAAGTCTTCAATAAGTAACATTTTTTAAAAATCTAAAATATGGGCGCCTGGGTGGCTCAGTCAGTTAGGCGTCTGCCTTCAGCTCAGGTGATGATTCCAAGGTCCTCGAGTCAGGCTCCCTGCTCAGCAGGGAGTCTGCTTCTCCCTCTGCCCTTCCTCCCACTCATTCTCTCAGTCAGTCAGTCAGTCTCTCTCTCTCTCAAATAAATAAAATCTTAAAAAAAATAAAAATCTAAAATGTGTTCATTGGGATGGTTTCCCAGTCATCTTGACTGAGGGTGCTTTTAGTGCTCCTGCAGGAGTCTCCTTCTGTAAGCCTTGCTCTTCCTCCTCTGGGCTGGCAGAGGACAGTAGACTAGCCAACACACAAAACTACTGCTTGTGCATGGCTGAAGTCAGTTGTGTTTTTATAGCATCCTGGGCAGTTCACATCCACAAAGTAGGAACTGGGGCTCTACACTGGGTGCTGCTTTTATGTTTCCTCTTCTCCTCTTCCAGAGAGGGATGGAGGAGGTCCTTCTTGAAAGCATAGTCTTATGAGGAGGTCCTCACCACCAGAAAGCCGTTTATTTTCATTTAAGCTTTTTGTTTTGAGATAACTTTAGATTTGCGTGCAGTGTAAGAAATAATTCAGAGATATCCCATGTACTTTTACTCAGTTTGCCTCAGTGGTAATATCTTGAACAAGTCTAGTGCAATATCATGACCAGGATGTTGACATTGATACAGTCAAGATTTGGAATAGTTCCATCACCACAAAGATCTCTCTATAGCCCCACCCACTACCCTACTGCCCCAACCCCTGCCAATCGCTAGTCTGTTCTCCACTTCTACTATATGCCATTTCGAGATTGTTACATAAATGGAATTGTGCAAAATATGACCTTTTGGGATTGGCATTTTTCCTGTTATCATTATAATTCTCTGGAGACCATTCAGGTTTTTGTTGTTATTGTTGTTTTTGTTTGTTTGTTTGTTTTAATCAATACAGTGATCCCTAAATAACTAGTAGGTCAGGGGCACTGATCCCCAAGCAGTCAAAAATCTACACATAACTTGACTTCATAAAAACTTAACTAGTAATAGCCTACCATTAACCTGAAGCCTTACTGATAACATAAACAGTTGATTAACACATGTTTTGTATGTTACATGTGTTGTTATATTGTATATTGTATTCTTATAATAAAGTAAGCTAGAGAAAAGAAAATGTTATTAAGAAAATCACAAGGAAGAGCAAATACATTTACAGTACTGTACTGTAAAAAAAAAAAAAAAATCTGTGTATAAGTGGACCTGTGCTGTTCAAACCCTTATTTTTCAAGGGTCAACTATAGTTTGTTTCTGTTTATTGCTGACTAGTATCCCATGGTATAGATGTATCTACCATACCTCATTTAACTGCTCACCCATTGAAGGATATCTGGGTTGTTTCCAGTTTCGAGCTATCATAAAGAAAAAAAAGCGCTATGCCCCAATGTTTATAGCAGCAATGTCCACAAAAGCCAAACTATGGAAAGAGCCTAGATGTCCATCAACAGATGAATGGATAAAGAAGATGTGGTTTATATATACAATGGAATATTATGCAGCCATCAAATAAATGAAATCTTGCCATTTGCAATGACATGGATGGAACTAGAGGGTATTATGCTGAGTGAAATAAGTCAATCAGAGAAAGGCAAGTATCATATGATCTCACTGATATGAGGAATTTGAGAAACAAGACAGAGGATCATAGGGGAAGGGAGGGAAAAATGAAACAAGATGAAACCAGAGAGGGAGACAAACCATAAGAGACTCTTAATTTCAGGAAACAAACTGAGGGTTGCTGGAGTGGAGGGGGGTGGGAGGGATGGGGTGGCTGAGTGATGGACATTGGGGAGGGTATGCACTATGATGAGCGCTGTGAATTGTGTAAGACTGTTGAATCACAGACCGGTACCCCTGAAATAAATAATACATTATACTTTAATTTAAAAAAACCTAAAAAAACAAAAAGAAAAAAAGCTGCTATAAATATGTATGTACAAGTTTTTGTGTGAATATAAATTTTTATTGCTCTTAGGCAAATGCCTGAGAGTGCAATTGCTAGATTATATGGCAGTAGCATGTTTAGTTTTATAAGACCCGTCGGTTTTCCAGAATTGCTTTACCAGTCGTGGTCCCACCAGCAATGTAGGAGTGATCCAGTCTCTCCATTTCCCTTCATCCCCACCAGCATATGATGTCCCAGTTTTTATCTTTGCCATTTTGATAGGTGTTTAGTGACATTTCTTGTGGTTTTAATTTGCATTTTCCCTGATGGCTTATTATATCTAACATCTTTTCATTTGCTTATTTTCTAGGCAAATATTATCTTTGGTAAAATGTGTGTCCATATCTTTTGTCCACTTTTTGAATTGGATTACTTATTTTCTTACTCTTAGTTTTAAGAGTTCTTTATATACTTTAGATACTTGTCCTTTGTCAGATATGTGGTCTGCTAATATATTTTCCCAGTTGATAGCTTGTCTTCACAGGGCCTTTCTTAGGGCAAAAGTTTTAAAATCTGATGTTCAATTTAGCAGTTTTTTTCATTTTATAGATCCTGCTATTGGTGTCAAGAACTCTTTTCCTAGCCCTAAGTCCTGAAGTTTTTCTCTTATTTTTTCTTAAAATTTTATGTTTTTGCACTTTACATTTAAGTCTGTGATATATTTTGAGTTAACTTTTCTATAATATATAAGACTTAAGTTGAGGTTCATTGCTTTATCTATGGAAGTCCACTTGATCCAGCACAATTTATTGAAAAGGCTGTCTTCTATTAAATTGCTTTTGCATCTTTCCTAGAAACCATTTAGGCATATTTCTGTGGTACTGTCTCTAGATTCTCAATCCTGTTCCAGTGGTCTAGTGTCTCTTCCTCCACTGATACCACACAATGTTGATTATCCCAACTATAATAAGTGTTGAAGTTGGGTAGACTGGTTCTTTCCACTTTGTTCTTTTTCCAAGTTGTTTTAGCCATTCTAATTTCTTGATTTCTATATAAATTTTAGAATATTCTTGTCAGTCTTTACTTAAAAAAAGCTTTGCTGGGACTTTGATAGGAATTGTATTAAACTTGAGTATCAGTTTGGGGGAGAATTGACAACCTTTTAATGTTGAGTCTTCCAATTAATGAACATGATACTTCTATTTATTTACATCTTAGTTAATTTTCTGTATTAGCATTTTGTGGTTTTCTGGGTATAGGCATATACATGTTTGGTTAGATTACTACCTATTTTTTGAGTGATCGTAAATGGTATCTATCATGTTTTAAATTTCAGTGTCCACCTGCGTATTGCTAGTGTATAAGGATGCAGTTGCCTTTTGTATGTGTATCTTATATCCTTTGACTTTGATGAACACATTTATTATTTCAGGGGATTTCTTTTTCAGTTTATTTTTAGGTTCTCTGGGATTTTTTGACAATTATGTTATTTCCAAATAAGGACAGTTTTATTTCTGCCTTTCTTACCTGTATGCCTTTTGTTTCCTTTTATTGCCTTACTTCTCTGCCTGGGACCTCCAGTATATTGTACCAAAAATGTGGGGAGAGTGGCTATCCTTCTTTGTGCCCATTATTAGGCAGAATATATTCATTTTTTCACCAGTCAGTAAAATCTTAGCTGTGGGTTTTTTGTACATGCTTTTTAAGAACTTAAGGAAGTTTCCTTCTATTCCTGTTTCTTTCTGAGAATTTGAATCACGAATGGATGCTGAATTTGTTTAAATGCTTATTCTGCATTGATTGAAAAGATCATGTGATATATATATATATATATATATATATATATATTTCTTAGCCTTTTACTATGGTGGATTAAACCAGTCCTGCATCCCTGAAATAAACGCCATTTGGTCATGGTGTATAATTTATATATACATGAATTTTATTTGCTAATACACTGTTAAGGATTTTTGTTTCTATATTCATGAGGGATATTGGTATATAGTTTTATTTTCCTGTACTGTCTTTGATCGATGTTGGCATTGGGGGGATATTAGCTTTACAAAATGAACTGTGAAGTGTTCTCATATCTTTTATTTTCTGGAAGAGATTGTGTTGAATTTATGTTAATTCTTTGAATGTTTGATAGAATTCTCCATCTGAGCTTGGAGATTTTCCTTTTTAGGAACTTTATAATTATTATTTAAATTTCCTTAATGGCTATAGGAGTATTCAAATTATCTGTTTTATATTGAGTAAGGTGAGGTCATTTATATTTTTCAAAGACTTGATCAATTTTATGTAAACTGTCAAATTTATGTCTGTAGAGCTGTTTATAATATTCTTTCTTTATTGTTTTGATATTAGCAGGGACTGTGGTGATATCCCCACTTCCATTCCTGATACTGATAATTTATATTGTCTCTCATTTTTTTTGTCACCTCTTAGAGGTTTGAGGTTTGTCAGTTTTATTGATTTTTTCAAAGAATCAGCTGATTTCATTGATTTTTCTATATTATTTATCATTAACTTCTTTTATCTTGTACTGGTATTTTTGTTCTTTTTTTCTAGTTTCCTGAGGTAGGAATTTAGGTTATTTATGTTAGACTTTTCATCTTTCCTGGTGTAAGCTACATATTTCCCTCACAGCTTTACAATAGCTGTGTCCCACATATATTGACATTTTTATTTTCATTTTTGTTCAGTTCAGTTTACTTTTTAATTACTCTTGAAACCTCTTCTTTGACCCATGGGTTGTTTAGAAGTGTGTCATTTAGTTTCCAAGTGTTTGGAGATTTTCATGTTCTCTTTTGTGATTAATTTCTAGTTTGATTTCTCCTGAGGTCAGAGAGTGCACTCTGTATGATCTCAGTTCTGCTAATTAGTTGAGCCTTTCATTTATGGCCCAGAATATGGTATATTTTGGTATATATTCCATACACAATTGAAAAGAAATGTGCATTCTGCTGTTGTGTGGAGTGTTCCATAAATGTTGATTAAATCTTGTTGGTTGATGGTATGGAGTTTCTTTTATATCCTTCTGATTTTCTGTCTAGTTGTACTAACAATTTCAAGAGAAGGGTTTTGAAGTCTCCAACTACAACTGTAGTTTTGTCTTAGTTTTTGCTTAACTTGTTCATAGCCCTGTTTTTGGTGCGTTCTCGGGGTTGCTCTATCTTCTTGGTGGATTGATCTTTTTATTATTATATAATATTTCTCTTTCTATGACAAATACATGTTTTTGCTCTGAATTCTACTTGATCTGATATTAATATAGCCCTCTTGCTTTTTTTTTTATTAATGTCTGCATGGTATGTCTTTTTTCATCTTTTCTATCTGCCTATATCATTAAATTTAAAGTAAGTTTCTTGTAGACAGTATATAATTGGATCATTCATATTACTAATTTCTTTTTTTTAATTGATGTACTTAGACCATTTACATTTAACACAATTATTGACGTGTTAAGGCTTAAATCTGTCATTTTAGTTTTGTTTCCTGTTTTTTTCTCTTTGCTTTTCATTTCTCCGTTTTTTTCCTAACTTCTTGTATGTTACTTGGACATTTTTAGAATTTCATTTTGATTTTCTATAGTGTTTTTATGTTTATCTCTTTATATAGCTTTTTTAGTAGTGTTTCTGGATTTTACACTATGTATGCATAGTTTATCACAGTCTACTGGTGTTGTCATCTTACCAATTTGAGTACAGTATAGAAACCTTACCTCCCTTTGTGTCTTTTCACTGTTCCTCATATATAGTATTTGCCTTAAATATCTTCTCTTCATATATTTAGAACCGTATCAGGCTGTCTTAAACTTTTTTATTTTACCACCAAACGTAATATAGAAAACTCAAGAGCAAAGCATTATCTAGTTGTACTTGCCCATTTTTTTGTTTACTCTGTTCCTTTTTCCTTCCAGATGTTTTAAGTTTCTTTTTTAATTATTTCTTTTATGTTTACAGAACATCCTTTAGTCTTTCTTTTAGAAAAGGTCTTCTCATGATTAGATCTCTTAGCTTTCCTTCATCTGAGAATATCTTGATTTATCTTTCATTCTGGAAGGATATTTTCACTGGTTGTAGGATTCTGGGTAAACAGCACTTAAAAATGTTGTTCCACTTCCTTTTTATCTCCATAGTTTCTGATATGAAATTTGCTGTAATTCACATTACTTTTCTCCTAGATAAAGAGAAAAGGTAGATAAGGCATTATTTCTCTCTCACTAATTTCATTATTTTTCATTGTGTTTAGTTTTCAGAGAGTTGGTTTTGATGTATGTTGTTTCGTATTTCTTTATTGAATTTATCTTGTTTGAAGTTTGCTCATTTTTCTGAACCTGAAGGTGTATGTCTTTTGACAAATAAGGGACAATTTCACCTATTATTTCCTTGAGTACCTTCCTTGAGTTTCCTTTTTTGTAATGCTGTCTTTCTCCTCTCCTTCTGTGACTTCGGTGAAATGAATGCTAGATCTTTGGTTAAGGTCTTATGGATCCCTGAGGCTCTTTTTGTTGTTGTTGTTGTTATTGTTGTTGTTTTCAGTCTGTTTTCACTGTTTTCAAGATTGGATTATTTTTATTGTTCAATCTAATCTGTAATATTCAAATAAATTCACGGACTCTTTCATCTGTCCCCTCCATTCTGTTGTTGAGCCCATACACTGAGTTTTTAATTTTGGTTATTGTATTTTTTAGTACTAAGACTTGTATTTGACTCTTTTTTATATCTTTGATTTCTTTGCTGAGTCTTTCTACTTTTTTCTGTTTTTTTTCATTTGTTTCAAGCATATTCATAACTATTGAAGTTTTTTTTGTGTTTCTGATAGTGTCTTTAAAATCTTTCTCTGGTATCTTTATCATCAAGGTGTTCATATCTATTGATTGTCTTTTTTTTTTTTTTTTCATTTACTTTGGAAAATTTCTGGTTCTTGGGATGATGAATGATTCCCAGCTGAAGCCTGGACCTTTTGGATATTATGTTATGAGAGTCTATGAGGTGAATGTAGTACATCATTACTGCCAGAGTGGGTACAAATCCAGTTTCTATACTCTCCTCTTTTGACACCCATGGGAAGGAAAGAGGCTATAGGAAGGGGAGGGGTAATTTTTACTATCCTTTAGGTATGAAAGTCCAAGTTCTCTCCATACTCAACCTTTTCTGGAGTGCCTCTTATAGTGTCTGAGGGTGGAAGTCTAGGTTACCTACTTGGTCTTTGCTGCTATAGGTGGGGGTGGGTCCCCAGTTTTTCTGTGGTATTTCATTGGTGTGGAACAGCTGTTGTCTAAATTTTCCTGTCCTGGTAGGCTGTTCTTTTCCTGGTTATTTGGCTAGACAGAAAAAGCTTTCTGTTGGACCTTTTCAGTCTACTTCCCTTGATATTTCTAGCTTGCTGGCTCCTTCGGCAACAAGTCATGGATATATAATGCAAAAAGAAAATTCAGGGGATTCCCCACCTTTTTTTTCCCTTGGGTTTTTTTTGTCCTAGGTCCCTAGCTGTTCTTCTCTTTTCCTTTTAGAGTCCTATTATGTTCATTTTATATGTAATTGTGCAGGGATTTTAAATGTACTTCATGGGAATAATAAAATATATCTACCTCATGTCTTTGGAGGCAGAAGTCCTTGATACCATTTGCTTTTAAATGGGAACATTAAACAAATTCTATATTTGTGATAGTGTAGACATATTATAACAATTAAACTTTTTTTTTTGGCTAAAATGTTAAAATTTAAATCATGAATCTCAAAAATATGGCAGTCACCAAAGAGAAGATTTAATTCTTGATTTCTTGCCTGTTTATGATTAGATAATAGAAACACCACATGGAAAACTGATTCTCTCTGAAGAAATTTGTATTTTCTGTCAGTCTCATTAAAGAAAATACAAATATAGAGGGGCGCCTGGGTGGCTCAGTCGTTAAGTGTCTGCCTTCGGCTCAGGTCATGATCCCAGGGTCCTGGGATCGAGCCCCGCATCGGGCTTCCTGCTCGGCGGGAGGCCTGCTTCTCCCTCTCCCACTCCCCCTGCTTGTGTTCCCTCTCTCGCTGTCTCTCTCTCTGTCAAATAAATAAATAAAATCTTTAAAAAAAAAAAAAGAAAATACAAATATAGAAATTACAGTAAAGGCCATGACTTATTCTTATTTTTTATTATTAAAAGAAGTGGTCTTTCAGAAGTGGTCTTAGAGTGGGCTGTGCCAAATAAAGTAATTCCATGATAAGAGAATCAGCATTAATTAAGTAATGCTAAATTCTATACATTTTATATCCTTTTCTTTATCTTATAGATTGATTAGAAATTAATGTTTTGGGTAGGACTCCCTTGTATTTATTTTTGATCTTGCTATTTTGATCTTATAATCTTATCCCTACATAATAACCAGGAGTCCTTAAAAAACAAAGCAAGTAACTATAATATGAAAGATGATGGAAACACAAGGTGAAAAGTTCTGAATTCATGGAAGAGACACTTCACTTCTCTTAACATTAAAGAAGTGTTAAACTTGTCAACTTGAAATAATATGAAAGATTCTTTGTGAGTATATAGAGTAATTGTGAAAGACCATACGAAGGTAGGAATGTATAAGGTTAATTAATAAAGAAATCTTCAGAATTGGCTTTATTCTTTGTGAGCGACACACTTCATTTAATGATATGAATTAAATTAATTGCACTTCGCTTCTGAATTCTACCACTTACTTTTAAGTGGAAATAGGTTTAAATATACATTGTGATAGTATTAGAGAAAGATATTATATCCATATCTTTTATATTATTTATATATATTATACATATATATTATTTTATATTCTATTATATCCATATCCAAAAAAAAAAAAAAGGAGTAGATGTACTTCATGGGAATAATAAAGTACATCTACCCCATGTCTTTGGAAGCAGAAGTCCTTGATACCATTTGCTTTTAAATGGGAACATTAAACAAATTCTATATTTGTGATAGTGTAGACATATTATAACAATTACTCCTTTAAGGAGTAATGGCACTTACTCCTTTAAGGAGACATCATTAATAAATTTTTTGCACTTACTCCTTTAAGGAGACATCATTAGTAAACAATATCTTTACAATTTGAAGAACATTTATGTTATGATGATATTTCTGTATGTTTGTTCAGGTCTCATTCATAGAAATGAATGGAACTATTCAAATTAAAAAAAAATGTCAGAGAATGTGATATAGTGGTTCATAAAATAAAAGAAAAAGAACAGGCTAGTATACATATGAAAAATTACTGTGGAGGGCAGGAGATAGTCAAACACGTTTAAAACCAAGCTAATGAAGATATAAATTGGAATAATAATTCTAGAGGGCAGTTTGTCAGTATCTCTCAGAAGTCATGCAAACCCTGTGTCCCAGGAATTTCACTTAAAGTTAATCTTTTCTAAGGAAATAATCAGAGAAGCTCAGAAAAATTGAAATAAGAGTGTGCATCAAAATATCTTTATCAGTTTTCTGTTCCTTTTTCTGTTTATTCTTAATTTTCTTCATAATTCTCTCATTCGTCTTGTATATTTGACAACTAATAGCATCACTTTCCAAGTTGGTAAAGAAATCTAATAAACTTTATTTTCAATAACGTATATTAAAACTGTAATATTTAACCCATTTAAAATCCCATATGGTAATAGCCAATCAAGGGTTAAATATTCTTATTGTCTTTGTTACTCCTTAGGCACAAAGTCCCCTTAATTCTTTCCTATGTCTGTGACAGGAATGTTTTAAATGGTAGAAAACAGAAACTGTAATAAAAAGACAACTGATATGTTAAGAGGCTCTGTGTGCTTAAAATGCAAGGCCACCTGGTGTGGAATCCGAAGGTCTTGGTTTAGATTCCAGCTTTGTTACTGACCTTTGGCAAGTCTGTTAATCCCTCTGGAGGCAGTTTTCTTATTATTAGTTGAAACATATGATATTGGTGTTTTTGTTGGTTGAAATAGTTCTCTACTGGCTATTTTTGGTTCAACCTAATAAAATGAATAATAGATTTTCTCCTAGCACCAATGATCTGTGAGTTTATTTTAGAGTTAAGGCTGATTTGTCTAAAAAAATAGTTTCTTCTTAATAAAAAAATCTTTAAGAAGCAAAGGAGACTCTGGAAAACCTTCTCATATTAACTAGTGAAATGGTTAGCTTATCCTTTCATTTAATAAGTATTTTCCTGGTTCACAATCCCATGTTATGTTGAAGCACAAAATACTAAGGGTCCACTAGGTTGTAAAAAGTCAATTGGTTCACATTCACTTAATCTTGAAGACATCAAATTCCACCAATAAGTCTAAGAAAGTTTAAGAATAAATTAGAAAATATCAGTATTGAGCATTTTTGTACATGTCATAAAAATAATAAAATGAATCAGACCCTAGGGACTCAAGTATTTTGTGTTTGATGAAATGAAGGAAAAGGAGAGAAAATGTAAACCATAGGAAAATATTTACTTTAAAACGACACAAATTATAAGCATTTAAAGGTTTTTAAAAAATAATACAATTCTCTTCTTTTACAGTTTCCATGAAGTGACATAATCTTACATGATCTAATTTTAGGGGTAGGAAAAATGAGTTTGTTGATATAGTATGAATGCTCTAATAGAAGTAACAGTAGACGCAGGGTCATTGCAGGGGAAATCTGGAATGTTGTATTGCTAAAGTATGGTGAAAGAAGAGGGCAGAGAGATTCAGATAACCTCATGAGCTGAGGATCCTTATTATCACTCTAGTAAGATTCATACTTCTTGGGGCAAAGAAGCTGTAAAATAATCCACCTGTTGGAGACAGTAATCCTTGGCAGAGGTTCAGGCCCTTGCCCCACCTTCCTCTTCCCTCTGCCCTGGCCATGGTGCTGATTCTGCTGAATACTAACAGCCAACCACACATTGCATCATTTCATGTTGGAAAAGTATCACTGGCAACAAACCAGAAGCAGTAGACATGCATTTGGGGTCTTACAACATATCATATCCTAGTAGAGACAAACCTAGGGGAAGAAGAGAATTTCTTTGAGGTCCTACCAGATGTTTCTTATCGACAAAACTGATGAGTTAGGGAAGAAATGGTGTGGGTATGTCATGTACTGGGCTGACATGTTGAAAAGAAACTCTTGTGCTTCAGTCTTTGAGAAGTACTTCCAATTAACAAAGAGAGCAGGGAGTCACTCCTCATAGGGTTGACAGGGGCAGTGAACATTTGGTCTAACAAGGGCAGTCTCTGAAAGAAAATGATGATGTGGTCAGTAGAGAAGAGTTCACGTGGGGATTCAGAAGAGGGCACCGAGCCAGTTCCTTGCTGCACAGCCGTGCAGTCCTCATTAGCCACGGGGAACCCCTCTGAAGCCAAGACTCTGAAGGAGATGACAACACCTGTGGCCTTTTCGTGCTTCTAAGGCATATCAAATGTGAGTGCCGGAGAGTCACACGCTCAGGGATTACCTGCATCTTCACGTTAAATCCCTCAGGGACTTTCGTCACAAATCTTTAGGCAAAGAAAGGTTCTGCATCTTTAAGGATTTGATCCCACTGACCAATGGGAACAGGAAGACAGAGTTGATGATAGAAAGCAGGATAACTCGTGCTTGATGTTGGTAGCTTTTATGGTAACACCTCTCCGCATTCTTTTTCTCAATTTTCTCAATTTGGTGTAATTTTTTCTGTACACGTTTGGAATGTGATCTGGAGAATCAAGCGGTGTTTCAGTAGTGTCAAGAATAATGCTAAAAAGAATTCCACCGGATTAATTTAATCCTCTTTCCTTTCTCCCCTCCTGCTCTTTTTCTTCTGCCTTTCCAAATACTTTTCTGACTACTAGAAATGAGTTGCAGGATAATAGAAACTTAATGAGGCTTCTCATAAGTATTTGAATCGAAAACTCGAATGTCTAAAGAAATACTGATGGGCTCCTTAATAAAGGAACAATTTCTAATCCATTTGGTTATTAAGTGTTCCAAAGCAAATGTAATAAAAACAGTCCAAGTCCTGGATAAGAACTCTAACAGGGAGTTGGTTACTTTAAACATGCTGAATATGGCTTTTGCTTCTTGCCTGGGCAGGTGTCCAGTCATAAATGGATTTCTCAAATGGGCTCCTTCACACCTCACTTACCAGATGGAGAGGGTTTGAGTATGTGCAGCTGAAATTCCAAGCATGGGTCTCAAATTTTACTTTGAGATTGTTCATTGTTAAGAATGATCAGACTCTCCACCACTGAAGGACAAAGGTTACATGCATTTGGCAGTTGTTTAAATGTCAGTTATTTTAATGGAAAAAGTGGCATGGGATTTTCCATTTTGCACATCTACCTTAAACTGATACAATGTCTACTTTTAAATTTACTACCTCTCTTCTGAAAGTGTGTATATTGTGTTTTATGTATCCATGTGCATATATGTAAATGAAAATACACTTCCCTTGTTGTGAAGTCATACATAAGCTCATATTATATCCTGACAAAGTCCTATCATTTGACAAAAAATAAAAGTTTCCTTGCCTTGAAAATTTAAAAATACTGATGCCCAGCAATGATACTTTAAAAACAGGTGAAGAAACAGACAAACATGTACACTATCTGGAGGCCATAGAGTATTTTCATATGAATTCCTTTTGAGTCACCAACTATGTATCTCCATTTCAATTTAGAATTTTGATAAAAATTACCTTTTGGGTTTATTTACAGCTCCTTCCATTTTTTTTTATTCCACTTTGTAAGGAAAGGACACATATAATCTTATTTTAGAAGAAATCCCTGAAAATGAAAATTAAAACATTGGAATATATTTTGTTTAGATACTTCTAAATAATGTTTAAAAGTTTCTGCCAGCGATAGGGCCTAATGGTCAGTGAACACATACATGATTTGTATAAGTCAGGACTCTGTTCAAGCAACAAATTGTAGAAAACCTGATTAATAGTGGCTAAAATTTATGACCGTGATTTTTCTTATGTAACGATAAATTCTGAGGCAGGCAGTCCAGGGCTAAAGCAACATAGTCACAGTGTCATGAAGCACTCAGGCATCTTCTGTCTTTCTATTTCTCTACCTACGTCATGGAAATTTTCCCTTATGGTGACAAAATCGCTGCTACACACCCAGCATCCCATCAGTTTTCAGGCAGAAAGAAGGGAGAAGAGCAAAAGTCTGAAGCGGGCTCAGAAGAGCTTTCCAGCTGTCTACTCCTTTAAAAAGAGTGTTCCTCTCTGTTCCATCTCACTGAACACATTTGGGTCTCATGGCGAGCAAGGAGCCTGGAAAGGGAAGTATTTTAGCTTTCTGGCCTCACAAGAAGGCACCTGAATGGCATTGGAGACTAATTTCGATGTCTGCCACCTCATTCATTACAACTTTCTCTCAGTGGTCACATGGGGCTAAAGAAATCCAAAGGAGAGACCTTTTGATTTTCAAATTTAGCCAAGGACCTCCTCCTTTTCCATGTGATCATCGAATGATTTAACTTCTAAGGCAATTTTTATTTTTGAGGCTATATCCAGAAGCCCTGAAGAAACTAAATACATAAAGAGACCCTCTTTCTGGAGTATGTCACACCTTTATGACATAATACTCCACATTTAATCTTAAAGATTTATACTATCTAAGGCATTTTTATGTTATATATATATGCCTATATCTGCCAAAGCTAAAATGGACATTAAGATTTATTTCTGTTTGATGACATTATGTCTAGAAAATATTCACTTCGGTTACAAAACAAACTTTTCATTGATTATCATTCCTAATTTATGAGTACTGTTTTTCAATTTGGAAAACCTTCCAGTTACCAGATTTGGCCCATGTGTGACTGTGTGCAAACAGATGTCATACCTCAATAATTTAGTTTGCTCTTCTTACAGAAAAAGTATGAATTCCCTCAGGATCAACATGTCCATATCAGTTATGGAGGCGGCAACAGTAAAATGTAGGACGGACGAGATGTAGGCGTAGTCTGTCTATACAGAGCCTGAAGAGTGCAATTCAGTATTTTGGTCATTTTTTTATTTTGTTTTATTTCATATATTTTAATTAAAGATGTCTTTTTTTTTTTTTCCCTTGCTAACTACAAACTCAAGTCTGTTTTATGATATAACTTGAACTTCAGAGTCAGAACACAGGTTCAAAATATTTAAGGTGTCTGACTTCAGGCAAGGCACTAAATGGGGAGCGTGAGCTTCTGTTTTCTTCTGTGTAAATGGGAACAATACTGCCTCCCTCATGAATCACAGTCACGTTTCCGTGAGGTAAAATGCGTGATGTGTCTAGCACAGAGCCTGTGCGTAGCGGGGACTCCCTTTTCCTTCCTTGCTCTTCACTTCCAGCTTTTTACCTTCCTACCCTAAAGTGCCTAGTTCTTTTATAATCTTTATTTCAGGTGTGGGGGGGCATGGTGGGAGAAAGGAAAAGGTATAGTAGTTAACAGTATTTCAGAGTCATTCTGGAGTGTCACATGTGGCAGGTGGAGGTTGGAGATTCGGAGGGCGGCCATCACTGCCAAATAACATTTTTCCAGAACTTTCAAAACTATGTCCTGTTGTGTTTGTACATAGAAACAACTGGAGGACAAAGCAGTGTATTCATATCAGTAGCAGATAATGCTGGTTGCCTCCCTATTGGATATTCCCTCTCTCTCCCTTCATGTCAGAATCCCAGTACAGGGCACCTGGGTGGCTCAGTCGGTTAAGCATCTGCCTTCTTCTCAGATCATGATCTCAGGGTCCTGGGATCGAGCCCCGCGTCGGGCTCCCTGGTTAGCGGGGAGTCTGCTTCTCCCTCTCCCTCTGCCCCTCCCCTGCTCATGATCTCAATTCTCCCATTCTCTCTGTCTCTCTCAAATAAATAAATAAAATCTTAAAAAGAAAAAAGAATCCCAGTATGGTTGGAGGTGCTAATGTGGCCCCTGAATAATGATGCTTTTCAGCCTCTTTTACTCAAATGTGATACAGTCAGGTGGTGACATTCTGAATGCAAGTCATTGGTAGTGTTTCCAGGAAATCCTGTAGACAGCTGCACATACCACTCTCCTTTTTCTTCCTTTCCTCCCCTTGCTGCCGCCCCAAATAGGGATAGAATGCCCCGGGACACAGTTGCCCTTCTGAGCCAGCAGGATAAAAAGTCACACCAAGATGGGTGACATCTGGAGTATTCATTCTTGTGGTTGTGGCTTCATCTCTGGAGTGCTTAAAATTGGGCTTTCTGTTATATAAATCCCTGTGTGCTAAGAGCAGTGTTATTTATTATTATTTTTTTTATGTGCAACTTAACACATTTTTTCAGTTTAAAGGAGAATGTGTGGAGACTAATGAGTTTGCCCTCCTAATAGCAGTCTGCTGCAATGTGATAAAATCCACTTCCCTCAGACAGTTGATATCCAAGAAGTCTCAATTGCTTTGGAAATTACAGTAGAAGGGAAAGGCTTTAGAACAATGGTATTATCCTTCCCCTGACGTTATAGAACCTGTTTTTACTTAGCAGCACCTTATGTGGGTAACATCCCTCTGCAAACACTCTAGTTTTGCACTTTGGATCTTTTTCCCATATACAAGAATCATCTTAGGTTTTACTTATTTATTTTATTTATTTGAGAGAGAGAGAGAGAGAGAGCACGCGGGCGTGCACACACAAGTGGGGGGAGGGGCAGAGGGAGAAGGAAAAGCAGGCTCCCCCACTGAGCAGGGAGCCCAATGCGGGACTGGATCCCAGGACCCTGGGATCATGACCTGAGCCCAAGGCAGATGCTTAACGACTGAGCCACCCAGGTGCCCCAGATCATCTTAGGTTTTAAAGCATTAATTTGGGGACAAAGCTATTATGTGATCATGACCTGCTTTTTCAAACAGTGACTATGTTAAACGTATATAAATATTGCATATGAATCCGTTAAACCATAAACGCATAAGACATACCAGTGTTGTCATTGTCTGAATTTAACTATTCCTTACTAAACACTTTTGTTGTGTATAATTTGTAAATTCAGTTGGGTGGGGTTGGATGGTGATGATCATTTGCTTAGTAAAACAAAATTTGTAAAGTTGGAAATCCATACTAGGGCCTAGCTTGCTCTAAAATAGGCGATTGCTTACACAGCCCCGTCTTCTGTTTATGGTACCCATGACTCTTAGATAGTGAATTTCTAATTAGCTGACAAAATGCAATAGTGTAGTAAATCCTTGTCTTTTACGTTCATGCGTGTTTTGTGTTTCTTGTATTCATCTTGTAAATACTTTAACTCACATGGTTTATGAGCAGCATAGGCCCACGATGGTGTAATCATACATCTGTGGGCCAGATTTTCCCCTTGGCTTCTGTTAGAGTTTTCTGCATCCATCTGTAGGGCTGTTTACAACCATATGCTTTTGGGATCATGTGAGAGGAAAAAGAGCCCGGTAAGAACACCAGAAGATGGATGGCAAGTCATTCCAGGCTATTGAAATTTTTCAGTTGATGCCGTTCACACGCGGGGAAAGGATGCTGGTTGTCAAGGCTCTATTTTCTTAGTGTGGGGTGGAGGGAATAGTGGCTGAGAAGTGGCTCAGTGGTTCCCCCCCGCCCCGCCCCACTGAGGCTTTGTCTATCTGTTGACACTTCCCTTCATCATTCTTCATAGTTAAATGTAGTATTATCTAGACATTACTTGCAGGTGGGTGGGGGGGTTAAATTTGAAAAGAAGAGGCTATCAATTTTCTGCTACTGATAGCTGTTGAATTTCTGTCCTCTTTCAGTGTTAATGGAACCAGAGTCTTTCCCTAGAGTATTGAGTAGTTAGAGTGGGAGGAAATTCACGTGAACCAAAGTTGTCAGGTGAATATCAGGGCGGTTCAGTTTTCATTGTATCTGTTCCATCAGAAACGGGCACTCACAGGGAAGGCATAACGGAAATCCACTGCTGAATTTTGTATCAGCACTGAGTAATATTTAATCCATAAGAGTCTACCAAGACTTTAAGTGCTTTTACCGGGATATTTCTCCAGCTTGACATCCTGGGCTTCTGGTGGGTCAGGATGACTGATTCCTCATTCAGTCTACTGCCCTCTTGACATGTCAGTGTTTGAAAAAGTGAATCAGTAAGGCTTCCACTAGCCAAAAAAAAGTTTCCAAAAGAGCCGTCCACGAAAATGTTAAAAAGATCCTTATGGGGCGCCTGGGTGACTCAGTTGGTTAAGCGACTGCCTTCGGCTCAGGTCATGATCCTGGAGTCCCAGGATCGAGTCCCGCATCGGGCTCCCTGCTCTGCGGGGAGTCTGCTCCTCCCTCTGACCCTCCCCCGTCTCATGTGCTCTCTCTCTCATTCTTTCTCTCTCAAATAAAAAAAAAAAAAAAAAATCTTTAAAAAAAAAAAAAAAAAAGATCCTTATGGTAAAATGGCCCAAACTGGATAAATACATGTTTTATTCTAGCCGGGCTTATTATTTAATGTCTTTTGTCATTAACTTACTCTGACTTGATGTTCATTTCTCAGCTGCTAAAGCGGAAGAATGATTTATGCCTGCTTCCGAAGAGATGGTATTATGAGCAAAACACTCATGATTGGCACCACACTTTGTGTTCTCAGAAAGCTACTTAAATACTAAATAATAACATTCAGCGTGTTACATAGGAGCTTGTTAATGTATGTTAGAATACAGTTCATAATGGAAATATGAGAAATGGATACGTCTTGACAGTTGAAACTGCTCCTCAGTTGAAATTGCTAAGATGAAAAATTACTCTCTGGCATGCTTATCATTGTGCAACAGAGCCTGCTATCTTTGAGGGATTATTTTGCACTTCCTGTCATTTGTAGAAAAGGATCATGTCCTGTGAAATGCCATCTGTACCCACATATTGGATGTTAGGCGTGGTATGATGCCACTAGTTTTTGGTTTTGTTTTTTTAACTATCATAAGCAGCCTTATACATGGCAGATAAAGGAGAATGGATGCATTGGGTGGTGATGAGGAAGGGGGAATTGAAAATCACCTAATTAGATAAATGAATTCTACCTAGCATGGTCCCCAAATGGGAATACCTAGAGGATTCCCATTCATCCCAAACCCTAGAATTTAGACAGACTGAATGGATAATTGGTGTGTCACATATATCTTTGATGCAACGTGGACAAGGAATCAAGAGACCCAGATTCTAGGCCTTGTTCTGCCACTTAAGGACCTTGGGCCTTTAAGTATCTCATCAGTGAAATGTGTGGGTCGCCTCTTTCTACTTACTTGGAAATGCTAATGTCTTGCGGAAGAGAGCACAGTCCACGATTATGAGATACGGTCTGGTTTTCAGCCTTCCTGTTTCAGAAACCTGATTTATTGGCACGCTGAATGTGAATCTGTCTCTTAGGATCCCCCCACACAAGTTCCCATAAACTAATGAATAAAAGCAGAATGCCACTGTATTAATATATAGTGAGAAATACTACTACCAGAGGGGTCATCCTCTTTTGGCTAGCTGTTTTTTTTTTATCTTTCCTTAAAGGCAGACTACTTGGGAAACCAGAATATAATTAAAATCCTGCACAGGTTGCATGAAATCAGTTTAGATTAAATGGCATCAATCTTAGGTAAGTTAATTCATGCATAGAAGGCTGTATTTATCCCTGGGATCAGAGAGAACACTTCTTTGGGCCAAAGCATTCCCTCCCGTGGACCAGGCCTCCGAGATAGTGTTCATTTTCTTCATTTCTCTCAAACCTCCATTGCTGCCTCATTATTATTGATGATAGCCACTTTTTCATGTCTGGGAGCCATTTCTGGCTCTTCAGAATAACTCACCTTGTCTCTCTCTAACCCATTATGTGGCGATTTTATAATTCAATTTTCAGAAGGAAACTTTATCGCTCTTATTTCTCAGTTCTTGGTAGAATTTCTCTCTGTCGCCCTTCCCCTCCCCTCACTGCCTGTATTAGGTTAATTCAATATTTAGAGAAGTCAGATTGGGACAACTTTCTACTCACTTAATGCATTTACTTGGGAAGTTCCTGGTGTTCAAGAAGCAGTTAGACTTTTCAGACTTTACTTTCATCCTTTAGAAAATAATCACAGTCCTTCGAAACATGAGAAAATAGTAAAACATGAGAAGCAGAGAAGTAATAACACTGTTTTTGACACAGTTTTGTGTCCCATAACAAGACACACAAACAAACCAAAACCTAGAGGAATCACTGAGGATATACCATTCCCTTTGATTTGCGCTATCTTAGAAAAGGAAGGAAAAAAAAAAAAAAACACACAACAAAACTCACCCCTTCTGGAGGTCTTCTAGGAAAATGAACAACCATTGTTTTTTTAAAAGCCTTGGTGCAAGAGAAATCTGTTTGAAGTCCCCAAGCCCCACAGTTAAATTATTCAGTCTTAGTCACCGCAGCAGTTAGGTAATGCTTTGTGGTTAAGGAAGCCTGACAGGAAAGATGCTAATGGCGGTTCACAGCTATGCCGAATTTCAGCACTGTCCTACATCTAGACACCTGCTGCCTTAATAGGCTCTCAGGGGACCTAGCACTCCTGCTGTGGCTGGCATCCCCTTCTCTTGACCTGTTCTCCCTCACCCCCAGGCAGAGGATGGTGTTCAGGGTACAGGTCTCCTTCCCTCCTGCATCCATTGTCCGTTCCTTTTCTAGGAGGCAGGACTTCTGTTTCTGCCCAGCTTTCTGAGAATCAAGGTTGTGAGGGCTTTCCCGGGACCCAATCCGTAAAAGATCACAATTCCTGTGGCTCTATACTTAGCTGACAAAATCAGCAATCATGAGGATAGAGTGGGGAGCTGCCAAGAAGGCTGGAGGACCTCTGGTAGAACTTGGTGTACGGAAACCCCTTCCTCTGGGACCCTTGCTCCTGGCCGTTCTTCCCACACATTTGGAAGGCATGGAAGAATTTCATTTTATAGGAGGTCGGATTCTGGTAGCAGAGAAAAAAACTTAGGATGACACTGAGGTGGAATTGCCTACAGGCACTCTCCAAAGAGCCTGCTTAAGACTTAAATCAGATCAGGTCATTCTGCTTATATCCTTTCGATGACTTCCCAGTGAACTGAAAATGTAGCCTTCGCCTCATAGCCATCTCTTGTTGCCTACCTTTTCGACCTCATCCCGGACCTTCCTCTCCTTTGCTGCTTATAATGTAGCCACACTGAGCCCCTTCCAGTTCTCAAAACTTCATACTCTCTGGGCTCAAAGTCTTCAATACCTGCTTCCTCTACCTGGAGTCTAGACCCTCCTATTCTTCAACTGACTTCTCATTCATCCTCAGACCCTGAGTGCTGGCCTTGTGCTCCCCTTCCCAATATTCTCTACTGTATCACCGTGTTCTCCTTTTTCATAGAACTTTTCATATAACTTGTCATAATTTGGACTTTTATATTTACTTGTTTTTTTTTTAATTGACACAAGGTTAGCGAGAACATCTCTTTCATATATAATCATGCGCTTAGTATTTAGCACCACCTCTAGCGTATAGTAGGTGCTCAGTAAGTATTTTATAATGAATGATGAAGAGATGAATCTAAGTTTCCAGCCTAATGATGTGCTGATTCTTTCTTCCCTTATGACAAGTGGCATCCACAATGCTTGGACAGTCACTAAATCCAAGGATTCAATTTAGTTCTGTATGGAATCAAAGGCTCTTTTAAAACTTGTGATAAAGGAATATTGATGCATGTTCTTTAACTGCCAAAGATGTACATATGGAGTGTATCATCTGTCCCCTCATATCTTCCAGGGATGCCTTAATATTCCTGCTAACCCTCTCCTTTTTTTTTTTTTAAGTAGAAAGATAAATGTTACATGTCCTATTCTATTTTCAGATGAAGTGTCATCATAAAATAATCTCCTTGTAAATTAATGAGAAAGTGATGTGTGATTGACAATTCTGGTGATGTAATACTGCTGATGATAGTGGGTGACAGCAGCTCTGTGTAATGTAGCTGAGCGTGACACCTTTCTTTGGAAATGGCTTGACTTAAACAGCCTCAGGGATACCGTCCCTACTGATCATCATTCTTTAAAAATCTTTATCCACTCAGTCACTCTAAAAAACAGGTTCACAGTCTACACACGTATGTGCATACTCACTTCCATGGTAAACACAACATGCTTCTCACAATCAGCTTTAAGCAATGTGTTACAGAAAATTCACCCTGAAAAGAGGGGTGCAATGTGCCTTGTGTGGATTGGGATTAAGCAAAGATCCCACATTCATTACTTTTATAGCATTTATATATTCTGAGATTACTTTGCTTTTCTTCAGTTGGAAGGTACAATTGTCCCCCCTTATCCATGGGGAATATGTTCCAAGACTCCATTGGATGCCTTAAAACCATAGATAGTACTGAACCCTATATAGACACTTTTTTTCTACACATACCTACTTTGTGATAGTTTAATTTGTAAATGAGGCACAGTAAGAGATTAACAATCATAACTACTAAGAAAATAGAGCAAGTATAGCAATATACTGTAATAAAAGTTGTATGGATATAGTCTCTGTCTTAAAATATCTTATGGGACTGTACTCACCCTTCTTCTTGTGAGGATGTGTGCTGATAAAATACCTGTGTGATGAGGTGAAGTGATGAGACGAAGTGAGATGACTGTCGTAAGCATTGTGACCGAGCTGTTGTACTCTTAGGCTACCATAGACCTTCTGATCCTACGTCAGAAGGAGGATCATCGGCTTCGGACCACAGCTGACTTCACGTAACTGAAAGTGGAACGTAAAACTGTGGATAAAGAGGAACTTCTATATTGTCTACATATTATATTGATATAATTTCTTTCTTCAACGCTCTCTGGAGAGAGCCTGACCTAAGACACCTGTCAAATGTCAATTGATGGTGTTTTTTCTCCTTATTGAGGATATTCTCGTAGGTGATTTTCACTTTTCTGATAGGTCTCTCTTATTAGTACAGCTGTGTCTCTATGTTACAGTTTGAATTTGAGAATTTTTATGTTAAGAAGTAAAAAAAAAAAAGTCTCTTGATATTATCTCTCGGGAAGGAGGTACACATATATTGGCAGTTATCAGGTGTTTACATTGCACTTCAAAATTATCCTATCACAACATTGGTATCTACAGAATATCACTTCCGCTGAGCAAAGTATGGCCTCCATAGGTTCTTCTCTTTTTACACTTTCTTCTTTCAAAATGTGGTTATTTCAGGCACCAGCCAAAGAAGTAAAAAGGAAATCGGCAGAATATATAGAAATCCTCTTCAGTATACCGCCATGGATTGGTGATACTGCATGGATAGTGGGCATTTCAGAGGCAGGAAGGCCTGTGCTAATTCTGCCATGGCCAGGGAAGCTGGTGCCTTCAGAACCTGCTGCTTTATTTCCCATTTTAGCAATTTCCATATGGCTCACATGGTACCTACCAGCAGGCTTTGCCAGGCAGGACCACTGAGTAGCCCGTGGCATTTTGAACACCCCGCTGGGTCTGTATCCTAACCAAGAACGATTTCTATTGTTAGCAAAATCTGTGAGAAATCCTCCTGAGGTAAATACAGTCCAAAGAGAAGGCTTCTTTGGGGTTTCCCTGAGGCAGAGTAAAAAATTGGTGGAAAGAAATCTTTAGCAGCAAGTACTTTTACACCATTGTGCTGGGAAAGTCTGGGAGAAAACTGTTATGACAGAGAACATAGGCTAATTTGCTTGACCTGCATCCTTTTGGAAAGTCTACTTTTTGTTTGTTTCAGAACATTAATTTTGATATGTTATTTATAGTTATATAAACCATGGATGAATTCCATTAGAATTAAGAGAAATTAGAACATTACAGTTGGAGCAGAAACATGCTCTACCATCCACGAGTGTGGAGCTTCTCTCCTTTCTCTCTGGGCCCCCACCCACTCCCACAACTTTCCTCCATAACTCTTAAGACTTAAGACTCTTAAGACTTTTGTTTGTATTTTTTTTCACACTTCAAAATTTTTTCACATACATAAGTGGGTTCCCATAGCAAAATATAGTTCTTTTCTTTTTTCTAAAACATAAATGGAAGGAAAAAACTTTTCTATGTTGAAAAAATATCCTAAGAGATCTCAGGGTCTTTAAAAAGATTGCAATTTCATAGATTGCCTTTCTTTAAAAAGTAGCTAAAGTTTTTAAAGATTGTTTTTTCTTTAAGAGAAGAAGTACTTTAGAATATTCATGGTTAATGTTTTGTAGGTAATGGAAGAGCATTTGTAGGTGAAACTTGGTTTTCTGTCTCCTTTATTTTCAAAAAGAAGGGCCAGTGTGTAGTGGTTGAGCTCTCTTATGAGGACCAGGAGACCCAAGTTCTGGTGTCTTATCTGCCCCCGCTCTCTGTATGAACTTCTTGGGTGTGGTCTCTCTGAGATCTACAAGGACTTAGTTAGCTCTAAAGTTCTGAGATTCTCTCTCATAGATCAGTATGCTTGCAAGTGGAATGGAGTATCTTGGCTGGGGAAAAAGTGGTATGTCCATACAGTGATGGATGGGTAGCCCTATTGAGCTATTGGATCTGTAGTTGGATTGCCTGGGTTTGAATTTTTCTTGCCTGTTTTTGCGTGTATATGATCCAGTAATGTGATATGAAAAAAACTACTTATCTTTTCTGATAGCAACTTTAGCAAAAGTTAATTACGATTCTTTCATTGATGAACTTCAGACACCTGTTTGCATTTCTCACCTAAACCATCTCTTGCACCAGCAGTGAAATGGAAGCTCTTTGTTTGCTTGTTTTAGGTCTTATTTATTTTAAAGAGAAAAATGTGCCAGCTATTTCATTGGGCCTTTTAAGACCGAGGTAAATGACATAATAAACAGGATTCTTAACTTCCTGGAGCCCCAGACAAGCCAACAAACACAGGAGCTATGTCATTACAGATTACAATGATTATGGAAGGAAAGAGTGGGATGCCGTGAAAGAAGAGGATATGCCGATTGAGACAGGGATTCCAGCGTAAGGTTCTGAGCCACTGACACGGCACCTGTTTTAGGAATGGGCTAGCTGGGGCATATCTTCCCCAAAAGAGGAAAGAATGCCTATGAAAGCATTGCTATATGAAGAGCTCTGCATGGTTGCGCAACTAGAGAAAAGGTATGTACAGCACCATCTTGGTAGTGGGAAAGAATCATGTAATGCGAAGCCAGAGAGGGTGTAAAGGACTCTGAGAGCAGGAGCTACGTCTCGTATTGCTCACTATTGCATCTCCAGACTCCATTCTGCCAAATGAATGAACGAATTAACGAAAGTAGGAATGAGGTGACCGAACGGAAAAGGAGGTGCCAACAGGTTAGGAAGAAAACCATTTGGTGGAACAGAAGCAGAACGTTTTTCAGGAAGAAAGGGGTGTTCCTCCATTGCTGCTAAGAAATGAAGGGAGGTAACCTGGAAGTACCCCCTGGTTTTCATAGCACTGAGGTCACTAGTAACTGTCGTGGGAGCGGTTTCTTTGGGCATGGGACACGGCAGTCAGATTTGATTAGGCTGTTAGGGATAGTAGTGGAGAACATGGAAATAGGATGCATTATAATTCTTTTTTTTAGAAGCTGAAGGGAGTGTTATGATGGAAGAAAAGAGACACAAGAGCCTTTGAATGCTATAGGATATGATCCAACTAAAAACAGAATGCTGAGGTAGGAGGGCATGACCTACTAGGGGAATTGGTGTGCTGAAGAATTGCTGAAAAATAATGCATTTTATATTTTGGGTTTTATTTTGTAATACCCAGTTACCTCATTTCCAGCTTCGCCTTTTTATACTGAAGATACCTAATCTTTTTAATTCACTCTTCTATAGATGCATCCCTAAACTAATCTTCTCTATTGTTCTTTTCTGCATCTTTTCTAGATAGAGTTAGTCCTGAACATTATTATGAAGCTTATGAAAGGGTAGCATCAGATTTTCTATTTTTATATGACGATGTCCAATATTTTATTAGAATTTTGCCCATAGAGTTCAATCCTGTTCCTGAAATTATAGTAAAATCAGAATAAAAAGGAAGCAAGGCAGAGGGCCCCTGCAGATCGATGACATCTTCCCTTGAAAAGAACTTGGGTTGAACCTGAACCCAGTTCATGTTGGTCCCGTACTCTCAACAACTGAAACGTTTAGTATTTTACTACACGTAGTGTATTAACTTTGGGTCTCCTTTGATTTGGGTAACTATTTCATCATTTCAGTTTATTATTGTTCTCCTCAATTGAACATCTTCTGCGAGTTGTCATGGATGTGTTACATTTGAAAATTAGTCATAAACTATAAAATGTCTAAGTGAAAATGGAAATCCTGTGTTCAAAACCTTGAAGGTCTTATTTCTCCACTGGGAGTTTTGTGTCTTCCTACCCTTGCCCCACCCAAATTCTTAAAGATTGTTCTGATTATACTTCTGCTTAATTTCTTCTAAATTGAATGGTGGCACTTTTTTTTTCCTGCATGATATCATAGATCATGTTTCCCTGGAGATAGGGACTGGTCTACAAGAGTTTATTGGGAAGTGCCTCTGGAAGCACCTATCCAGGTAGAGCAGAAATGGGATTAGGCAGAGGGAGAAGTTGAAAGGCACTGTCTTTGCAGCAGTGGGTTCACCCAGTTCCATTGGAAGAGCTGAACTTGCTGTAGCCCTTCACAGAGATCTGATGTGAGGCCAGAGCCTTTGTTACCCACACATTGGCCAGATCTTGAGTAGAGGGTGCTTCCAAGAGGGAACACCACCTTGGGTGGGAGAGCTCCCTTGGTTTAGGGCTGTTCCTGGAAAGGACTCAGCTGTAAATTGTCAGCAGGTATCTGGGGGCATTATGCTTTTCTGAACGGGAGATTGTAGACAGCATCCAGAATTAAATTTACAATTTTAGTGAGGGGAAGAAGGAGAAAAAATGCAATAACCAAGAAATGAGTTTAAGGACAGAGGAAACAGAAGTAACAGGTTGTCTAAAAGAGACTTCATTTTGTCTTCAAAGTATGTTAAGGTCTTATCTAAAATATGTCTGGGCTGGCATCATTCACTTTTCTTAGACTAATCAGAGAGAACGTCTTTAGTTTTTGTTATTCTGTAGATTTCTGGATTTGTTGTTGTTATCACTATAGCTCAAGTGGAATGTGCATACTTTGTTTTTACATGGCACACATGCGTGTGTACTCACATACACACAGCCTAGACCTCAAACACAAATTACAGTGCTTGTGTTTATGGGACTCATTTTTGTGGTAAAATGTTGAGCTTGTTATTTGCCTTTCGACTTAATTTAGAATCAGAAAGCTTGAATCCCAGCCTCTCTTATTCTAACTTAACTTCAGAAGAGTGATTTGAACAATTTGCTTTTAAGTCTTTTGTTTATTTGTTTCTTTCTCATAGAGGTGGACTTTAAAGCTTGTGCATTTCTAGAAAATAATGCATCTTACCATTTCATTTATTTATGGCTGTAATCTAATTAACCGTTAGCTCTGTGATGGGGTGATAAAAATATATGGAAATTTTTTAGGTGTATTTGCCTCTATAATTGATATATTTCAATGGAGTAACTCAGTTACAGAATGTAGTACTGATGTGTTTGTTTGATAGTCAGTGTTATTAATGTGCATTTACCAATGGGGCAAATGCTGTTTTGAATTGAATACATGAACTTTGCATAGCACAGACACATGTAATAAATTCATTTGTATTTGGGAATATTATAGTTATCCACCATTTAGTATTGACGTCAGTGAATATGGCTTATTTACTTCATACTGTTTAATTTCTTTTAATTCACAGCAACATTTATTGAACATAAAAATCATTAATATTGGGCACCTGGGTGGCTCAGTCGTTAAGCGTCTGCCTTCGGCTCAGGTCATGATCCCAGGGTCCTGGGATCGAGTCCCACATCGGGCTCCCTGCTCGGCAGGAAGCCCGCTTCTCCCTCTCCCACTCCCCCTGCTTGTGTTCCTGCTCTCGCTATCAATCTGTCAAATAAATAAATAAAATCTTTAAAAAAAAAAATCATTAATATTTTATGAGTTAACATTTATTTTCAATTGAATTTTTTTCTGAGAGCTTTATAATTTGCTACAGTTATTACCCCCTACAGTTAGTGCTTTATCATGCTTGAATTTATATGCATTTTAAATTAGCATAACATGTATTTTCTGACAGAAATCACCCTCAGTCAACATATTCAGAATAGTGAGTGTGTATTATTCATGTATTCATTTATTGGTTATGTTTTAACCCAACTTGTACCACAAAGATTTGAGGTAATATTAAAAATGCTATCTCCTCAGGACTCCTGGGTGGCTCAGTCATTTGAGCTTCCAACTCTTGATTTCAGCTCAGGTCATGATCTCAGGGTCATGAGATCAAGCCCCGCATCTGGCTCCATGCTAAGTGTGGTGCCTGCTTGAGATTCTCTCTCTCCCTCTCCCTCTACCCCTTCCCTGCATGCGTGAACTCTCTCTCTCTAAAAAAAAAAAAAAAAAAGAGAAAGAGAGAGAGAGACAAAAAATGCTATTTCCTAAAGGTGGGATAAAGAGGAAATAGATCATTAAATCTAAGAGAAATATAAATAAATAATAACTGAAAATCATTGAAAAGAATATTAATATGTAGACCACAAGGGTCAAAGTGGTTCCTGAAATTGAGCTGCTAACTTGGCTCTGACTTTTTCAGAAGTCAAAATAGAATGATGCAATTGCTCAGTTATATAGATTCACTGTTAGAGAAAGTGATAGCATTATTTTCAACTTGCAGATAAGGAACCTGACACACAGACATTTATGTCACCTGCTAATGTAACATATCCAGTGTGAATAAGGATTCTAGTAGTTAAGCTGACTTCTGTGCCAAATTCTTACTTTACCTTTCTCTATGGAAGAGTTGTTGATATCCACCCCCAAAAAATCTCTACAGAAAACATAGTACCAAAATCTAGAGTTGTTTGTTGTTGAATTACTTTTCTGAAAAAGTCTTAAAAGGATAATTAGTGTGTCTTTATTTATATTTCTTCCTTAGTAAAGACATCACATGTCTCACGTGCAAGCTACAGAATTAAGTGAGGGTGAACGAATTTTGGTGCTTCAGAAGATCCATATCACATTTGGTTTTCACTGGTATCCAAACTATGAGGCTGAACATCTGAAATGGCTGATGTTTAACCATTTTTGACCTACAAAATGGCAGTTCCACATGATTTAAGCTAATATTGAAAATGATATCTCAAAGATTTGATAATATTGAAATGTGTCATTTGTCGGTAGGATAATGTGTAGACTTCCTCTAAAAGATTCTCTAATTTTGTTTTACCAGTCTGTAAGTCTTCCTGAAAATATTCTGTATTATCATTTATACAAGGTAACTTGTCATGGTAAGTCACTGTTTCTTACTAGACTTAATTTCCTCATTTCTAATGTGGACTTCCTGAGATAAGAAAATAAATGTGTTTGGGCGCCTGGGTGGCTCAGTTGGTTAGGCGACTGCCTTCGGCTCAGGTCATGATCCTGGAGTCCCTGGATCGAGTCCCGCATCGGGCTCCCTGCTCGGCGGGGAGTCTGCTTCTCCCTCTCCCACTCCCCCTGCTTGTGTTCCCTCTCTCGCTGTGTCTTTCTCTGTCAAATAAATAAATAAAATCTTTAAAAAAAAAAAAGAAAATAAATGTGTTTAACATTGTTTACTGCAAAGTGATTGGTACGTGTGAGAGGGCTCCATTATATATCGAAATATACTAAATCAGGTTGTCTTCACATTCACCACACTGTCCTCTCTTTGTGAGCTTAATGACTCACGCTCAACCACATGGCCCTGTTATAGCTCCCTACTTCTGCCACTTCTTCTGTATCTAGACTGAACCTTAATAAATTAAATACAAATTGTAACTCCGCCATTCTTTCCCCCCTTTTAATTTATGCTCCCTTGCTGTACTTTAAGAATCTTTATAAACCATCTTAATTTCTTTCTGGAACATGACCGATTATAAATAAATACATTTATTAAGTAGATGTCCCACTTCAAACTCTTCAGTCCATGGGCCACTATGAATATGCGGTAGTGACCTAATTTAAGAATATGATTTTCCTTAGCAGCGACGACTGTACCTCATTATTTTAGTAACTGCTGGGCAGAAACTTCTGCTAGGTATTGTGAGGGCTGTTGTCTTCCTAAATCTGCACCCATCAGGAAGTAGACAAAATGAGCACACAAAAAGCAGCTGCGTGTCATTGCTTATAGGTCATTAATGCACTTGACAAAGGCTCACTATGCAGTTCAGATGGTCACATTGGTGCAAGAGATGTGAGGCATAAGTTTTTTTTCTTTTTTAAATGAGGCAATGGATGATTTATTAGGTAATGATAAGCTTTGCTCCCTGTTTGAAGAATTTCAAGTGTTTAAAAAGGAGAAACAACATTTTTGGACAAGCGTTTCCCCCTGCAATAACATGATAGATTAAGATAGATCTGAAGAGAAATCTGATTTAATTCATTCTCCAGATGGATGGCGCTGGAGGATAGTCAGGTCTCCATTTCCAGACCTACTCTTTCTGTTTGGAGAGGGGAGGTCATCCAGGGAATGAACTGTGAAGAAAGTGTTATGTAATTCCCAGGGCCTTTGTGGGCCTGGATAATAACGTTAAATCCCATGGTCATCTTCTTGTCACTAATCTGAGCCTAGTAGATTTTCTCTCCTTCACACACCAGGTCCTGCCCAGGCCCACCGTTCCCCAATGAGAGCACAGATCAGGCCACCCCAGTCCCTTGTTACTCCTCAATGCATTTATACAACTCCTTTCAGATCTGCACGTCTTCCAAAAGCATTTATGTTATTCAAATATAATTACATGCCTATATTTCCCTTTTTGACTTTTGGAATACATTTCTGTGCCTTACGTATTTGCTCCTAAGATAACCAGTCCAGGAAATAACATGAATTATTACAGCTGTCCTTCATTTATTCATCTCTCAGTGCGCATATCGCAAGCTCCATTGTGCGTTAAGCCCTGGGTTGGGCACGTCTTCGGAAATACGGCAACTGCTGCCTGTACCCGTTCAGCTCCCTACCCGAGATTAGTGATCATAAAATAGTACAATCTGTAAGTGCATTAATTGGTTAAATCACACTCCTTAAAAACTTAGAACCATCTGATCTCAGCAAAATCACAGCAACGTAACGGATGAAAGAATATGTAGTAATTATTTTCCAAGAGTTTACAAGCATTTCTAGACTAAATCTAGGTTTTCAGTGAAATCGTTGTAGCATACTGTCCCGACTATTCCAGATGAGCCTTTGAGGAAAATCATTAATGTGTGATCTGATTAGCCAGTATCAGAACAATTTGATCATATTGGGCCACCCTTCACATGGCATTCTTGTCTGCGTCATGTCACTATACAGATGAATTTTAGAGCCCTAAAATCATGGGAACATAGAGTTGGAAGAAACTTGAGTAATCATCAAAGCAACAGTTGTAACCAAATCATAAACTCCTGGTTAACGTGAAATGAAGCCAGTGTCCCTCAGTGAGTTAATGGTTGAAGTGGATTGTTAATCCAGGTTTCCCTACTGCCAACACATTTCCTTTCCTGATTACTTCATTTGGACTTCCTGTAACTCTGGATAGGTTTTCACTTTGATGGGTAACGGCTCCCAGGGTTAAAGCTTATTTAGGTTAGTACCAAAGTGGAAGATGCAATCAGTCAGCTCCCCGAGCGCCCTTGGTCAGAGCTCCTAATTTCAGGAAAGCGAGTCAAGCCTCTTGGCTCTGGCAGTCCCAGCTCATTTGCAGTTCTCTCTTGGATCTTTGCCTTTGTCCAGAGTTCCAGGCTGGACTTTGTGATTTAAACAAGGTCAGTGTACTGGAAGTTCAAAGTAGCGTTGGGACATAGCTATTGCTGCACTCCTTAATCTCTCTGCCAGTGTGCTGCTTCTGAAGGGGGGTGGGGTGGTGGAGGGTGGACAGCAGTGACTTGCTATCTATAACACAAGCAGAAGCTGGAGATGGTCAAAGGAAACTCCCAGAAGAAGGTAGACAAAGGCAGAAACAGTACGTTACTATGACTAAGCTTGGGGACCCTGGAGTCAAAGTCAGCTGCACCTCAGACTAGCTCCGTGTCTTCTGTAGGCTGGTCAGCCTTCCAGGGCCTCTGTTTTGTAACCTTTAAAAAGGAATAATGCCTATCTCATATGGTTTGTGAAGGTCATCAAGTCTAATACTTCGGAAATGTTCAATCAGTTCTAGTAATAAGTACTGATTTGAAAATGGTAATACTTGTTTTAGCAAGAAAGTGAGGATGGAGGAGCTACCACTTGTGACGTTTAGTTAATGTGCATTGCAACAAGCAGAAACACAAATATGCACATAAATATACAAATATATATATATAGTTTAACCTGAAAAATGTATATATAGCGAAACGTCTAGAGTTCTTGCATTAATTAACTACTGTGGAGGTTTTCCTTTGCATTCCATAGAACATCTCCAGCTGTGTCCTCTTAAAGCAGGGATCAGCAAACCTTTTCTGTGAAGGGCCAGATAGTAACTATTTTAGGCTCTGTGGGCTCAGAGTCCAAATCAAGAATATAATGTAGATGCTTCTACAACACGCACATTTCCACAAATTTTATTGATGAAATTCAAAATATAATTGAGTACAAGTTTTTTGTAATACAGGTCTACTGATGAGAAGTTCAATTCTTTCTTTGGGAGAATCACATTTTCCTTAATCATGGTTCAAAGTTATTGCTCCTTATCATCAAGGTGATTGCTAACATTCATTGGTAAAAACCATTCCGAGCTTAATGGGCTGTACAGAAACAGGGGGCAAGCTGGATTTGGCTCTCAGGTTGGATTTAGCTCCCAGGCTGCAGTTTGCTGACCCCAGTCTTAAAAGATTAAGGAAGCAAAAGAGCCATGAGAGATTCTGATCAAATTAACATGTTTGCAAGTAACAGTTTGAGTTCGCCTCTGGCTAATTTTGAGTCATGAAGTGAGAAGTACAGCCGTAGTATTGTTTGGACATATTTAGATGTAGAATGCATTTGGAAACAAAACTTGGGACTGTGCCATGGGTTCCCTGGTTTCCGGAAGAAGGCTTTAGAATCTGAAACTGAGCATTCTTTCTCTTTTTTACATTTGCCTGAACTTTCTGCTAAGAGGGTAGGACTGGGTTGACACATACCTTCTTATGTGTGTGTTCTCAGATGTTTGGGCCATATTGACAGAAGGGAGAAAAAAGACATCAAAGGCAGCGTTGAGGGATGCTTGTTTTATTTTGTCTGTTTGAGGAACACAGTAGCCTGGAAGTGAAAACAGACAAGAATAAAAAATTACCTTTCTCCTTTATGCCCAATGTGGAAACAATATGAAGAAATGAAGGGAAATCCACAGATATTTTACAGAACCTTTGTTAAATGATTAAAAAAATGCCAAATTCAGTTACTTAATGAATATCATTTTAGATAAAAATCAGATAGGAAAGGCATGCAGAAGCCTTAATAGTGATAGAAACTGAGGTCCTCCTGCTGTGCCATGACGAGCATCCTGTGCACCTGGCCGGGTAGAGTATCCCTTCCCTGCTGCTGCTGTGGAAAATTCTAGAATTTAGGTGTAACAGAGAGGTGATGTCAGAAGAAAGAATGCAAATATGACACCAATAGGGACAAAAATACCCAAAGCTTTTTGCACTAAGTCAATGCTGTGGAGAACCAAAAAGATGATTTCAGAGAACAGAGGTTGAGGAGAGCCAGTTCGAGCGTGGTAGAGTTGATGTTGCTCTAAAATGGCCTTCATTTGAGTGCAGCTGAATGGTGATTGCTAGACACATTGATTTATAGGAAGCAGGGGATCAACCATTTGTGGCAACTTTGCCATACTCTGGGAATGGAGTAGAGGAAAGAGCCTGGAGTGTCGGAGAGCCCATGGGAAAGGAGAAAATGGGAAAACTGTGGGACCTCAGAGGAAATACGAAGAATCCCTACATCAGTTAGGAATTCTGGCTCAGTGAAGCCATCTGGGTTTCCAGCCAAGCCTTAGAGATCTAATGCAGAATGGGATCCCATCCAATGCACCCATGCAGCATGGGAAGGCAAGAGGTACAAAGAGGGTGTGGTGGAGATGCCAGGTCCAGAGGCGACTTACACAAAGTTCATTCAGGCAGGGAGTAGGACCACCTTCTTTCCTCAGAAGTTCGAGGGTGGCAGGAAACTATTGGAGGCAGGCGGAGGCCACCGTCTGGAGACAGTTGACAGGTCTTCCCTCCGACCGCCCACACGCTGGATGACAATGGGTATGCTCATGAGGAATCCAGGAAAGTGGATAGTATGGATTACCCCCAAACCCTGAAGAGTTCTGACGTTCTTCAGAGCCTGGCAAAAACCACAAAGCCTTGTGGAAAGAGGTGAGGTTGACCCCGTGACTCATTTCCCTGGATGATGATCTAGCTTGAATAGAAAAATCATACTTTCACCATTTTGCTAAAAAAGTTATTAAATTATTATTTTAGTGTTATTATTCTTATCCTCCCTGAAATGTAATTTAATCTCCATCCAGCAGATGTGAGTTCCTACTGTATATTAGAGCAGTCCACCGGATTGATGAAAAACAAAACTATCAGTGTTCACTATCACGGCTGTCCTCCCTACTCTGTTTACTGACAGCCTACTAAGTGTGTGGTGCTGGGCTAGAATGATAAAGATGAATTTGATATGCTTTCTGGAGAGAAGAGCTTTAACAATTATTTATGATAGTACAGTGATTATTAATGAAGAGATCCGTAAAATTGCTGCAGAAACCTGGAAGAGGTGGTAACTTTTTCAGTTGCTGACAGTGTTTACTTTTAACGGTGGCTTATGGACAACCCAAATCACCTCTCAGATTATACATGCACTGAAATGATGCATCGTGAGGCCGTATCATGCTGCCTTGTTTTTTAAAAATTATCTGTCTCTAAGACAAAAATCCAAATTTTTCTCTCTGAAATTGGCAAGCACAATAAACGCTTAACATTAAGTTATATAAGCAATATTTATCCATCTGAATTAAGTGCAAAAATTCCTGTTGGGAGTTTACTGTCACAAAGTGCATCAGCTTTCATGGTTTGAGAACTACTCCTGTTCAGATCAGTTTGACACGAGGTGAAATAGGACGGAGAAAAATTCTTAAACATTCTCTTGAAAATGAGAAGGGAGGAGAGGATAAACTTTCAGAGTGAATGTGAATCTCAGGATTCAAGACTAAGGTATTTTTAACCCCTTTGTATTGGTTTGCACTAAAATAGAATAATTGTCAAAGGATCTAGTTACCATGGTGATACATCTTTTAAGAGCACATAACTAGATAAAAATCACTAAATTGTAATACCAGAAAATATTACACACAATATTATAGACTTGCTTTCTTTTTAATACTAACTTTTTAAACTAAATACAAATAATACAAAATTGACTTTTCTGTGCTTGGATGAAATGGAAAGGAAAGAAAACATTATACATCATGACATATTTATTTGTTTTTTAAGGAAGCTTACATTTCTGAAAATATTTTTTCCTGTCATATATCAAGCATATATGTGTGGGTGGGTGGGTAGGTGGTTTGTTTCTTAACTTAAATAGTGCATGGAAAGCAGTTAGCACGATGCCTGCTCCAGAGTAAGCTTTAGGTATCTGTGAACCATGGTAATTCTCTGCTGGCTGTGTTTTCTTTTTCTTCTGACTTCTCCCGTCTGCCTTTTTTCCTTCCTTCACTTTCATTGTGTCTCCCTATACTTTCTCTTTTGTAATTCCTCTCTGTTTCTTCATTCCTTTCTCCTTTGTGTTCCTTTTTTTCTTTTCCTTCCATTTTTCTTAACTAATAAAAATTTTTTAAAGATTAAGCAGTGAGACCAGCAGAAGACTAGCTCTAGGATAACCCTGTGGGAGCGAAACAGTGCCTTGTGGCAGGGTTGAGAAGCGTTTGATTTTGGATGAAGTGAGGTGCAGGGGATGGGGGGGAGTGGGCTATGAGAAATGGAGTTTGAAAGTAGGGGAAAGGAACAACCTTAGAAGAGGAGGAATTTGAATAATGAGGGAGAGTCTCCTTGGCAGGACTCAAGATAGAAGTTTTTGTTTTCCCATCTGAGCCAGAGAACTTCATAGAATCCATATACTAAAATAGTAGAAGGTTTTAGCAAACATTCTGCACATTGAAATCTCAGTTAGAATTTTACCTACATAATTCCATGCAGTGCATAGCTTAGTGCAACAGAAGATAGAAACAGAAATAGACATACATTTGGTGAAAAATAATTGAAGGTTAACAGAAATGCACAGATTAGCCTCCTCCTTCTGCTCGATCAGACATTCTCATTGCTCAGCTCCATTTTCTCTGTATCCCCAGTAAACTGGCTAGAATAACTAGGAGGTTTAAAAACTCAGAGTTCAAGTTTTCTATTCCCCTTGAAAGGAAGGAAAACTGTCAGGTAAGAACCTTCCTTGAATATAAGCACCTTTTCATACTGAGCAGTGGTAGTTTGATGGCAAATGATAGGTTGCCATATTTGATCTCAATTTCATTATGGAAGTAGTTGTTCAGAGGGAGGGTTTTAGACCATTAAGAGAATACTTTTAGGAGGCTTCTTGGCTTCTTCTTCCCCCTGCAAGACTCCAGAGGTACAGATCTGAGATTCAACAGTCTTGCACAATTCACAGTGCTTACCAGAACACATACCCTCCCCAATGATACTTATCATTCGTCCAATGATCATTGGACCATTATGACCAGACTGCAGTATGGGGGATGGGTTGTAGTGAGTGAAGTGGAGGTCTTGTATAGCAGACAGAGGTCTAGAAGACTATGCAGGCTGTGAAGCTTTCCATTCCTAATATCAGTCATTCCTAAATACAATAAATGAGTCACTGAACATGTGTGCTCACTGGCAGGTCATTCCCATATCAGCTTCACTTGTAGTATTTTCCTCTATGGAGTAGTTTGAATCTTTTGATTTATGCCTTCTTGTTTATATATTTATTCAGGCAGCTTATTTAGTGCCACTGTCTGAATAATGCTTCAGAACTCTCTAAACTGACACTCATTTGGTAAAGAACCCAAGAGAACATGCAAAAAAATTAGTGGCGGGGCACCAGGGTGGCACAGTCAGTTAAGTATCTGCCTTCCACTCAGGTCATGATCCCAGGGTCCTGGGATCGAGTCCTGCATCAGGCTCCCTACTCAGCGGGGAGCCTGCTTCTCCCTCGCCCTCTGTTGCTCCCCCTGCTTGTGCTCTCTCTTTGTCAAATAAGTAAATAAAATCTTAAAAAAAAAAAAAAGTAGTATCTTCTGGGCATAATGCAAAATTATAAATATTCAATTATGCATACATATTTAAATATGTAAATATGCTACAAAGCATAATTAATTCACTGCTGTGACTGCTGAGCCACTGTACAGTAAGTTGATGAGACAATAATATAAGAGTTGTTAACTGGCTTCTAATGAGTTGAAGACATCCATAGTCAACTTGTTAACAGTGAGCTAATTGAAGAGCTAATTATAAAAAAATCCGTTAGAAGTTTCCTTTTTGAGTATCCTTGTGTTCTCTCATATTTTGAAAAAGTAAGCATGGAGCGAATTTTATATCAACAGAGAAGATGAGAATAAAATTTATATGATTATATAATATGGTCCCCAAATCATAAAATCCTATTGGTTGGGATCCAGAAGCACTATCTTAACCCAATCTCCTCACTTTGGGCAAGATTACACATAACTCATTGTAATTATGTGGATATGTCATTTTGGGTAAAGATAATACACCATTGTTTGGAAATATTTTCTGTGTTTATTACTTATATGTAAATTCTATCCACAGTTCCTTTGAAGTACATTTCTGGCTTTTTATGGGTGTAATAAGATGAATTAGAAGATTCTTTGTTAAATCTTAGATCAGACTTTATAGGAATTGTGAATAATGCTGGTTTACTCTGGTACTGAGAGTTCTTATATATTCATCATCCAAGTTATTGTACCTCAAGGGTTAGAAACATGATAATATATAATATTACATTCAAGGAACTTAGAAGAAATATAATATATTCAGTATTATTTTTCAAGAATGTTAGATTTTATTTTTTATAAGGAAATATATGTAGGCTTTTAGGAGAACTCTTATTTTCTATAAGAACTAACTTTTAATTTTATAAGAATTTTTTGGACAAAAATACACATACTAAAGAAATGACACACAATCAAAAACCTATTCCAGAGCCCAATCTCCAGGAAAAAAGTTATTGTTGTATTTTGCAAATGTTGTTCCCAAAACTTTTTCTGCATAAAAATAAAATGTATAGAATGAGTGGGCTGGGGTGATGTCTCCCTGATGTTTTCGGTGTTTCCAGGTCATGCTAATTCAGAGTATTGTCCCTTAGGTCTCAAGCAGATTGTTGCTTTCCTGATTTTTTTACTTACCTCCATCTTTGGCTGTCTACTTTAGGGGTCTCCTGCCACTGGAACTTAGGGTCCTGGATAGAAGTCACTAGACTAGTATGACCAAGGATTTACTATTTCTGCCCATTTGGAGTAATCTACTGGATTTCTGTGCAGTAATCTTTATATATATTCCCCTCATCTACCTGTATACAACCTTGAGGCATCAAATTTAGTAATTCCAAAAACAACCTAATCATCTATACCCCCTACTAGGTTTTCTCTTATTTTCAATTTAATTTAATTCAACAACTATTTATTGAGTGCCCGTTATGTGCTGGGCATTATTGCGGGGACTTGAGTATATATTAATAAATGAAGCAAAGATCCTTGCTCTGTTGGAGGTGGGCATTAAACAATAGACATAATAAATTAATAAGTTGTATAATATATTAGAAAGGGATGAATTCTGTGGCAAAAGAAAAGACTGACTGGTGTAAAGGGGTTCTGGAATGCCAGGATAGAGATCGGGATAGGTTGCTATTTTGAATAGGATGGTTATTGTGAGCGTGTTATTTGAACAAAGTCTTTCAAGGGGGTGAAGGAATTGGCCGTGCGAATAACTGTCGGAAAAAAATATCTCAGCTGGTATATACAGCCAGGGCAGTTTCCAAGGCAGACCCATGCCTGCCTGGTACATGCAAGGAAGCATTTGTGGCTGGGACAGAGGGACCAGGGGAAGGACACTAGGAAATGGAATGAGAAAAGCAGTGAGAGCCTGGCCATTGGGTATCATCATCCATGTCTCTGAATGAAATCGCGGACCGATGTGGACGGTTGTGCAGAGGCACACATGATCCAAGTGGTTTTTTTTTTTTTTAATTTTTTTATTGTTATGTTAATCACCATACATTACATCATTAGTTTTAGATGTAGTGTTCCATGATTCATTGTTTGTGCATAACACCCAGTGCTCCATGCAGAACGTGCCCTATTTAATACCCATCACCAGGCTAACCCATCCTCCCACCCCCCTCCCATCTAGAACCCTCAGTTTGTTTTTTTAGAGTCCATCGTCCCTCATGGTTCATCTCCCCCTCCGATTTCCCCCCTTTCATTCTTCCCCTCCTGCTATCTT